>NC_089227.1:38739857-39054518 GCF_963924675.1 Phocoena phocoena
TGTCATTTCAAATGATTTTTCATAGAACAAATAATTCTTACATTTTAAAAATTGTTCCAGAATATAGATTAAGATGGAATGTTTTCCCATTCTTTTTACATAGCTGGCAAACCTCAGTATCAATACCTCAAACACAACCCCCCAAAAGAGCACACATATGTGTATATAAATACAACAGTTGCAAACATCAAAATTAGCAAATAAATTCAGGTATTCTGTTTAACTAAAACCTATTGACTGTGTAGGGTTTATTTCAATAAAGTCAAAATGGGTCAATGTTAGTATAATTAGTTAAATAAAAAATAGGTTTGCTATTATTGTGTGTGTGTGTGTGTGTGGTACCCGGGCGTCTCACTGTTGTGGCCTCTCCCGTTGCGGAGCGCAGGCTCAGCGGCCATGGCTCACGGGCCCAGCCACTCCGCGGCATGTGGGATCCTGCCGGACCGGAGCACGAACCCGTGTCCCCTGCATCGGCAGGCGGACCCTCAACCACTGCGCCACCAGGGAAGCCCAGGTTTGCTATTTTTTATAATTGAAAACTACTGAAAATGTGTAAAACATTTTCTGCAAATTAATAGTTAATATTATAGTAGTAGTGGCATACTAGAGGCATCCCAAATAAAATCAGGAAGAATACAGGGATTTTTCTATCACCACTCTAGTTAATCACTTTTAGAAAAGTGAGCTAATAATAATAAAAATTTAAATGTCATAAATATTGACAAGAGACAAGCTTATTGTTATTTGAAGATGATACGATGACGTATATAGTAAATATGCATCAACTAAAAATGAAACTAGTAAATCAACTTAAGCTGCCAAATACTAGATAAATATACAGAAAAATGACCCTGAAGCCTTCCTTTATAAAATTACCTGTTAGGGCTTCCCTTGGGCGCAGTGGTTGAGAGTCCGCCTGCCGATGCAGGGGACGCGGGTTCGGGCCCCGGTCTGGGAGGATCCCACATGCCGCGGAGCGGCTGGGCCCGTGAGCCATGGCCGCTGAGCCTGCGCGTCCGGGGCCTGTGCTCCGCAGCGGGAGAGGCCACAATAGTGAGAGGCCCAAGTACCACCAAAAAAAAAAAAAAAAAAAATTACCTGTTAATATAAATTTAGTTAATGATATCAGAAAACTATGAAGTATCAAGGTTTACATCTAGTAAGAAAGACACCGAGCTTATAGGGAGAAAACTAATTTAATACAGAGTTATAAAATAAAACCTGAATAAGTCATCTCATGTTCCTATATGGGAAGAAATCAAGACTCCTCGAATTAATTTATAAATTTAGTCCATTGCTACTGAGAGCTCTAGTAGGATTACTGGTAGTTGTTTTGATAAATGATAATTTACAATTATACAAAAATGCCTTTATATTTTTGCGATAATTAATATCCTTTAATGGTCAGTTTCCTTGCCATGTGCAGAATACTATCAAGTTAATGTAACTAAAATATGATAGTACAAAAAATAGATAAATAGCAAATAATGTAAAATTAGACCAAAACGATGACAAAGATATGCAGAGAATTTAGTACTTGTAAAATGTTGAAATTTCAGATCATTGGATAAAAATGTGCACAGTAAATTAGGTGACAGAATTGGTTACTCTTTTGAATGAAAATAAACTTATATTTGCATTCATATCTATGTAAAATATACATCCACTAGATTAAAAATGCAAATTATATCATAAATTAATATATAGTATAAGATAATGTTAATATAATAAGTAATACATTTATAAGATATTAGAAGAAAATATCAAAGTATATTGCTTAGGGTAGGAGAAACCTGTGTGAGGCAAACCAGAAACTTAGAACCCATAAAAGAAAAGGAAATTAAAATTACTTTTCATAATCTTTCATTTTAAAAAGTATATTAAAACTCATTAACAAAAGTCAAAGAATATTTCCAACACAAGTAATAAACATGGTGTTAATAAATTAAAATATGGAATTCTTAATAAAAAACATCTAATAGAAAAGTAGACTAAGACTATGAAAATTACAATGAATAGCCAGATAAAAAGATTCCTGTTATTAATTTATAAGGAAATGAAAAATTATACAATGGGTTATCTTGTTTCAGATTATTGAAAATTACAAAGAGTGGTAGTATCTAATGTCAATGAGTGTATACAAAAATAGGCACATTCATAATTGTGTGGTGGGTCTGTCAATTTAATCTTTTGGAGAGTAATTTGATTGTATCTGTTAAAATGTGAATACCCTTTGAGCCATCAGTCCCATTTCTAAGAATCCATTCTGCAGAAGTAAATGATACAAAAGCCTAAACTGTACCAATTATATTTAGTGACATACAATTGGGAACAACCTAAAAGTTTATCATTTTGAACAGGAAAAGAGGTCTCAAAATTATAATGGTAAATCACAAAAGCAAATTGTCCGTAATTAAGCACTCTTTTTCCTATTCTTTAGAGAATGAGGATAATAGCTGTCTTAAGGAAGTATTGGAGATTGAGTGAGGGACTCTTAAAACTCTTACAACAGTATCTGGTACTGATGCTCAATAAATGTTAAGAATGATGATGGTGATAAAATATGAACGGTTTTTTATGTAGCTTTGCCTCTAAGAACATATAAAAGAGTCAGCAAACGTATATGCCAAAATGTTAACGATATTAACATTCTTACATAGGGATTTGGAAAGGGAAATGATACTTTCTCCTCTTAATATGATTCAAAATATTGTATGACCATGGGCAATCTTTAAAATTTCACAGGATTTTTCAAATGTATCGAAGTCTCTAAACCTGCTACCATGATGCTTAAATTCTCCTTCAGATATTCACTCTGACCTGTTCTATATCCCTGCCTCTTATAAAAATTGTTCTAATAATGATTTGAGATTTGATGTGGTTTTATTTGCTTATTTTAAGTGGATAGACTTTACTAAATTATACTTGCCATTCTGTTGATTCTTGTTTCATACATTCTCATCTTTTCCTTAAATTTCTTTATGTTCACTATGTGCTGGACATTCTTTAAACGTTTGGTACTATAGTGAAAAATCAGTATTGGAGAATAGAGCAGACATAACTTCAGTTCTTATTCAATCTGCATTTTCACGGGGGGTGAGACAAACAAATGAATTTGAAGTAGTGGTAAGTGTTATGCAGGAAAAGATGCAAGGTACTATGATAGAAAGTGACTAAGCGTGTGCATGGTCTTTCACTGCTGAATGGAAAATATTTTCTGTTTTGTATGATATTATTTGGTGCACTTTGCACAGTGAATTCATCTGTACTGGGCTGCCTGTACCAGACCATAACAAAGGCTTCTGTTTAAGTGTTGTTGCCTTTGCCTCCTCTTGTTTTCTTTCTTTTTTTATTGAGGTATAATTGACATATAGCATTATGTTTGTTTCAGGTGTACAACGTGATTCAATATTTGTATACACTGCAAAATGAACATGACAGTAACTCTAGTTAACATCCATTACCATACACAATTACACAATTTTTTTCTTTTTTTTGTTTTGTGATGAGAACTTTTAAGACCTACTTTCTTACTTAGTACCTTTGACATATGCAGTGTGGTGTTACTGACTGTAGCCACCTTGCTGTACATTACACTCCCATGACAATTATTTTATAGCTGGCGGCTTATACCTTTTGACCCCCTTCACCCATTTTGCATCCCCTCTCCTGGCATCCACCAGTCTGTTTTCTGTATCTATGAGCTTGGTTTTGTTTGTATTATTTTTTTAGATTCTACATACAAGTGAGATCATACAGTATTTGTCTTTCTCTGACTTAATCTCACTTAGCATAATGTTCTCAAGGTCCATCCATGTTGTCGCAAATGACAAGATTTCATTCTTTTTATGGCTAATATTCCATTGTGCACGTATACCACGTCTCCTTTATCCATTCATCCATCAGTTCAACTTAGGTTGTTTCGATATCTTGGTTATTGTAAACAATGCACGAATGAAATTGGAGGTGCATGTATCTTTTCAAATTAGTGTTTTCTCCATTTGCAACAGCTCCACTTTCTCTTTGGCCATCTCCCCTTTGCCGATTTGGCCTTATGCATCCCAAAGTTATCAAGGCCCTCATTGTTAGCCTTAAGACCACTGGCTCATTAATTTTACTTTTCACCTTTCTGGTTTTGTTGATAACTGTGACTTTCCCAGTCCATAACTACAGTGACCCTGACTTCTTATGTTTTTGTCCTTGTGGCTTTGAGCTGGAGAGTCAATTTCTGGAAAAGATACTGGTGGGAACTTGAACATCTGGGAACTGTAGAACCCAGGCTCCATGGGCGTTCCCTGTTGAAAAACATTCCCTTTTGTCACCAGTACAGAAAGCAAGAGAGATTATATATTTAAAATGCAAAGGATATAGTTCAAATTAATAATAGCTGCCTCACATACACAAAGGATCATTTTAAGTCCTTTTAACCATTAACTTTTTCCTGTCGTGTGAGTAATCATCCACCCAAGCAACACATGCCATATTGCAACAAGGAGAGTATAAATGTGTAATGTCAGGGAGGGAAGGGTGTTAGAACACAAAGGTACTCCTAGTGGAGGATCCACTTTAACAGAACAGCAGAATATTCCTCTTATGGGCCATTTACCAGGATTTATAAATGGCGTTGTTGAATAAATATTTCTTAACTTCTGATGGCGTATACTGTACTTACATTAGTATAAAAAATTCTAAAATATTGAGTCATCGTGGTCATTTAGTACTCTAGTTCTGATTAGTATTTTAGTCAGAAAAGAGTTCATTTATTAGATTATTCCACAAATACTTATTCAGTGCCTGCTGTAATTCCTGGATAAGCGTCACAGTGGATACAAAGATGAACATCATGCCAGAAAGAAGTGTGAATTCCAGCATATTGGACGTAAAACATTACACACATGCATCTTCCCTTAAATGTGGCTACAAGAGATACAAATAAGTAACGTTTCAAGGAATTAATCTTTGTCCCTTTAAACTGTCAGCATATTTATCTTGTTATTTTAAATTTATGATATTAAGTTATTATAAAGAGCATAATTATTATAAAGAATATTTAGCCCTAGAAAAATAGATATAAAGGATTTTTAGGATGTATGTCAGCCATTACCTTACTGTTAATTGGGGCATCAGTGTATAATAAACCAAATACACAAACATCTGTATTACCTTTCAGTTTAATTTGTGGAGAAAAAATTTTAAGACTCATTTTGAGTTAGACTGTGGTAGCAATAGTGTGACATAGTATTTCAACCATAATAAATGTGAAAATAATAAAAGATTTAAGTAAACGTGTTTCTCACTAAGTATATCAGTGATCATCTTTGCAACTGAGAATATGCATAATTATGCATAATTAAAACCTATGACTCCCCACCCCCTAGGTCTCTGAGGCTGACTCTGAAAAGCCCATGGATTATATCCATGGAAATGCTTCTACTAACATAAATTATATCTGGCTTGCTGACATCGATAGATATTCAGCCACAGAATAGTGCTCATGTAAGATTGTCTTAGCCCAATTCTGTTTTCCCTACATAGAGTATTGATTTTGTAGCAGCTGTTAATCATCCCAGTAAGTTCCAATTTGGATACTCTTCAACACAGACGTCAGCACTGTGAGCAGAAACAAGCAAGGCAATAAGAATTTCAAAGGCTTCTGGAAAGGTCCTCCATTTTTTGTAGAACATATCCAGAAACAAGTTAGTATCGCATGCTGTGTAAAAAGTGAAAGCCAACATGAAATTTAAAACCTTTTCCATATTAGTACTTCTGAAATTGGAAATGGGTCTGTGCTCTCTGTGGAATTACTCTCTGAGTCTGGAAGAAATCTGACAAAGACTAGTGGACTTCTAGTGCACCATTTATATTACCACCCAAATGTCCTATCAAATAGATACTTGCATAGTTATGATTTAATATCCTTCAGCCTTAGTCACTAAAAGCCTCTTACTCCTCCAGTGTAGCAAAAATGTGACTACTGAATTCTCATAACTATAAATTTCAAGTTAGTGGAATAGTTAGCAATCAGAATTCCTTTAGTTATTAGCCCTTTCTTACATTACTTATTTCCTTGTGCCTTTACTGAAGATACAAAGGAAGTATCTTAACCATATAAATTTAGTTATGATCACAGACTGGTTAAGAACATAGTTTGGGGGCTTCCCTGGTGGCGCAGTGGTTGAAGGTCCGCCTGCCGATGCAGGGGACGCGGGTTCATGCCCCGGTCTGGGAAGATCCCACATGCCTCGGAGCGGCTAGGCCCGTGAGCCATGGCCGCTGAGCCTGCGCGTCCGGAGCCTGTGCTCCACAACGGGAGAGGCCACAGCAGTGAGAGGCCCGCGTACAGAAAAAAAAAAAAAAAAAAAAAAAAAACATAGAGTTTTTGGTCTGGTCCTGAAATCAATAAAATTAGACTCTGAACACGATCAAATCTATTTTTTTAAATCTCATTTCCTTTTCTATATCCACTTCATCTATGATTTTATTATAAACATATTTTTTAAGCTACCACCCTTTTATTACTTAACTTTAAATTTGTTTTGGCCAAATTCTGTTGGTCTAAAGATAATTCTGTTATTAAGCCAACAATAATTTATGTGTTTTCCTAAGTGAGGAACTTGGATTATACATTTGAGAAATTGAAAACATTAATCAAGTAAAGCCTATAATTCTCATTATAGAAAGACATGGTTTTCAAAAGTTTTTCACGTTTTATGACAAGAAGAAATTTATAATGACATTAATGCTGTATTGGATAATATGTTTTTCCTGGATAGTCTACTTCATACTTTTATTGGAAGATTCTGTTTCATAGGACATTTGTTTCTGAAATAGGTTATTTATCTTAAGATTCACGGTATTTGAATAAATTGTCTGTCACCAAAAGATTACTAATCTCAGATGCTTGATAATTTTACCTCACAGCAGTTTATTTTACCTACAAAATTTTAATGTAAATTCAGTTCTAATCATTTTCTTATGATTACATAGTGTGTCTCTTTTTTTGGCTAGGCCACATTAAACCCTTCAGTAAATTATTTAAAAAATAATTAACTTACTCTTTACTGAATGATAAGTTAGTCATTAAGGAACAAGCAAAATATTGAGAATTTTTTCAAAACAGATCCATCATATAAAAACCAATAGTGAATACTATAATTTGATTTTACCCCCAAAACCAAAAACCCCAAACTAGAAATTTGAATCTAAAGCTGAAAAACAATTGTTCGTGTTTTATTAATAAATTTTCAACTATTGCTCTTTCATTAAGCAACTGATTGCTATATTTTCCAATTTTTTTTTCCCTACCAGGTATTCTGTTTTTTCTTCTTTTTTTTTTTTAATGTGCAGACTTAAATACTTTTGAGTTACTTTTCCTGTACTTTCTTTATCACTCAAGAAAGTTTATAGTGGGTTTTGATTATTGACACAAATTTTTGATCTCTGAAGATGATACAATGCAGTGTTTAATTTAAAATATTTAATTAAAATATAAAATATTTGGGGAAAGAAGTGCAAAACCCACATTACATTTAAAAAAGGAAATATTTATTCCCAGATAATTTCTGAGTCCAAAACAATTAATTTTAGTTGTCCCCACTTCATCTCGCATTTGCTGAACCAATGCAAGCTGGCTTTGTATCTTGCTACTTAGTGTCTCACATACTAACGTTCCTGAAACTTCTCTGTCTCTTGTTACCCTTGACCTTCAAATGTACCAGTTCAGTAACACTATCTTTCTCAATATTTTGCTTCATTTAACCTTGAATCACTTTCTGCTTCTTGAATTTCTTTACTTCCTTTGGCTTCCTCAATCCCATACCCTCTCGAAACTTATAATTCTTTTCTGACCACCTTGCTGAGTATGTGTCACCTTCATGTGCTTTTCTGACTTCATCTGCCCTTTAATTGTGAAAGATTACCAGGACTGCTTTTCAGTTCTGCTCTTTCCTCTCCATATCTGCCTGGGTTATTTCATTCCCCATGATTTCAAACATCATCGGAAAATAGGCCAGCATTCACTGTACCACTCACATAGATCTCGTCTTGGAGTTTCACAGATCTCCAAACCTAATGGAGGACTTCTGATGATTCTGTATCTGAATATTCTCTTAAGTATTTTCTTTTCCTTTTTTTTTTTTAGCCCTGAAGGAGCTCAAACCCTTATCACCTCTAATTTTCACTATTGCAGTGCTTCCTTGTGGTTCTTCTCTGCCTCCAGTCCTAATTCTTCAGGTCCATGCCCTGCTTAGACAGCCATGCCTCTAGTGGCCCACTATTTCATACAGATGAATTCCAAGCTCCTTATCGTGTTCTGGCCCTGACACATCTTCAGCCTCATCTCCATTTTGGAAACTGCCAGTAGTTTCTAAAATGCTTCTTCGTGATCTGTAGTTTTACTCATGTCATCAAGTCTGTCTGGGTGAAACCGATCCCCTTCATCCCTCCCCCAGCCCCGACCACTAACTTCTCACAAATATATCCACCCTTTTCTAGTTAGCAAATTATAAGGTCAGCAGCTGTCCATTTGTGAATAATCAACTCAGGCTATTTTTCCCTTAAAAAGTCTTTCCTGAGCTATCAAAGTGGGTTTGCCGCTCTTTTTTGGTACCTCATGTTACTCTTCACAGATCTTTATTTAACATTAATCACATTTTCATGTTTTTATAGTCATCTGTTTGTCTGTCTTTCCCTAGAATCTGAGCACCTTGCCATCAGGAATGTAAGTTATTCAAATGTGCCTACTCTTTGCACATACATTAGCATACAGCATTTCCCAATAGATAATTAAATGATCATTTACTGTTAATGAATAAATGTTCCACTCTCTTCCAGGCTACAGACAGATCTCTTTGGTTCCTCTTCTCGCTCGTATTTAATTAAGAACATTCTCATTGTTAGAGAAAAGCAAGCATTATAAAATTTCCATCATAATTTAAACAAAATTTTCTATATGTGTATAAAGGTTAGCATGTTATTCTTTTGACTATTTCTAACAATTTTAGAAAATAGGCATATTGAAAAGCTGCTTAATGTGCATAAAGGAATTCATAATGTGCTGTACATTTTCTGTACATATATTTCAAAGCATGGGATCTTCCCAAAAAAGCTATAAATGTAGGAGAGGCCTTTGTCTGACTTGAATGATTTTTAACAGAATTTTTATTTTGTTTTTTTTACAGTCATTTAATTTCTGGGACATGGACTTTCCTAATGTTCCATAACTAATTTAATCTCACCTGGTTTTAGCTGTCATGTGCTTTTAATGACTATACTTGCAAAATGTATCATAGCTAAGGAATTTTTTTTAATATTAAAAAAAAAAGCCCTACACACTTGCTAAGAGCTACAATGCTACAAGTGACAATGATAAATGAGAGTGTATTTTTGAAGATGTAATTAATCTGCAGCAGGGTCAGAACAGCTCCTTAGGTAAATGAAACTAAATCAGCTGTGTAGTCTATAATTAACTTACAACCATATTAGTCCAAGTGTAATGTTATTCATTATATATGTAAGGTATTATTTTCTCCATACGAAAGTGGTAATTTGCTAAGTAATGATTAACAATCCATCTTAATACATTAGTCATATTATCATAATATAATTGTCATACATTTGCATTTTATTCCATTTACCGTTTCTGTTTGAAAGGCAGGAGTAGATGTCTATTCTTTATATTGTATGTACAGAAATGAATAAATTGAAGATAAAGCCTGATTTCTTGTGATTAGGTTAGTTCTCTCTTGCACTCCATGCATCAGGTCTATTTTGGATTATTTGAGAATGTGGAGATTTTTACAATAAGCATTAAAGCAGAGGTATGGCATCATCTGCACTGAGTACGTGTAAGAAAAATTCAAAGAAATAAAGTAAGGAATTAGTGACTTTTCAAACCCATAACCAGATTTTTATTCCATACATATCATTACATATTGAGCCCTGAATCTATAACAAGTTCAGGCATTCAGTGATTGTTATGGATATCAATTAACCAGGAAAGCTTACTTTATGCAAAGTATAGTGCTTTTCCAAGAATATTTTAGCAAATTAGGGAAACAAATGAGACTCAACACAGAAATAAAACATGTTTTCTAAGGACTGCTTGGGATTCACATGACCAAAACCCCAGTCGTGCTAGTTTAAGCTAAAATGGGAACATGTTGACTTACATAACTGATCCAGGAGTGTTTCAGGCTTCAAGCTGGGTTTGGAGGCTCAACACAGTCATCAATACCATATTACTTATTCTGTCCCATGGCTCAGTTGATCTTTGATTTATTTTCTAGCTTGGGTCCAGACAGTATTGTCTGGATTCAGTTTCTCTGTTTTCAGATCTGCTTACTACAGACTCGTCCCATCTAGTGGAAGAAATCACTTCCTGAAATTCTACATCCATAGTAGAAAGATGCAGTCTTACCTCACAGTTCCAGCAGCAAACCCTAGGGAAGTATTTGATTGAAAAAGTTTTGGACATATACTGAAGATGGGCTACATAATTTGTAAGGCCCAGTGTAAAATGAAAAGAAAAAGCTTAACTTGTTCAAAAGTTAAGAGTTCAAGAATGAAGCAGTAGAACCTATTGAAAGACCGTCCTGGTGGTGAGGCTCCTTTTGATTACACAAGTCCTATGCCCCTGAAGCCCAGCCCTGCATAGACTCATTCCTAAAGGAATCACTGTGTCCTGAGGTACTATTGCATCAAAGAAGGGTATTCCTGATGGTGATGAGTTTATTTCTACTTGAGTCACAAGGAATAAGTTGTCCATTATAAAGAGAGATTTTATTCTGAAAAAGAGGGAAGGGATATTTGATAGGCAAAGCCAGATATATGCTGACCAGAAGTCATTAAGAACTTGGGAAGTCACTTAAGAAGGAAACTGAGAGATTAATTCAAGTAAAAATCAATTCAAATCCTTGGTTTCTATATACATGCAAGTAATTGTCCTATTTGGTAAGAATATTACTTAAGTACCATAATAAGTGATATTTCCTCTAAAGAACATTGCAGTATAGCTGAGAAGATTTGAAAAACTATGAAAAAATTGAGTTGTTATTTTTGACTTTAGTTTTTTACAGATGCAGTTACTAGGTAAAAGCAGAATAACAAGTTAAATAAAAGTAATATGTGTATTTGCCAAGATAGACTAGGTTATGCTGAGCAAACAAACCCTCAAAATCTAGGAGCTTAAAAAAAAAAAAACCAAAGGTTTGTTTCTTGCTAATGTGTTATATATATCCCTCATGGTCCAAAAGGCACTGTATTATAGGTCTGCTGTTTCAGGGGACTCAGGCTGATAGAGTCTTCCCCTTCTGGAACATCTCCTTTCACTATGACAGGGGAAATGGTAAATTCATATTGGATTTTAAAGGCTTTTACCCAAAGCTGGCATGAAAGAGTTTTACATTATTACTAAAGGAAGTATGCAGCCACAGGTAACTACAAGGGGGCTGGGGAGTTTATTTTTACTGTAACCCGTTAGAAGAACAAGAATATTGAGGGATATGTCCAGTGATGATCAGAATCAGGTCTTTTGGTTAGAAAATACTCAGTTTAATCTCTGCCCCACACCCAGTACTGTCGTGCCCTGATCAAGGATGCTAACCCTATACTCCTAGTCAGTCACGTCCAAACTGGTCGGAGTCCACGATCTCAGCCTAATCGGACTTTTCTTCAGGAGGTGAGGAAGTAGTCTACCTCAGTTCTTTGGGTGACCTCTCTTGAGTTAGAAACGTAGAATTAAAAATAACAGTTGTCTGCCCTCGTTCTCACCTGATATATGGTGACTCAGGAACAGGATAACCGCAGTGCATGTTCCCAGAAAGGAAAAGAATGGAAGTCACCCAGCTGAGCCTGCTTTTTAGCGTTTCTTAAAGGTTGCTGAGCATATAACTGTGAGGATTCCAACACTGGGAATGTGAAATGGAAGCTAATTAAACCTTTTTTCTGCTTTGAAGGGACCCCGTTGTCCATTGTTCACAGTCCCTTTGCTTTAGTCTTTTTCATTGTCCTCTTGGGCTACTTCTGGGATAGGCATTTAGAAACTGGTCTCTCTTGAGAGATGATATGTTTGCTCAGCACAGATTCTACTCATAGATTGTTGGGGCCTCATCGGTCATCTCAATCTTCTACACTTATCTCCTTTAGTTCATGCTTTTTAAAATATTTTGACTACTTAGTTGACTAGCTGTTCGACTCCAGTCAGCGACATGGTCTACTACCTACACCGAGTCCCTTTTAATTGAGGGTACTTTATTTATGTAAACTTCAGCTATAGACACTCAACCTTAATCTTTTTTTTCCTTGAGCCATCTTTTGCAATTAAAAGAATTTACTATGTGCCACACACATTAGCCTGACTTTTCTCTAATGAATGTTAATCTTTCAGAGGTTCTAAAAATGTGCATGAAGACTATAACCTGAATCACAGCCTTATCCTGAGTCAGTTTAATAAATTGAAAGTTTTTAATAATAGCTCTAAATCCATATTTTTTTTCTTTACAAAAGCTGAGTTTTAATCTGCTTTTGTGTCTCTAAAGCTGTCTCAGTTTTATCTTGTACGGTTTGAGAAGTTTCCTCTCCTGCCCTAATGAATTCTCTCTTTATATTCTTTTATTCTTCCTTGCAAAATCTCCAGTTCTTTTTTGTGTTCATTTCTTCCTTGAAATACCTTGCCAGATACCAGCAGTGACAACCGACACAGAGTACCTACATTTTTAAAAATCTTTTTCTCTTATAGCTCAAGATATTTAGTACATGATCCACTTCACTTTCACCAAAGTATAACGTGAATGATCTTGTTTCCTACTACCTCTGATAATAGTTTCCTCACTACATAGCATCCTACACCTAACAGCTAAGCCAATGTCATATGTGGTTTTTTTCTTTACTTAAAATATCATGATAACATCCTCCATAAGATAACAATTTCTGTTACAGTGTGGTAACAAAAAGCCCTCCAAGTCTCAGTGGATTAAAAACAGTTTATTTTTCATTCAAGCTGTGTGTCCAGCATATGTTGCCAGGATTCTCTGATCCATATCATCCTCATCCATGGACCCATAATTGAATGTTGTCTCCACAACTTGGAAAGTTGATGGTTGCCTTGGCAGCAAAAAAGAGATAGAGTGAATTACACACAGGCTCTTCAAGGGATCTGACTGACAGTGATATGTATCACTTTGGTTCACTTACTATTTTTTTTCCTTTAGCAAGTCACGTGTCCACTCCTAATTCCTGATAGTGCCCAGAGAAAGACTGAAATATGGATAAACAGTCCTAATGACTATCCTAGCATGAATGCATAAAGAGGAGTAGAAGTAAATGCAGTTTAAGGAGAATCTGTGAAAGAGATAAAACATCTAGCAATAGAGGGAGTTAGAGGGGATGGTGATAGAAAGGGTGGAATAGCAGGTATAAAGGAAATGGGAAACGTTCAAAAGCTGTATTGAAAAAAAATACATATCTTGGCACGAGCATGAAGAAGCATCTGACAGTAGAAATACAAGTGGGAGTGAATGAAAGGGAAAATTGACATTTGGGAGCAAGCCTAGAAAGCAAAGAAAGAACTGACTTTTAGGTGGAAAAAATAGTGTGATAGGCCTAAAAAGCAAAAATGGAGTTCTATAAAAGAGAAAACGCCACTACTGAGGAATTTATTAACACCCTTGTCCTAGAAGAATTTTCCCATCAAAAACAGTGTGTGAAGTTTTATCATTACTATTTTCGTGCCCCAGGATTTTTGACTATCCGTATAATCCAAATAATAAATGTGCCAGATAATCTGGATATTCTTTGAAAACTAACCTGAATTGTTTTCCATTAGACACAAAAATTTGGCTTGCATATCAGCTATGTTAGGGGTCCATGAGAATAAAAGATGTTATTGACATTTTTTATACACAAAAATGAGTGACTCCAAACATGTGTTAATGAATTTTAAATTCCTATCATGAAGATTTTTGTATTGTTTAAATGATTCTGTATGTTAGGTTTATTCACTTTGTTTTATAAGCACATATCACTTGATAAATATCTTCAAGTCTTATGAAAACCACTGCTGTTCTACTACACATTTACAAATACAAAATTCCAACTTTACTGGGATATAAATGATATCACATTGTCAGAGTTAAAGATGTACAGCATGTTTATTTGATACACTTATATAGTACAAAATGATTACCACCATAGAGTTAACTAACACCTGCACCACATCACATAATTACTATTTCTTTTTGTGATTATGTGTGTTTCTTTTTGAGATTATGTATGTGTATGTGTATGTAGAGAGATCTACTCTCTTAGCAACTTTCAGTATATAAAACAGGGTTATTAACTATAATCACCATGTTCTACATTAGATCCCCAGGACTTAATTCATCTTATAGCTGGAAATTTGTGCTATTTGAAAAATGTCTCTCCATTTCCCCCAACCTTCAGCTGCTGGTAACTGCCATTCTAGTTTCTGTTTCTATGAGTTTGGCTTTTTTTAGATTCTATATATAAGTCATATCATACACTATTTGTCTTTCCCTGATTTATTTCACTTAGTGTAATGCCTTCCATGTCCAACCATGTCACAAACAGCAGAATGGCCTTTCTCATAGCTGAATAATATTCCATTTTATATTCCATTTGTGTGTGTGTGTATATATATATACACACACACACACACATATACATACACACACCATATCTTCCTTAGATGGACATTTAGACTGTTTCTGTATCTTGACTATTGTGAATAATGCTGCGGTAAGTATGGCAGTGCAGGTCTCTCTTCAAGATACTGTTTTTATTTACCTGACATATATCCCCAGAAATGGGTTTGCTGGATCATATGGCAGTTCTACTTTTAATTTCTTAAGGAATTTCCGTATTGTTTTCCATAGTGACCGTACCAATTTACATTTCCACCAGCTAAATATTTATAAATACAAAATTATAAGAATTTATATTGTGTAATTTTTATTAGATGAGGTTTGTCAGTTAATATTCTCAGTGACTGCACCGAAATAGAAGGAATTTTCTTCTTTCATTGTTATAACCTGTACCAACACAAAGACTTTCTTCTGATGTTCTGCTGAAATTTCCTAAATATATGTGATTACATATCTGATGGTTATCTTATAACTGTAACTTGAATATTTTTTAATTATCTCAAGGTCATTTGAAATTTCAGAATTAATGGCTAGATTATAGAGAAGTAAAAATTCTATCCTGAAAGCAATGTAATGTGTTTAATAATATATTAAAAAGGAATTTTAGTTAATATCTTTATTTTTTATCAAGATGAAATTTTTAAAAGATGCTTATGGTGTCCTACACTTAAAATCTTCTTTGTGTCCTTTTGAGATCCCTGAGGTATATGCAGTTGTGTCCAGAAAGAATTTGTGGAGCTTTCTCTCTAGCATGTACAATTGGTCGTTACCTTCTGAGCTAGCCATATCTTGAGTTTTAAATTTATTGCCATAATAATGAGCTGTTGTTTATTGAGCTGCTACTATACGTGAGCGTATTTGGTACTAGATGCTTTACAAATTTTACTTCATTTAATTATCTCCACATCACTGTGAGCTAGTCACTGCTACTCCTGTCTCATTCCTGCTGATGAGAAAACTGAGGTTCAGGGGGGTCAATTTTCTCATCTTCATGCAGCTGGTAAGGGGGAGGGCAATATCAAAATTCAGTCTTTTTTTCCATTCTTTCAGGTAGGTTTTCTGACTCCATGAACTCTAAAGTTTTTTAAGTACCGTAGCCTTGATAGAATGGAAATTTGTTCATCATTGTGTATTTAGAAATTATTTTAATTTCTGACCTTTTTAAGACGGAATAAAACATGACGTGGACCTGTAATGTGTTGTGGCCCATAGCATGAAACTGTGCAAGTAAATCTTTATCTCAGATTCCTTAAATAGTTCCAGTGGACCTATCCACTCTTTTTTCGAAGCCATCACAGCAAAGTCAGATAAACACAGATTTGGGAGCAGTTTAGCTGTAGAGACAGGACATTTTATTTGCGCACCACAATCTCCTGAAGTACCTTGACCTCAATGGTAACTTAGCTGGCAATCTGCTGGGGGAGTGGAGGGGAGGCATGATTGACGTCTCAGGAAGATAGTCCCAAGCAGAATCTTCCCCAACAGAAAATCCTCCGGTTGTGTGCCTGGACCACTGGCAGGCAGAAGTGTTATATTCATATTTGAATATCTGAATCTTTTGCCTCTGCAAGAGAAAGGCAGCTACAGCTTGGTTCAGGTGACCAAGCAACGTAGTGAAATGCAAAACTGGTAAAATTATATGGAAAATCTTCTCCTGGATTATTCAAGGGCATGTAGGAATTAAATAGGAAAATAAAGTACGCAAGAGTTTCCTGGGCAAGAAGAATGATGTGAGCAAAGTTATCAAGTGGGCAATTTAGGTAGCATGAACAATGTTTAGGGGAGAGTGACCACTGTGACTTGACAGGTTTTTGCAGGTAGATGATCATGTGAGAGTTCAAAAACAGCAGTCTGGTTCACCATGAAAAAATTGATAAGGAGTTTGGAAGTTAAGGTGTAGTCTATAAAGAACCATTGGAAGATTTTGGGAAAACATTGGAAAGGAGTGGTATTTTAGGAAGAAGAATCTGACTTCAGCCAATAAAATGTATTTAAAAGTGCTGGCAGGGAGGCCAATAATGAGTTCAGAGGCCAGCAGTTTCCATGGTATGCAGTGATGATGTGATGAAACAGAACAGGATTTTTAGAATGGGAATATTAGAAATCAGTGTGCTAAGGACCACAGGAACAATTGAGAAATTTTGATGATGGATCTGAATTGAGGTTGACATGGCTATTGAAGATGTTTTGACTTCAGAAACACTCTGGTACTGATTGAGTTCAGAAATACTCTGGTACTGATTGAGTTGGAAATTCAGGTCTGTAACACAAGAGGATGTGGTGGTAAAATTTGAGAGTAGGTTAATGTGGATATGATTGGGAAAATCCTATAGAATGTAAAACAAAGTGGCTGAGAGAATAAGTCATTTACATACTTTGGGAAATTTTTAAATCTTTAGGTTGCTTCTGTATAGCTCTCTTTAAATATCAGTCTATTGTTTCTTAATATAAGAACTCTAAAAGACAAATAATTACTTTAAAGTGTTATTCCATACATGTATTCATGGGGAAATATCAGTGATATTTTATCTTTTATTGTTTACCCTCAGTGGGCTCAGTTCATTCTTGCTTCATTTGTTATGTTTAACAAGTAGCAAGGTATATTTCCTACAGTCCCATGTTTCCATTTGGGCTCCAAGCCACTGCCAAATCTTCTAATCCAGTTTGGAAGCATTTCACTGTGCCTCACAAGTGAAATGGTACTCTAACTGACCTGTGTGAATCATTTTTATTTCAGTGTTCATTAACATGAACGAATCATCGTTTTCATAATTCTCAAGTAAATTGCTCTTTACTTAAGTTATTGTATGTTCCCATGAATGAAGGAATATCACATATCTTTGGACAGGTTATCGCTTATGATATGAGTCTATCTGGAAGAAAAGAGACACAACATTTTTAATGCAGTATTTTTCAAAGTGTAAACCATGGACCACTAGTGGATCTTTATAACCTATCAAATGTCAACCAGGTGTCTGGTGGCTTTGATGAAACCACAGTGAAATTTTTTTCACATGTATTGCACAAATTTGAAAATAACATTAATTACTATTTTCATAGATACCCTATTATACTACTAAAAATAGTTGCATTTGAAAGGGTATATGCATGCTAAAAGGACAGTGTTGATCAGTTTATCCTAGAACATGTTCAGATAACAGGGTAAATTTCCTTTCACCTAATATTTTCATATTATTTGCATTTATTGCTTGTGTGTTTTAAATATGCATTTGTCATTTTTACAGTTACATTGAGTTTTATCCACAGTTCATTGGGAATTAATCAAAGCTTCAAAATAAACCATTCGAATATAAATATGATGAAATCAGTCATGAAGTTGTAACTCAAACTGTGAACCAGACTCTTACAGGTGTAGAAGGTAAAACTGAATATTCTCAGGGAAGCAAATTAACAAGTGTGATGACTTTGCACCAGTAGCCAAAACAGAAAATGATATGATAGGAATTATGAAGATAAAAATCTTTTAAAATTAGATTTTATTGTATTAATGATTTTTTTTTTAGCTCACCCTAGAGGTTTTTAGGTCAGATGTCTCTGACAATTGGGGGTATGAACTTTTGCTTAATTTTCAAACAAAACACAATAACCTCTCTGGTAAACCAATTGAGTTATTTCAGGACAATCATAATACAATGTTTACAAAATTGATTACTATTACTTTTGCCAAAGGCAAGGAAAAGACCATTTCAAAGGCATCATTAAAGTCACATTTTCATAGTAAATATGTCACATGGTTGCTGAGAGTATTATAACAACATCTGCAAGGTTAGTAAATTTTATACCCCCAAAATGATGTATGGGAAAACTCCTTTATCAAATGATACTGTTGACTATGGCATAATGTCATTGGCCTACACCTTGCAAGAGCAAACCCAGGGTTTTTGCATACTATCAAATATTTCACTTAAGTGAAACCAATGATGTGATAATGGAAACGGGCTTGATGTTTTTTTCTACTTATCACATGAAAATTCATGTTATAGGAGATTATTCAAAATTATTTTACAAATTATTACATAGAATTAAAAGTATATTGTGATCAGTAATTTAAAAGTCTAAGTATTGGGCTTCCCTGGTGGCGCAGTGGTTGAGAGTCCGCCTGCCGATGCAGGGGACACGGGTTCGTGCCCCGGTCCGGGAAGATCCCACATGCCGCGGAGAGGCTGGGCCCGTGAGCCATGGCCGCTGAGCCTGCGCGTCCGGAGCCTGTGCTCCACAACGGGAGAGGCCACAACAGTGAGAGGCCCGCGTACTGCAAAAAAAAAAAAAAAGTCTAAGTATTACATCCTGAAGGGGTTAACCCTAAAAGACAATCAGTCCACATACTGTGACTATTTAATGGTCAGATATACACCTCTGGATCTTGAGTAAGTGTAGAAGCAAATCAGTAATTTGAAGGTGACCAAAAGACATGTCCTAAGTAGAAACCATTTTAGTGTGCTGTTTGAGGAATTGGATAGCAACTCCAGGATTGAGCTTTTTATTACTGAATCACTATGGCTGTCAAGAAGAATGAGCATTACATGGGTCTTTTTGAAATTAAAAATGAAAAAATTTTAAATTGTGGATAATGTAAGTAATTTTCTCAACTTTCATATCTCAGCAATATTTTAAAAACATTTAGGATATATAATTTACACACCATAGAATTAACCCATTTAAGGGTAAAGTTCAGTGATTTTTATTAAATTTATATAATTGTGCAACCATATGCATAAAACAGTTGTAAAACATTTCTGTCATCCCCAAAAGTTCCTCATGTTCTTGCAGTCAGTCTCTGCTCCCACCTCCAACCTTAGGCAGCCATGAGTCTCCTTTCTCTCTCTTTTGTTTCCTACTTTATTGCACTGGCTAGAATCCAGTGAGTAGGTATACTTTCCTTGTTTACAATATTAAGGAAGAGACACCCAGTCTTTGGCAATTAAATTTGAGTTTAGCAATTAAATTCCAGTGTCTTTTGCAAAGCTGAGGAAGTTCCTTGTTAATGCTAGATTGTTGATAGATTTTTTTATCCTGATGAGTTTTATTGCATTTTATCAAATGATTTTTCTGTATCTATAGAAACGATAGTTTTAGATACCAGTTTCCCTCTGTGCACTGCTTTACCTGCAACCCATACTTTTTTTTTTATGTTTTGATATGTGTTCAGAAATTTTCTAGTTTCCTTCATGATTTCCTTTTAGATCAATGGGTATTTAGAAGTGTGGTGTTTAAGAAATGTTTGGAGATTTCTCTTTTTTTTGTTTCTCATGTGGTTGATTTCCAGTTTCATGTTGTTGTAGTGGAAGTGCATCCTTTGGCCCATTACAGTAAATTTAAAATTGTTGATACTTTTTACTGGTTTAATGTATAGTTTATCTTGGATAATACTCCTTGTGCACTTGAAAAGAATCTGTAGCTTCTGTTGGGTATAGTGTTCAAGAAATGTCAGCTTAGTCAATATGGTTGGTAGCGTTGTTTTAGCCATCTATTTTTGAATTGTTTTACCTAATATTAAGAGTGGGTTATTTGACTCTCCAAATACAATTGTTAAATTGTCTGTTTTTCTTTCAATTTTGTTGCTTTTTATTTTATGTATCTTGGGATCTATTGTTATGTGTGCATACTTTATGATTATTGTATCTTCCTTATGTTTGACAGTTTATTAATGTGATACCTCATTTTCTTGGCCTCTAACAATATTTCATGTTTCAAAGTTTATTTTCTTACATATTACTATGTTGACTCTAGCTCTCTTACATGGTATAACTGTTTGTCACCCCTTTGCTTCCAACCTATTTGTGTCTTCGAACCTAAAGCCTGTTTCTTGTAGAGAGAATATAGTTGGATCTTGTTTTGTATCCAGACTGACCATCTCTACTTTTTGATGCAAGTGATGGTCCTTTCGTATTTCTATAATTACTGATATTGTTGTTTTCACATCTGCCATTTTGTCTTTATTTTCTATAGGTCTCATGAAATTTTGTTCCTTTGTTCCATGTTTACTGCTCTTTTTTGGGGGGGATTTTAACAAATTTCTGTTCTGTATCATTTTTATTCCTCTAATGTTTTTTTTAATAGCAATTGAGGTATAATTTACATGGTCTAAGATTCAGTTATTTTAAGTGCACAGTTCAGTGGTTTCTTAGTGTTCATTTGAAGTTACTACCAACTCCCATCTTCAGTCACAGACTATCACTGATATACTTTCTGTCTCTATAAATTTGTCTTGCCTAGACATTTTATTGAGATATAACTGACATCCAGCACTGTGTAAGTTTAAGGCATACAGCATAATGATTTGAATAATATACATTATGAAATGGTTACCACAATAAGTTTAGTGAACATCCATCATCTCATATAGATATAAAGTTAAAGAAGGAGAGAATACATTTTTCCCTGTGCTGAGCTCTTCAGATTTACTCTCAACAACTTTCATATATAACATACAGCAGTGTTAATTATCATGTTGTACATTCCTGGTACTTATTTATCTTTTAACTGGAAGTTTGTACCTTTTGACTGCCTTCATCTAATTCCCACTCTCCCCACACCCACCGCTGGTAACCACAAGCCCGATCTCTTTTTCTGTGACTTTTTGTTGGTTTGTTTGTTTTTGAAGTATAATTGATCTACAACAATATGGTAGTTCCTGGTAAACAACATACTGATTTGATATTTCTATACATTTCAAAATTGTCACCACAATAAGTCTAGTTACCATCTGTCACCATACAAAGATATTACATAATTATTGACTATTTTTCCCACACTGTACATTTTGTAGCATGACTCATGTATTTTGTCAACTGGAAGTTTGTACCTCTTAATCTCCCTCAACCATTTCTCTCCTCTCTCCACCCCTCCCCTCAGGCAACCACCTGCTTATTCTCTGTATCGACTGTGTTTCTATTTTGTTATATTTGTTCATTTTTTGTGTTGTTTAGATTCCATATATAAGTGAAATCCTACAGTATTTGTCTTTCTCTGTCTGACTTATTTTACTTAGCATAATACCCTCTAGGTACATTCATGTTGTTGCACAGGTCAAGATTTTGTCTTTTGTATGGCTGAGTAATATTCTATTATGTATATGCATATATTTTTATGTGTCTTATATGTATATAAATTATATACACACACCACATCTTTATCCATTCGTCTATGGATGAACACTTAGCTTGATTGTGTATTTTGGCTGTTGTAAATAATGCTGCAGGGAACATAAGGGTGTACATCTTTTCTAATTGGTGTTTTCGTTTTCTTTGGATAAATACTTAGGTGTGGAAGTGCTGGATTTTATGGTGGTTCTATATTTAATTTTTTGAGGAATCTCCATACTATTTTCCATAGTGACTGTACCAATTTACATTCCACCAATAGAGCAAGAAGTTTCCCTTTTCTCCGCATCCTTGCCAACACTTGTTATTTGTTGTCTTTTTGATAATAGACATTCTGACAGGTGTGAGGTGATGTCTCATTGTGGTTTTGATTGGCATTTCCTTGCTGATTAGTGAAGTTGAACATTTTTTCATGTGCTTGTTGGCCACCTATATGTCTACTTTGGAAAAATGTCTATAAACATTTATAGAATTAGAATCATAAATATGCAGTCTTTTGCATCTGGTTTCTTTCATTTAGCATAATGTTTTAAGTTCATTAATATAGCATACATCAGTAGTTCATTTTTTAAAAAATATTGAGTGGCGTTCTATATAGTTAAATCAAGTAGTGTACATCCTTTCATTAATTAATGTGTATTTGGATTATTCCCAGTTTGGGCTGTTAGTATCATAAATAATGATGCATTCACATGCATTCCTTTGTGTGGACATATATCTTCTCTTCATTGCTATTGGATAGACTCCTAAGAGTAGAATTGCTTAGTTGTTTGGCAAGTACCTGTTGAACAGTTTAAGAAACTGTGAAACTGTTCTTCAAAGGGGCTCTGTGTGCCATTTTACATTCCCACCTGCATTACATGAACAATTCAGTTTCTCCGTGTCATCACTAACTCTTGATATAGTCGTTCCTTGAGCCATTGTGGTAGGTGTGTTGTGGTATCTCATTATGACTTTAATTTGTATTTTCCTAATGACAAATGATGATCATTTATTCACATGCATGTTAGCCACTGATATACCTTTTTTGATTAAATACTCAAATCTTTGTTCCATTTTTAAAACTTGGGTCTTTAGTGTTGATTATAAGAGATCTTTATGTATTCTGGATATAATCCCATTATCAGATATATGTTTGAATATTTTCTTCCATTCTGTGACTTGTCTTCCATTTCTGAATGGTATCTTTTGATGTACAACAGTTTTAATTTTAATGAAGTCCAATTTAAAAATTTTTTGGTGGATCATTGTTTTTTTGGTGTCATGTCTAAGAACTCTTTGTCCAACCCAAAGGTCATGAAGATTTTCTCCTATATTTTCTTCCAGAAGTTCAGTAGTTTTAACTCATCTATTCAGATGTGGGATCCATTTTCAGCTAATTTTTGTATACGCTTTGAAAGAAAAGCCTAAGTTCTTCTTCCTTTTTTTTTTTTTTGCATATTGTTATCCAGTTATCCCACTGCCATTTGCTAAAAATTCTGTCCTCTACCCCATTTGAACCAATTCGATGTCTTTGTCAAAATTCTATTGACTATAAATGTAAGGGTTTATTTTGGGACTCGTAAATGTGTTCTATTGGTCTATATGCCTATCCTTATACCAATACCATACTCCCCGTTGCTATAGCTTTTTAGTAAGCTCTGAAATCAGATAGTTTTAAGTCTTTCAATTTTCTTCTTTTAAAAAATCGTTTTGACTATCCTGGGTTCTTTTTATTTCCACATAGGTTATAGGATCATCTTGTCAATTTCTCCAAAATAAACTACTGGCATTTTGATAAGGATTTCATTAAATTTATAGGATATTTCTGTAAAATTGCTATCTTGACACTACTGTTTTCCAATCCATGAACGTAAACTATCTCTCACTTTATTTAGACTTTCTTCAGTTCTCTTAGCAATATTTTGTACAGGTTTTCCCCTTTTTTTAAATGTATTTTTGAGAATTTAGTCTTAGGAACTATTATAAATAAAATTATTTTCTTGATTTTACTTTAAGATTGTTCATTACTAGTATATAGAAATAGAGTTGATTTTTCTAGATTGATTTTTTTATCATGTTTTAGTAATTGTTGGGCTTGTTGGATTGGAATTTTCTACGATTACGTTATCTGCAAATAAAATATAGTTTTCCTTTCTTCTTTCCAATTTGGATGTTTGTAATTCCTTTCTTTTCTTTATTGCTCTAGCTATAAACTCCAGTGGAATGTTTGAATATAAGTGGTGAAAGTGGATATTCCATTTAGTGTAGCAGTTTTTCAAGGGATAGATTCAAGTGTATTTGAGGACATAAACTTTCCTTTATATGCATTTGCCAGTATAAAAATGTAAAAATAATTGCAAAAATTTTTTGACAGACTATTAAACGGACTAAAATTACTTTCTTTTTATTCCACATTATATAGCAGGTTTTTATATGGTTTACTTTAGATTTAGATTCTTTAGCTCTACTATATATTTTCTTAAGATACTTTATAGGGGAAACAGCCTAGATAAAATGAGCTGGAAAACTTTGTATCCATTTATGACATTTTCTGCTAGCTTCTTTGTTTTCTGAGAAACGCCATCCTGTACGAGAGCAATGAATTAGTAGGGGAAAATGAAAACAAAGAAGAGGTTTAGTCTAATGGTAAATTACATAAATGATTCATGGTGCGATTGTTAAGAAGTGAGTTTGAGCCACCTTTGCTGTCTTTTGTATGATGGCACATTTCTTCTCAGGAACTTAATGTAGTGGGTAGCTTGATCTCATGGATGTGTTCATGAGACGCCCAGTATTGTATGGTAAACTCACTTAAAGCATCTTTTCATATTTTATATATGCCATTCACTTTTCAGCTTTCCTTTCTCATAAAGGAGACAGGAATTTTAAATTGTAGGCTGTATCAGTTGACAGGTGATCAAGGAAGAAGGCGACTTGAGATGAGTTATTGTGTACACAGAATGGCTAGCCATGTTAATTGCTTACTACCTCCCTTCCTCAGCCTGACCAAAGGCATTACCCAATGCATGATCTTTATTTATGACCTCCCAATTTTTTATGCTTCATGAAACAGTGTATAGTAATTTATTTTAAAAATTAACAGTGGAACGATTCACTGTGGAAAAGCAATTATAAATAAGTTTTGGTTACAACATGAGAAAATATAGTCTCAGTAAAATGGCATTCCTGTCTTTGAAGGATTATTGATGTTTTTATATAAGACAGAAACCTTTAATGAGATCTCAATCAAAGAAAATACTTCATTAATGATACGAGAATTAATCGATGCTGATCAAATAAATCTACCCCAGTCCATTTTGGATTTCACTTTATGAATAGCTGCTCAGGTTAAAAGATTAACAAGTTCGTAAGTGACTACTAATAGCATTTCATTTGACTATGCATTTGTATCTGGCTAACTATACAAGACAGTATTTGAAAGTACTTCAGATTGCAGTTTATTGTAGTGTAGAATTCCTTGGAGTAGGAACATAGCAGGCAAAACAATATAAATCAAGGCTTAATCTAAAATAAACCATGCAAAAATACTTGAAGGTATATATTGTATTTCATGGGGCTGTGGCAGAAAATAGAAAAATACTAAAAAATAGTAGCATTAAGACTATGTTGAAAAATTTAGCAAAGAATTTGAAAGTAACCAAGCTCCATTTTGATAGCATTATCATTTCTTTGGATGCTGTCAACTCAGCCTTATCCTTTAGAGAAGGAATTTTTATCTATTGCTGAAAGACATTTTTTCATGGCAAATGATGGTATTAACACATTCTAGAGCTCCATGCCAACATTACATACAAAATGTCATCATAATTACTTTGTAATGGAATCAACATGATCTTTATTTCAGGGCTCATATTATTGGTTTTTTAATCATATCACTAAAGAAGAAATAGTTACTTAAAAGGTTTTACAGATTATTAATTTTTAGCACCATTCCTCAGCGAAATAGTTGATCTTCACCCTCAGCAAACACATATGTAAACCATATTCCATGAAATCCTTCTCCTGGTATCCTTGCCACTCCACAGTTTTTGTATTTGTTTAGGTTTCTGAATTCAGCCTATATCAGACAACTTTTCAGGAGAGGATCCTTTATTATTCCCTTTCCAAACTTAAGGTTGAAGCTTTGAAAATAATTTTAAGTAAATATCTTTAGTGTGTTTCAGTACCATTTTAAATAGTTATCCAGACAGTTCTCATGTCACTTAGTAATTTCAGGAAGAGAAGACAGTGAGGGTGTATATAAATGATTCCAACTTGGGTCCTACCAGTTAGTAATGAATTTAAGCTACACTCTTCATTTGGATTAAGCCACTAAACCCCAGTGCAAATGATCAATTTCTTAACTTTGTCTCCTTTGACCTTATAGTATTCATTCCACTTCTCTATCCCTGTCTCAGTTATTTGCCCTATCACGTTTTTTTGAAGTAGTGTGCAAAGAAGCAGTCGCATAGCACAGGGAATCAGCTCAGTGCTTTGTGACCACCTAGAGGGGTGGGATGGGGGGGTGGGAGGGAGACGCAAGAGGGAGGAGATATGGGAATATAAGTATATGTATAGCTGATTCACTTTGTTATACAACAGAAACTAACACAACAATGTAAAGCAATTATACTCCAATAAAGATGTTTAAAAAATGAGTATTAAAAGATACAATAGTATTCTGTATTTTATAGGTAAACCATAACAATTCCTATTTCAGAGACTGATTACCTATCTTGTAAAATATATATCCCCATTCCCATGTTTTTCTAATGAGTTGTGTAATATTTTTGGTTACCCATATTTATGCTCTATTAGTATAAAGTATTGATTTTTTTCTGTCATCACTTTATAGAATATATATTACAATATAGGTATTTTGCAATTACTGTTGAGAACCACAATACAAATACCATTTCTACAGATTACTTCATAATTATACTTCAAGTTAGCATTTTTATATCTTGTAAGCCTACAGTTTAAAAGACAGGAATAATCAGATAATTAGTCTTTGATTACATAGTACTCACCCTGTTCTTAAATGTACTTAAATGGCCAGTAATTACCATGTAATTACAGAGCAATTATTGTAGTGCATTCACACCAGCATATGTAAGGCAGCATGTCAGTGATTTCATCCCCTGTGTTTAGGGATTTATGACTCAGGCATGGCAAGGTCACTGCAGGCTGCCTTGGGGAAGAACTGCCTGAGCGAGTGGGCCATGTTGTGAAGGTGAGAGCAGGTGGCATTGCAGTAGAAAAGCCTATTAAAGTAGTGGTGACTGCTTTTTGAGATTTTTGACATGGATAATAAATACAAATATGTACAGAAAGAGAAAATCCAGAGTTTATATTAACTGTTGAAAATTTTGTAGTCCATCAGTTTGTTCATTTTTGCTAAAGTATCTCTTTTCATTTTACCCAAAGATGCTTTTTGGGAGGCTACTAATAGACCATTTTAAATTACACAGTACAAGGTTCACACACTAAAAATTTCCATCTCACTTTCTTATAGCAAGAAGTTTTAAGTGCCAGCACCTGGCACTCAGCAAAAGATCATAGTTAGCACATTTTCTTTTTATTGAGTTGTTGCATGGCAAGAATTGATAATTTTCCACTTTGAGAGTTAAATAAAAGTTGATGCTTTAAAAATAGCTTTACATGGTTGAATTTCCTACTGAACTATGTATGTAATTCTTTTAATTCTGTAATGCTTTATTTTCTACATGTTTATTTTAATTACAGCCATGTTTGATTAAAAGAAATTGGCATTATTGGTGTTAACAGGGAAAAGTATATCCTAAACCGAACCAAACTTATATAACATTTACGGTAATATTGTCCTGCACTTTCTTTGAAACTCCCCAAAGTAATTCAGAGTCAGGCATGTATAAAAATTCCAGGAAAACTTTGAGTTGAAATCCGTTCTAACCTTAATTTGCTGGTGCCAAAAGTTGCTATTTCACCAGCAGTTGTGGATATTTACTTTTTTTATTATTTATTTATTTATTTATATTTTATATGTATATATATATATTTTTTGCGGTATGCGGGCTCCTCACTGCTGTGGCCTCTCCCGTTGCGGAGCGCAGACTCAGCGGCCATGGGTCACGGGCCCAGCTGCTCTGCGGCACGTGGGATCCTCCCGGACCGGGGCATGAACCCGTGTCCCCTGCATTGGCAGGCGGACTCTCAACCACTGCGCCACCAGGGAAGCCCTACTTTTATTATTTTTTAATTTTGGCTTTTCTTTCATGGAGACGCTAAAAGCTAAGGTGACTACAAAACAGGAAAAATGTTCCTCGGTTTAAGTCTTAAGTATTCTCTCAGGCTTTATTCTGTTCCCAGTGCTTTTCTTTGTACAGTGGACAATGCTAACCAAACGAGCTTCCTATGTAGTTGTAGAGATGAAATAAATCAACTAGAGATCAATGCTAAGATATGCAAGCATATTCAAGGTAGTTCAAGGCTATCTTTGAACATAAATGCTGAGTATATTTAGAATAAGATAAAGATCCTCAAAAGCCAGATAAATGAATTGAATATGTTATTACTTGTAGGCTTTGTAAATACATAAGAGTAAGTTCAGTTAGCTCTTCAAGTAACCATATTTAACATTATCACTTGATAGTTTAAAAAGGATGGTGGGAGAAACAGGTGAAATGCTAGGTAAGTAAAAAGTCAGTTTATTCATATCAAAGTGTGTGTGTGTATTTACCAGTGACCAATTTTGGCTTTTATGTATGAAGGTTTAAAATTCATTCCTTTTCTGTGATGAACTGTTCTAGATGAAGGTATAGCAAAGCAAATTGATGAAAAATGCATGGCTTGCCATCCTACTATTTCCTGGGCTTTGTAAGCAACTTAGACTTTCAAGCAACAGCTCATTGTGGCGCTCTCTTATAGATCCTCACATTCAGTACACATTACTTGAAATTATTTTGTTTAGAAATGTTTTTAGTCGAAAACCTATTTCTTACCGCAACGCCTTTCTCAAAATTCTTCATTTCTTTTTTTAAATTTTATTTCTTTTTTTGGCTCCACTGGGTCTTCGTTGCTGTGCGCGGGCTCTCTCTAGTTGCGGCGAGCAGGGGCTACTCTTCGTTGCTGCGTGCGGGCTTCTCATTGCAGTGGCTTCTCTTGCGTGCAGAGCACAGGCTCTGGGCGCTGTCTTCAGTAGCTGTGGCACGCAGACCCAGCAGTTGCGGCTCGCAGGCTGTAGAGCACAGGCTCAGCAGCTGTGGCACATGGGCTCAGTTGCTCTGTCGCATGTGGGATCTTCCCGGACCAGGGCTCGAACCCGTGTCCCTTGCATTGGCAGGCAGATTCTTAACCACTGTACCACCAGGGAAGCCCCTTCATTTCTTATTCTTGTTTAACTCTTGCTATTTTTTGAGTTATAATCCTTTGGTAGTAATTAGAATTTAGGTAGATGCAAAGCAATATGCACCTTAAAGCATTGGTTCTCAACAGCGGGTAATTTTGTCTCCCTAGGGACATCTGGCAATGTCTGGAGACATTTTTGGTTATCATAGACTTGGTAGGAGGGGTATTACTGACATCTATTAAGTAGAAACCATGGATGTTCCTAAATATCCAACAATACAATATCTACAGTATCTTCACTGTAGAGGGCTGTAGACAGCCCTCTATAATCTCTTAGAAATGGTTGTGCTGTTTGTGTTCATGGTAGGACCACCAAACCAGAGATAATGTTAAAACTATGTTATCACACACCATTGTAAAGCAATTATACTCCAATAAAGAGGTTAAAAAAAAAAGGAAAAAGAAAAACAAAGTAGCCATAGTTAAAAAAAAAAAAAAAAAAAATTAACTTTTTACTCTGGAAACGTTCAACTACACCACAAAATGGAGAGAAGAGTAAAATGAAGGTTATGTACATTTAAGCAGCTTCAGTAATTATCAAAGTCTTGCCAATCTTTATTTTACCGGTAAATATTTTAGTATGTGTCTCTAACTGCTAAAGGCATTATTATACAGTTACCATACATTTATCATATCTAACAAAATTAACAATAATTCCTTAATATTTTAACAATCCTAATAAGAAACAGATGGTACCATTCAAATTGGGATAATTGAAAGTAGAGTTTAATGAATGAACTATTTTGAAATATGTAGGTGGGATCTGGGGATTTCACAAGTAACAAATAGCCTGGCTCATGTTTGGGAAAAGAGTGTTGTTTTTACAATTCCCTTGTCTGGAATTCAGAAAGGAGTGAGAACAGTTACCTACACTCAGAGAAAGAAACTATAACCAATTCACTGGGAATGCTATTTCCCAAGAACATTGGATTTTCTTTTTTTCAAACTTAAATTTAAACTGCTAGTGTGTTTCCTAAGAAACTATTTTGGAATATGAAATGCATCTTATATTTTGAATATAACACAATAAATATACAGTACAAAAATTTAATAGACAATCATTTCTCAGCTCTTAATAAATCAGTGTGAGATATTTCCAAAATGGTTATTTGAGGAGGTACACAACAATCGGTTTATTCAGTATCCCTGCATGCCTCCATTCAGAGCTAGGGGATGTAGAGAGAAGGGTAGTTATTACCTCGGGTCTATAATGTCAGATACTTTAATAAATATCTCTATATAGTGTAGTATCAATTTGTTATTAGAGAAATACAGTATAGGTAATATTGCAATCCTTGTTAGTAAGATGAGGAATCTAAAACAGAGAAGGGCTAAATCACCCAGCTAATAGGTAGTAGAATTGGAATTCAAGCGCTGATAAGTCTGACTCTGAAACTCAAGGTCTTTCTACTACAGTATTCAGTGTTTCATATGAAACATATTCAGCAGCAGTTTGATATCTTATGACTCATAATTATTTGCAGAGAACATTTGTATGCAATAATTATATCCAAACAAGATGGCATATGACTGTTTTATTGATATTCTTCATATTACACTATGTTCTAATATATAAACATATTTTGTATGTAGCCTTGTTTTGGAGTGTAGTTTTAACGCAGATATTCTCAGGGATCCTGAGCTTACTGTAAGTAAATCTAACTTCTGGACTGTTAACTGTATAAAGGAAGCAGTTCTTCAGAATAGAGGAATAACCTATTTTTTGTCAATCACGAAGGCTGTACCTGTGACAAACGTGCATGTGGAATGTCTTGTACCAGCTATTAGAAAGACTAATCTCTTCAGTTTAAACAACTTTCATGAACAAGGGAAATGGAAGTCTCTTCTCAGATGGTTTCCATGATACCTTCTGTCAAAGGAGATGTTATCAAAATTAAGTGATTTTTAGAGAACTTGTGACTGATAACTTAGTTTTTACCTTCAAATATGTTTTTAAAGAGAATTTATTATTTAGCAAAGAGAGGAAAGGATGTTATCCATTTGATCTGGATTCACAGCTTCCTATTATTGAAGGTTATCTTTTATTTTAGCATCAACAGCTATCGACTATAATAGTTCTGACTCCTTTGGCTCAGGAAGCATAATGAGATAGATGGTATGGGGCTGTTAAAGTTGGGTTTAGATTCAACTTGGTCAAAAACTTTTAGTTCAGATCTGGTCAGTTTTATACTTGTCTCAATTTTTTCTTCTGCACAAAAAGAGGTCGGTTTCTTGATCTTAAAAACGTATTTTATTTTTTAGTAATCCTGTATAAATCAATCAAAAGTCAATGGATGGCATGACCAAGTGAGGGGTCAATAAATCCTTTCACCCCCAAAACAAGTATAAGGCTGGATAAACTTAATAGCAAACAGTTCTTTGCTCTAGGATTAAACCAAAAATATAAAGCGAAGGGTGCTGATTCATGAAAAATTTGAACTTAAGGCAAGAAAAATTCAAGTCTATTGTATTATTGCCTGGATACGCTATCACTCCCTTCCCCGGCTGTATCAATCTTGTAGTTAAATCAGGAGGGGCCTGCCTTGCTGCCACTGCCAAATGTGGCTCATTTAATTTGAAGTGTTGTCAGTTAAAGTGGTCAGCTCAGTAGCAAATGAACAGGGATGATTTAGTACTTTTCTAAGACTTAGTGTGCAAGCCCATATGGCATATGCCGGGCCAGTAGACTGTCCAAAAACTTGACAGAGAAGTATGTGAGGGACAGACATAAAGGGCTTGGTAAACTTGCTATATATCACAAGTTGACAAAAACTTAAGTGCATGCTCTTAACAGAATAGTCCTAAGCAACCCACAGTCTCTGGCCTGTAGAGCCTCTGTCTGTGTGGCAGAGATGTCTTAGAGCCTTATAAGAAGTAAAACCCTGAGCAAACTTGTAAACACAGTCTAAAGTTTAAATGTACTATCTGGGTCACAAATAGATCCATCAGCAAAAAATAAAAAACTTAATGGCCGAGGTAGGTGAGGACAAACTTTGACCAAACTTCATTGGAACACTGAGGTATATGATCACGAAGGTGACTATTACAATGCCAGGTTTTAAAAAAAAAACAAACAAGCTGAACGATACATTATAGGACATCATGCATTGCTGGAGAGAGAGATTTCACAGATTTAGTCCAGGCAAGTTAGTTAAACAAACTAGCAAAACAACAATAACAATAGCCTTAAGGACAGAAACGCATAATCCATGATTGTTTTATTATCTAAAAAGTTCAGTATTCAACAAAATTATGAGATGTGCAAAGAAATAAAATGTGGGGCTTCCCTGGTGGTGCAGTGGTTGAGAGTCCGCCTGCCGATGCAGCGGACACGGGTTCGTGCTCCGGTCCGGGAAGATCCCACATGCCGCGGAGCGGCAGGGCCTGTGAGCCATGGCCGCTGAGCCTGCACGTCCAGAGCTTGTGCTCCGCAACGGGAGAGGCCACAACAGTGAAAGGCCCGCGTACCGCAAAAAAAATAATAATAATAAAATGTGACCCATTCTTAGGGAAAAAAAAGTCAGTAGAGAGTGCCTGAATTTTCCCAGATGTTGAAAATAGTGGACCAAGTTTTTGAAGTAGCTATTATAAATATGTTAAAAAATAAAATGAACTTTATTTAAAGAATGAAAATATATATGAAAATAATGACTCAGTGAATAGATTATATCAAAGGAGAAAAAATTATTTAAAAAGCAGTGGGAATTGTGGAATAGTACAGTAACAAAGATGAAAAATTGACTAGAAGGACTCAATAGCAGATCTATGTAAAAAGAGAAGGAAAAAAGAACCAATGAACATGAAAACAGATGAATGATAATTTTCTAATCTGAATGCACAGAAAGACTGAAGATAAATGAACAGAGTATGAAACTTTTGGGACAATATTACATATACCAATATACAGGTAATAAGAGTCCTAGAAGAAGAGGAAAGGGGCGGGGGGTAATTTGAGATACAGTGGTTGAAAACTCTCGAAACTTGATGAAAAAGAGTAATCTACAGATCCTGGAAATCAACAAATAAGCAAATAAGATAAATACTAAGTGAATCAAACTGAGACATGCCATAATATGTCATACTATTAGAAGACAGTGAAAATCTTGAAAGTAGCAAGAGAGAAACAACTCATACAGGGGAATGACTACAGAAAATGGCTGACATCTGACCAGAAGCAATTAAGATGAAAAGAGTGGAATAATGTATTCAGACTACTGCAAGAAAAAAACCCGTCAACAAGAGTAATATATTGAGCAATATTATCCTTTAGTAATAAATGTGAATAAAGATCTTTGCAGATAAAGACTGAAAGATTTCATATAGGATTTCTTGCCATACAAAAAGTACTACAGGAAGTCTTTCATGATGAGAGAAAGTGACACCAGTGAATAACTCATTTACAGGAAGAAGTTAAGACTGCTGGAAATGATAAATGTATGAGTAAATATAAAAGTTTCTATAAATTTGTTTTTTTTTTCTTGTTCTATTACTTTAAAATACATAATATGGTATAAAGCAATTATAATTTGGCATTATTATATAGAGAGATTATTGTAATATATTGATTATAACAATACATATGGCAATAAGAACATAAAATGGAGAGGGGGGAAAAGGAGATATATTGGAGCAAAATTTCTGTATTTTAGCAGAATTAAGTTGAATTAGATTTAGATAAGCTTAGATACATATTGTTATCGCTAAAAAAACCACTGAGAAAAGTATCATTTTTTAAATCAGCAGAGAGGTTAAACTGATACACTGAAAATATTTGTCACAAAATAAGGCAGTAAATGAGAAACAAAAGAGTAAAATGTCATTAGACAAGAAGAAACTAACAAAATAGCAGACATAAATTCAGCCTTATTAATACTTATATTAAATGGGAATGGACTAAATACCCAAATCAAAAAGTAGAGATTGTTAGACTGGATTTTAAAAATCCAATTATATAGGGCTTCCCTGGTGGTGCAGTGGTTAAGAATCCGCCTGCCAATGCAGGGGACATGGGTTCGAGCCCTGGTCTGGGAAGATCGCACATGCGGTGGAGCGGCTAAGCCCGTGAGCCACAACTCTTGAGCCTGAGCTCTAGAGCCTGCGAGCCACAACTACTGAAGCCCGCACGCCTAGAGCCTGTGCTCCGCAACAAGAGAAGCCACTGCAATGAGAACCCTGCGCACTGCAACTAGAGAAAGCCTGTGTGCAGCAACGAAGAGCCAACGCAGCCAAAAATAAATTAAATAAATAAATTTTTTAAAAATCCAATTGTCGGGCTTCCCTGGTGGCACAGTGGTTGAGAGTCCTCCTGCCGATGCAGGGGACACGGGTTCGTGCCCCGGTCCGGGAGGATCCCGCATGCCGCAGAGCGGCTGGGCCCGTGAGCCATGGCCACTGAGCCTGCGCATCCAGAGCCTGTGCTCTGCAACGGGAGAGGCCACAACAGTGACAGGCCTGCGTACCGCAAAAAAAAAAAAAAAAAAAAAAAAAAAATCCAATTGTCTATATGTTATATATGAGACTCACATTAAATTCAAATGCACAAATAGGCTACAAGTAAAAGAATAGTAAAAGATATACCATGCAAACAGTAACCATAAGAGAACTGGAGTGTTAAAGATGACAAATGGCAGTACATCACGACTATATAAGACTTAAAAATGTACATGCGCCCTTGGAATACAGGATGTAAATGTACATGCACTTCTAAATGTATAGAACCCCTATATATATGAAGCAAGAACTGAAAGATTAAAAGAAGAAATGAAAACTTTAACAACATTGCCTGGATTTTTCGATACTTCACTCTTCGTAATTTATAGGAAAACTAGACAGAAAATAGCAACGATATAGGAGTCTTCAACAGCACTGTCAACCAACTATGTTAAATTGGCATATAGAGAACACTCCACCAAATGACTGCAGAATACACATTCTGTTCACTCACTCACACTCACGGAACATTTTACAGTAGAAACAGTTTGCTGTTCTGCAAAACAAGTCTCAATGAATGTAAAAATATTGACATACAAGGCGTTGCTTTGACCACAGCAAAATTATATTAAAAATCTACAACAGAAGGAAATCTGGGATAACCCCAAATAGTGGAAATTAAACGAGATACTTCTAATCATACATGATCAAAGGAAAAAATCCCAAAGAAAATTTAAAATATTTTTAACTGAATGAAAATAAACCCCCAGCATATGAAAACTTATAGGATGTAGCTAAAGCAGTGTTTAGAAGGGAATTTATAGATTTAAATGCCTATATTAGAAGAGATGTCTCAAATCAATAACGTAAGTTTCCACCATAAGAAACCAAACTAAATCCAAAGCAAACAGAAGGAATGAAATAATAAATATTGGAGCAGAAATCAATGAAATAGAAGATAGAAAAGTAATAGAAAAAAATCAGTGAAACCAATCAAAGATTTAGTCTCTGATAAAATGAACAAAACTGATGAAATCTAGCTAGACCAAAAAAATATGAGAAAAGATACAAGTTACCAAAATCCAGAATAATAACTAAAAATATAGAGGAAAACTGGTGAACATCTTTGTGACTTTGGGTTAGGCAAAGTGTACTTAGACACAGTAGTGAAAGCATGACCCATGAACTAAAAATTGATAAATTGGAGTCTAATAAGAGTAAAAATGCTTGTGCTTTAAAAGACACCATTAAAAAAATAAAAAGACAAGCTATAGTGGGGAAAATATTTGTAAATCATGTCTGATAAATGACTTTTATCCATATAATATAAATAACATCCAAGAATAATAAGACAACTCCATTTATAAAATGGACAAATGACTTGAATAGACATTTCACCAAAAAAGCTATTTTTAAAAGCTAGTAAGCAGATGAAGAACACAACATGATTCATCTTTAGGAAAATGCAAAGTGAAGTTCCAGTAATACACTGCTGCATACCTACTAGGACGTCTGTAATCAAAAGCCAGATAATACTAAGTGATGGAGGGAATATGCAAAACCCGAAACCCTCATTAATTTCTGATGGGTTATGTGAATCAGCCACTTTCCAAAAGTTAGGCAGTTTCTTAAAAATTTAATTCATTCAAGAGAAATGAAAAGTTATGTCCATGTAAATACTTGTATTGATGTTTACTTCAGTAACGTTTAAAAATTTTAATGGAATCTTACGATTTGTTACTTTTCATTAAAAAAGAAGATAGGACAATGTACATCAGGGTAGCAGCAGCAGCAGCACCATCACCTGGGAACTTGTTGGAAATGCAAATTATCAGACCTTTACCCCAGACCTACTGAATCAGAAACTTCGGGCAACGGATGCAGCAATCTGCCTTTTTAACAAGGCTTCTAGGTGATTCTGCTACATGCTAAAATTTGGGAGCCATATACCTTCATAGTCCAACAGTAGTGTGGTTGTCTCTCTCTTTGGGAAAAAATTCTTACCTCCTGAGTCCCCTCAACGCCAAATGCTATTTTTAGTTGTTTTTTTTTTTTTAAAGTTTTAAAGTGCAAACACTTTTTAAACGGAAGTATTACGTATAAAATTCAAATTTCGTGTTTCTCTTGGAAAATCACAAGATGAGGCAGTACTCCTCTGGTCTTCCCTACATGGCAGTATTGAGCTGGAGGAGATTCTGTGTATCCCTTGAGACAAAATGGGCTCTTCAGTGTGCATGTGTCCCACACAGCTTTCTTCATGCATCTTCATTATCTGCATGGCCCATTTGGGTCTAATTTGTTTACTCTTGATCTTCAATTAAAACCCAAACTACTTGAGTGCAAATTACAGATTTTGGAAAGTACATTGGATTCTCCAAGTATGCAAGAAAGTATTTTTAAGATAGTACTGTTATAATGGTTCTGGAAGAATATGTAGAGTTTGATTTATATGGCTGTATTTTCAGTTAGTTCAGTGACTTTGTTCAAATTATGTGCTCTTTGTGGGGAGGATTACTTTTTGTTTTATGTCCCGGGAATCTCAATAATAGTTTACTTATTCCTAGAGTGGATAGATTGTTCTTTACTTGTGTTGTAAAACAATTGGTTTTGCCTTTAAAAAAAATAGGACTTCTGTGATAGCAATTTGAAATGAGAAATCTTCTTACATTTCTGCAATAACCATGTCATTTATTTATAATCTAAGTAGCTTTAAGAAAAATAGCCAAGGTAATTATTCAAAGAATTTAGTGATAAAGTTCTTATTTCTAGATGAAAAGGCAGAAGGTTGAGATGTTGCACAGATTGTAGCAATGCTGTGTGAATACTTTGGTATTAGACACTTGAAATGTGAAATTTATTGATTTTTTCCCTCTCCCCCATTCATACATTTTTTGATAAAGTGCCTAAGTCCTTTTTGAAAACAGTGATATTCTAGTTAATAGACTAATGAAAAGATAGTTTAATAACTTTAAATTATTAAACATGTTAGCTTGTTTGAATCAATTTCTGGTTTGTTCATAATAATGGGTGTGGGGTGGGGGGGAGTGTCTGATCTGCCTGTCAGGAGCACCTAAGAGACAATCCATCTCAAAGCAAACAGCTCCCTTCCGTATTTTGAGATCTTGAACACTGCCACTGCTGATTTCATTATTCTCCTGGCAAATAGTCACAGAATCTGCTATAATCAATTTCCTCAAAGATGTTGAATAATTTTCCTGAAATTGCTAATGAAATAGAAAAAAATGAAACAATATATTCATGTCATAATGAGTGTTCCCATTTTTAATTTTTGTTACCTGATTTTAATATTTTAACTGACTTTATAATGTTCTAAACATGAGAACCATTAGTTAAGAAATCTTTATTGTTGAGGGAATGTCCCACCTCTGAGTGGGAAGTTAGTAGCACCTTTCTTGTAAAGTTGTAGTAAAAATTAATTCAGAGCATTCTTTTTATTACTATACTTAATACAGGGTAAAATTAAAAATAGGTTCATTTGATTAAAAAAATAGCTCAATATGTTAATATCTTTGAGATTCTGATAAGCATGTTTTGCTCATAAATATTTAATTGTTTTATAATTAGATTACCAATCCATAATACATTTTATATTCAGATATTTAAATAAAAGATTACTTGCAGTTACAATCAAATTCTGTGGAGTGCAAGTAATAGTTGGAAATATCCATACATTGTTCAAATAATGCAGTTGATAGTTCTACTTGTGTATAGCTTTTAAGAAAGTCAAGTTAATGTCCTATTTTTTAAGTTATTTTCAGTTGGGAATGTGATCCTTATATATTTTCATTTGTCAATTCTGAAGTAAAATTTTTGAATTTTGGAAAACAGCTTTTTTTTACGGTGGGTGGGTACCTGCATAATTTTAAAAGAATATCAAAGTTTGGTTTATTATTTACATCACAATTTAGAAAAATGTTTTAGGAGTATTTCATTGGCTAGAACTAAAAAGAGCGATTTAAATAGCATCTGAAATATAATCAGTTCTCATGTTAATTAGTAGGGTTTTCATTGGCGCTTTTATACATTTAACATTTATAATTTATCTCATGAGTTTAAAAGATTTTAATTTGCCTTGTAAAGAAATGTAACTTTAAAACAAGAATCAGGTTACTCTTTGGTAATTAACTGCCTAGAAATGTCTGTAGCTCAAAAGCAGAACCAACAAATTTAGGCACAAAATAGCAGGTAGAACATTTTAACCACTAGTAATCAGTGGAACATAGTAACTGCATAGAGGACTTTTATATTTAGAAAATCATCCATATGTTCACCATTTTAGTTTCATTCTAACACTCTTTTATTAAATGAAACATTATGCCACGTCTCAAGGAGTATACAAAGATGAACATGTAGTTCTACCTGTAAAAACAGTTACAACCTAGTAAAAAAATGTATTTCAATATAAAATTTTGACAACACTCATGATAAAAAATTGGCATTCAACTATAGTGTTTAAAATCCAGTAGGTATGTTGAAAAAAATCTTGTTTTAGTAAAACCATTGTGTTGGTATAACAGGAAAATACAGGTAATAATTATTTGTCCTAACTGCTTCCAGAATTAGACTGTGTGACTGTGTCTTTAAAGTGAATAAGTTCTCAAAAAACGTCCCCTCATGCTCACAGAGCTAATTCATTTTGTTATTTTTTTAGTGAGAAAGTGAAAATTATACAACAAATTTGCATTCAGTAAAAGCAGAATAAGCTGTTGACATAAATATGATTGCTCTAAATGGACACGGGCATCTACTATGTCCTATAGAGATTTAAAAAAATGTTTTTTAGTTTTATTCTTAATTGTATGTAATACCCCCAAATGTGGTCAAACCTACTTAATACATGTAGAAGATAGAATAATAAAGTATGGATTCTGTCTTAATCACTTTGCTCTATTAAATATTAAAGGTCTGTTATTAATAGCACTTTTGTAATGGATGACATTTTCTACCTTGAATGAAAATCTCATCTCCTTTCATGTATTCATTGCAGAAGTTATATAATCTTTCCAATTCTGAATCTTGTACCAAAGGAATTTTCTTTTGGCTACGTACTGTATTTTCTTTGTATTCAATAACTGCCCCAGTTCTTGACATGTAATAAATGCTCAACAGTTACTTGGTGAATGCATAAATGGCCATATGATTGAATGATGGAAGGAATAAAAAAGAATAAATGAATTGTCACAGAGCAAAATCTCTTTGTTTAGTTCAAATAAGCTGTTTTCAGGTTTTGGTGTGTAAACTTCTGCTGTCAGGGAGATTTTATGATTTGTGGTCTTTCAGAACCTCTGTAATGGTTAGCTGTGTTATAATTGAGTTCTGCAATATATTAATGGACAGGGAGTCTCTTAATTACATTTAGTAGGGAAAATTGACGAAACAGTAAGTTTTTACCAGTTGTATACCTTAATTATAATTTGAGAAATCTGTAAAGTACTCTACTAGATTCTTTGTTTGAGGAATGGCTGTAAGCCACTTTCTAAAATCTGAGCTATCTATAGGAATGTTTTAAGACAAATTAAAAATAAAAGAAACTGAGTTTTCAGGGTGAAATTTTAGAAGATTCAAGCAACCTTAGGGCATTCTAATCCTATCTCATATCCAAGTAAACTTCAAGAGTAAACCTATTTCTTAACATTTTAGTATCTTTCAAGAAAAACAAATTTATGATTGCAAAAACTTTACTCTCTGGGTAGGCTCTGAATATATGTCACTTATACAAATCCTCTTTGGTAATCAAATGTAGCCAAATAATTCCATCTTGTAGGAAAATAAGGATTAAAGTAGACTTCTCAAACACCAGTTTCTGTGACTATGTTTGATGTTCTGCAAACGTGAATGTGTTACACTGGAAGTATGTATTCATTATTTGGTAAACAAAATACTCTATAGACAATGGACATAAATTGACCTGGAATCAAGATTCAAACAATAGTGAAGTGTCTAATCATAGAAGAGACTAAATGTGTGTACTATATGCTATGGAATTTAAGAAAATTATGGAAATGTAACGTGATTTAACCAGCCACTTAGAAAGGACAATTTATTTTCTCCATTCTCCTTTGAAATCTTGCACTTACATGCTAGTAGTCATTTAATAAATGGTCTCTTGAAAATTGAATATAATATTCCTATTCACATCTTTAACTCTAAAAGTTAAATAAATGAACTAGTTCAACTCTGTAAAATGGCAGGATGATAGGATAATAACAATAGCACTGGATTTGGGCTCAAGAGACCTGAGTTAAATATATTACTCACTCACTCTGAACATATTAAATAGGTTATCTAGGTCCTGAATTAATTTTCTATTTTCAACCTCAAGAAGTTCAGTATCAACTTATTTAATAGATGTTCTCTCTGAAACCAATTTAATAGGAATTGTCCTTAGTACAGCTTATGAGTAAGGTGAAGGGATTCTGGGGGTCTTTCCCACTAGGTCCTGAGGGCCTTTGCTGCAATAATTACACCTCATCTATCCCCCAAATCCAAAGTCTTCTGTTCTATTTTCCCTAATAAAACATTTTCCTTCTAACAGGCACCTTCAGGAGATAAAATAGCTTAACCTAACTAAGTGACAATAATTTAAGAAATTTCAGGCAAACTGCCAAGGCAGCAGGGAAGGCATTCTGTAAGTGGGTGATCCATTTAAAGATCCTCAAATCACGGACTGTCCATTTCTTGTGCTCACAGGTCCAATCCTGATAATAAAGTTGACTGGTTTTAAAACAATACAGTTTTGATCACACAGACATAAGGGTCAAAGATGAGTATTTAACAGCCACCATTTGGAGCCTGCTGTGCAGTCTTTGGTCCTAGCATGTAGTTTAGTGACATTTGTCTTCTGTTTTTATTGCACAGTATATATGAATAAAGCCAAGATACACTTTTTCCATTTATTTAAAACTGATTTAGTTAGAAACAGTTTTTTTTTTTTTAAACGTCTTGCCTATTTGTCTTTTGAAGAGTCACCTGGGTAATGACAAAAGATTGAACACCAAGCTTTGTGGAGTTACTGCCTTGTAGCTATCCTCAGCAGCCAAAGGTGGCTTTAAAAAATATTTTATAAAATTAATCTGTCAGTGCTAGATTATTGTTGACAAATCTGCGTGTCTGTAAGTATGTACTGTAAGCTTAGGATGGACAAGTGTTTGGACTTACATGTCTGGGAATTATGCCATCAGTACCCACAGTTGATTCACATGTTTTTTTTGGCTCTTTCCCCCATACCATCTGTGTGTTTGGCATTCTGCCTGCTTGCAAGTTGGTCAGACCTGTGCCAACATAATGGAATGTAGATAGATGGTACGTAGAATGCTGCAAAATGTAGCATTTTAAAGAGGAAAACTTACTTCAGGGGGTACCACGTTGGTTCAACATATGGCCTTCTGTGGATACCTGAGGAGAAAGGGTGAACAAAGACATGGAATCCACAGATACTCCCAAATGGCATCAAGAATAAGAACACTGTGAAAATCTCTATGCAAGTACAAAATGAAAACATCCTCACACACCTCATGGCTTGACATATTTAACATTAAGTCATATGTGGATTCTCCATGAAAATGCTGATTAGTAATAGACCATTTTACATGGCACATTTAATATTTCAGGAGCATCTCTTAACAGTATGCTCAGGAGAGTTATGTATTCCATTAAAATTGCAACGTTCCTTGGAGAAAATATCAGAGCTTAAATGCTTACGTTTTGAGGGCCAGAGAATAAGATGCTAGGTTTTGGAATTGTCATGAAAAGCACTGACTGATCTTAATTTTTTATGTCAGTGAGTGAGAATTTTAATATTATATAGTTTGAATTAAGCATGTTATGCTAGGTTATGCTGCAAGAAAAAAAACAAGCCTTTAAATCTCTATGGCTTAACCCAGTAGAAGTTATACCTTGTCCATGGGTTAGATAGTTGTCCTCTAAATAGCCCAGGTACTTGCAGCCAGTACCTGTGCTATATTGTAAGTACAGTGTCACCTTGGCAGCATCCAGCGTACAGATGGAGTGGGAAACAGGGCAAAAAGAAGGAATCCTGGACAGGTAACTACTCCTGGTTACAGGTGATACTTATTACCCCTGTTTCCTCCAGTTACAATCTACTGGCCAGAACTAGTCAATGGTTAAGCTGCTAGGAAATACAGAAGAGAACAGAATATCAAGGAATATCAACAGCCACTTCTATAGCAGAGGATGTCAGCACTGAATCTTTTTTGTGTGGAAAATCCAAGGGAGTAATGATGTTCCTACCCATTCACCTACTAACAGAATCTTGAATTTTCAGGTACCCTAGGCATCCCAGGTGTGACCTCCTCAGAGGTCTGTGTATTGGACTTCTAATTCTGTGTTTCCAGTGCCTTGCACAGCCTATGGCATATCTTTGTTTTGTGAATGAATGAAATCTGAACTCCTGTTTTACTAATCAGAAGCGATTAAGTGATTCTCATAAATTCCCAGACTTAAGCAGATCTTCTGACTCCCGGTGTCACGCTGTGTCAATATAGGGACACTTTATTTGCATATTTTCTACCTTTTTTTTTTTTTGCGTAAATGTTTTGAGACTAGAGGACATACTTGTTCCCTTTAAAAAGTTTAAAAAACGATTAAGTAGTAGTTTTTGACTGTAGGAGTTTGCCGTTTTGCCTCCCCAAAATGTACTTTGCGTGGAGGTCTGGACTTGCTCTGAGCATGCTCTGTGGAGTCAGGACAGCATCCGTCCTGTGGTGAGTTTACATTTATTGGTTTGGGGAAGGCCTGGAATTTTGTTCTTCCCTAATAAGAGGATTCTGCCAAAATCTTTATTCCGAGTTACCAGGAAGTGTGGTTAGTCATAGCGTTAGTGCACACTGTAAGCTAGAGAATATGCGTTTAATAATGCCATAGGTCCTGCCTTGTAGTACTTACACTTGAAAATATGATGCAGGCCTACAGAAGTATCTGGCTGTAGCTCAAAGCGAAAGCATTTTAAATCACATTACTGGCAGGGGAAGAATGTTGCTCTGTCTTTAGAATCAGCAGTAAAGAGATCTAGAAATTAAACAAGTACACTGCAGATCAGAGAGAGGATAGAGAATTTATATGAGGACATTGTAAAGAAGCAAATAAACTGGGGTTTTGAGCTTCATTCACATTTGTACTTCACCAGCACTTTTCTATTTCCATATCTTCTTGAGGAAGATCTGCTAAAGATTTGTTTTCTGTTTCAAGAAGAGGAAGAGGCTAAAGGACATTAAATCAAACTCCAAGGCAAATAATTATATACGTATACATTTAGGAGGCAATTTTTTTTTTTTTTTTTTTTTTTTGCAGTACGCGGGCCTCTCACTGTTGTGGCCTCTCCCATTGCGGAGCACAGGCTCCGGACACGCAGGCTCAGCGGCCATGGCTCATGGGCCCTGCCGCTCTGCGGCATATGGGATCCCCCCGGACCGGGGCACGAACCCGTGTCCCCTGCATTGGCAGGCGGACCCCCAACCACTGCGCCACCAGGGAAGCCCTGGGAGGCAATTTTAAACTGATTTTTGGAGGTGGAAGTTGGAAAACGTGGACTAAGCTTTTTTTTTTTTTTTCCAGATGTTGGGGGTAGGAGTTTATTAATTAATTTATTTATTTTTGCTGTGTTGGGTCTTCGTTTCTGTGCGAGGGCTTTCTCTAGTTGTGGCAAGCGGGGGCCACTCTTCATCGCGGTGCACGGGCCTCTCACTATTGCGGCCTCTCTCGTTGTGGAGCACAGGCTCCAGACACACAGGCTCAGTAGTTGTGGCTCACGGGCCTAGTCTCTCTGCGGCATGCGGGATCCTCCCAGACCAGGGCTCGAACCCGTGTGCCCTGGATTAGCAGGTAGACTCTCAACCACTGCGCCACCAGGGAAGCCCCGAGGACTAAGCATTTTTAACATCTTCACAAAGACAGTGAACTTGTGACAAGTAGAAGGTAGTCTGCAGGATAAGGGAGGATGAGGATGAGAGTGGGAAATAAGGTTAGGCAATCCTGAAACAAAGTGAAACCAAAAAAATTGAGTACATGAAATAAATAGTTGACCAGTTCAAAACATGGGATATTATTTCTGAGCTCTATGCTTTGACTGCAGCAGGGGGTAAAAGAAGAACATTGGAGAGCTTTACTGTAATGTGAAGGCTTGTTTTCTGCTTCTGACCTTTAGAGAGTAACAGGTATTGAATTCAAGTTCTTGTTACCTTGAGGATTTGAAAAAGTTTTAGCATGTTCAAGGGATGATTACATACAGAATTAACTAACTTACACTGATGCACTTTATCTAGTTTGTTAGGTTGAAAGAAATTTAGTTTGCTGTGACATGTAAACTAGTGTAGCTACAGTCAAATCTTGGAAATTATTCACTACAATACTTGCAAGGAAGAGTCTTTAAATAAAAATCAATTTCAGTTCAACTATAAACTTTTTCTGAGAATCATGTCTTTCTCTGTTTGGTTTAAAAAAAACAGTACTTTTTGGTGATGCTTTTGTTTTCATATAGTGACAACTTATTGATGCATGTGACTACTTGCTTTTGGAATATTTGTTCACTTTAAAAACAGTAATGGAAGAGTACTTAAAATTTTATAGTACATTAGTAATCACACATCTCAAATAGATGAATGATACCCTGTGAATCACAAGGAGAAAGCTATAGGGGAAAAAAGTCAACAAGTTCATTTCTAGACACCTCTTAGCTATAAACCTCTAAGCACTCTTCATTTGTCAATACCGAACTTTAATGAGTCCGGATAAGAAGCTAGTCAATGGATATCCATTTAGCTGGAGATAATCTGAACTCCAGCTGATTGTCCTAGCAGCTGTGTGACTTCATTACCATTAGAAAGGCATACAGCCAAGCCAGCTGGTGCCCAAACCGGCTACTCAATACACAGAGCATATCTATTTGTTGGTTTACATATCAGAATTACACAGGCTCCATGAAAAGTTTGGAGTATGAAATAGAATCTGCATAAAGATTTAATTTAAAGGGCTTATCATTACTATGCCAAGTACAGCTAGTTTATTTTGTTTCTGCTACGATACAGTGTATTGTGGTTGTTTTTGGTTCTTCCATAAATGCAGCCTACATGCAGAATTTGTATTTAGATACCAAACATAACTGCACATCATAATTTCCCAGTTAAGAAAACATCTTTTTGGTTGTTTGCTTTAGTGCTTACAACAGTGCATTTTCATTTTTTTAAGGCAGCTTTAATAGAAAACAGTTGCAGGAACGTATTAATAGCTAGTTTAGCTTCCATCTGTCCCCTCCTTTCCATCCCCAATTCCACTGTCTAGATCAGGCTTCTGGTGGCTCTCCTTTGCACTTTTGCAAAGGTTTTCTAACTCGATCTGCTCTCTAGTCTCTCACCGCTTTATGTTACTATTAGAAAATTGTCTTGACTCTCATCCTCATTGCACAGAACAGTGTTTATAGTATAGTCTCTGGACCAGAAACATCTGGAGTGCAGATTTTAACCCCATTCCAGATCTCCTGAATAAATCTAAGAGATGATCTTATTTATATTAATCTTTGAAAATCACTCTATAATAAGAATACCGCAGGTAATTCTTCCTTAAAATGTACTCCCAATTTAATAAGATGATTAACACTTTTGCTTAAGTAAAAATGAGTCAAAATATAGATCGTAAATTCAAAGTATGTGACAAATCAGTATATGTAAGTAATCCATGCAGTGTTATAGTAGAGAGCAAGAGGTTTGTTAATCTCCTCTTAAGGGTAACACAATATACAAGGATGGATCAGTTCCTGGAGGAGATAGTCACACAAATATGGAGTTTGTGCAAGCATGCAGATGTTTCTAAAGCAAGGACTAACAACAACATACAGTCACTTACATAAATTAAATCCTGGAGAGGCACAAAATCACAAGGGGAAAAAAAGACAGGAACTTAATTGCTGGAGTGAAAGTAAAAAATCAAAAGAACAGCACAAACCCTTTGAAATCTTAAGCTGTCTAGTGGTGCTTTCATTGATTCTAGTTTTCTATAAGTAAACTGATCCTTGAAGGGAAGATTGGAGTTCAAGCTGAGGGTAGTAGAAAGTTCTTAAGTGAAGGAGAAAGGAAGTCTGAGAGTCAGAATACTAGGTAAGGTTTTTCAAAGATGGTAGGAATTGTGCTGGGCTTTGAATGATAAGTACAGGTACCAAGAGGGTTTTTGCAGTTGGGATGCACTTTGATGGGAGCAGTGGTATAGGTCGTATCATATTTTCAAGGACTGTGTATTGGCATTTTAACTGCAATTATAAAACCCAAGACAATGGAAACCAAACTTTGAATTAAGTTGTCAATCTAATGTCAATTTTTATGATCTTTTTATTTCTGTCAACTGCATTTAAGGCTCCAACTTTTATAAATTGCATTGTAGTGCCCGAAAAAACAACTGTTACCAAAAGTATTTCAGAATTGTAAGTGAATACTATAGGTGTGTTTGGCTTGAGTTATTTATTGTTGTGTAACACACTACTTCAAACTGTAAGGACTTAAAATGACAATTTTATCTTACAGTTTTGTAGGGCAGGGATTTGGAAAGTGATCAGTGGGTGATTTATCTCTGATTCATGAACATTAGCTCTGGCAGCTGGGGCTGGAGGATCCAATTACAAAACAGTTTCTTCACCCCATGTCTGGTACCTTGGTACTTGACTTTTCTCTCTCCCTCCAGGATGCTTGACTTATCTCTCTCCCTTCAGGGTGGGAAGGCCTCTTCTCTCACTTCTCACATCATGGAGGTCTCAAGTTAGTTGAGCTTCTTACTTGGAGGTTGGGTGGGTCCCCTGGAAAGCACACATTTCAGAAACAGCTTTCCAAGAGACAAAGGTGGAAGCTTCAAGGCCTAGATTGTCACTTCCACTGCATTCTGTCAGTTAGGCCAAGGTTCAGAAAGATGGAAATAGACTGTACCTTTCATTGGGGTATGACATGTGATCAGATAGGCATAGAATCTATTGACAACTGCTATTGAGAGAAGCTGCAGCATTCACCCTCTCCCCCCCCAACAAATTTATGGCCATATCACACACAAAATATACTATCTCCCAAGACCCTCAAAAACCTCATCGATTATGACATCAGCTCAAATTCCAGAAGCTTGTTATTTAAATCAGGTGCAGGCATAGATGAGGTTCCTGAGTGTACTTCCTCTAGTACAGCTCCTTGAGTATGATTTATCTTGAAATAAAGATCTATTAACTAAAGAGACAAATTATCTCTACGCTCTGTACACACCCAACATACAATGGCGTGGGATAATAGGCCATAGACACTTCCATTCAAAAAGTAAGGAAATGCAAAGTACATAGCAGTTACTGGTTCTTAATAATTCTGAAATTCAGCAGAGCACATATTGTCAGTTTCTTGTTTACTACCTAGCTCAGCTTCCTGCAGATGATTCTCTTAACTCTTAGTTCTGCTGTCTGAGACACTATGTCTTTTCCAGAAAAAAATAGCCTATGTTTTCTGTTAAACAGTTTTCTCAGCCTGCTACCTTCCCATATAGTAGGTTGGAGCTTCAACAACTTCTTTTCATTTTGTACTGTCTCTGTCCCCATCAGTCCAATTGGAAGAGTTCCTTTAAAAACTTTTCATGCTTCCTGTGTGTCAAATTATAAATCCACTCCACTAGACAACAGACCATACCCCTATATATCTTCCTGATAGACTTTTCTCTAACTTGGGTTGCCTAAGAGCGTGCTGTGGGAGGATTCCCTTAAGATTCTTAAAATCCCTATTACCTGAAAGTCTATAAAGCAGACTCTTTAGAAGATCCACTAAGCAAGACCTTAAAATTTTTTAGGCCTTAACAAACAATTTTAGTAACAACTTGGTGATCTTAAGCCTGAGTTCATGTGTTATTTGTAGTGCCTGGATTTTATCTTCTCTCTGAAGCCAGTTCTTGAGAATCTTTTGATGGGAGGGGCTGAAAATGAGAAACAGTTTTTTCAAACCGATCAAGTCCTGGCTCATTAATTTTTTTCTTTAAATTTTGCTTCAAAACTTAAGTTGCTTTGTTATTTGTTCCATCTTTCTCTCCCTCCCTCCCTCCCTCCCTCCCTCCCTCTCTCCCTCTCTCTCTCTCTCTCTCTCTCTCTCTCTCTCTCTTTCTCTCTCTCTCTCTCCCTCTCTCTCTCCCTCTCTCTCTCTCTCTCTCTCTCTCTCTCTCTGTCTTGCATTTTACTATAGGCAGCTGGAAGATGTGAAATTGTTTTCTACATTTTGCCTAGAAATTTTCGCAGCTGTATTCATGAGTTTATTAGATACCATTCCTATCTTACATGTAACAAGAAGGAGAAATGTTGCTAGACAGTTTGCCACTCTACAACACAGGTCCTCTTTTCTCCAGTTCCCAGTAAAATTTTCCGCACTGTATTCAGATCCCCACCAGTAGGCTCCCTGATGTCCTTTGAGCGTCTGCCCACCAGCCAGTCCCCAGACCAACACTTCCAGGCAAAATGCTTACAATACCTCTAGATTGCTTATGTTTAGGAGTAGTATATATCATTTAGTTTTAATTTATATTATTGTTAACAATAATAGTAAAATCAAAAGGGTGGAGTTGAGATTTCACAAAGTATACGGAAATGCTACTAGAGTTACTTCTTGTACTTCTTTCTGATTATTCCACTTTAGGAAAGTTACGATAGCAACAGGAAAGCAAGGAGCTCTTCAATCATGTCTGTTTTCTTATCTCAAGCCCTTGCTCTGGTACCAAACATATATTAAAAATTAAGTGAATAAGTGAATTAATAGTAAACTATGAGCAATTTTTAAATGCAGAGAAAGGTAAATAATTTTATTTGAAAGGTTGATCAATAAACATATGAAAGTCTTATGAACTTTTTATCCAAAAAGTTGAAGTTTAAGATAACTTGTAGTCTAGGTCGGTAAAGTTATAAGGGCAAAGATGTTAATCAAACTAAAAATACAAGAAAATAAGCCATTGTTTGATTCTTAAAAGTTAACATTGACTTATAGCAAATAAACAGTCAAGAATATTCATAGGAGCATATAAAATTGGGAAACAAAAATATATAAAAATATTCAAAAAAGCTAGAACAAATTCATGAATAATAACTCCACAGGGGCAAACAGGCTGTTGAGTTATAGTCTCAGTTCAGCTTATTTTCCAATTTTGAGATTGACCTGTGGGAGGAGAAATGTGTCCTCTTCTTATTGCCATGGCCAGAAAGAAAACACTGGGATGAGCTGGGTGTCTGATCCACTTCGGCAGTTCTTAGGTTTTCTGTTTTCAGTATGTGGAAAAGTATTTAATTGTTCTATCCTTTATCTTAACTTCACTCAGCCATGCTTTGAGCAACTTCTGCCACTCACTTTTCAGAAGGTATTTGATTTAGTTATTTACTACTAGGCCTTAAAGTTAGATTATGTAGTCTAAGGGTGTACACTAGGAATCAAGAGACAGTTATCTCTGCCACAGCTCATTAACTATTTGCAAATCATTCCATTCAGGGTATTTCCCCCAGTTTTCTTGCTTGTAAAAGAAATTTTCAAACGATGATCTGTGAGATTACATCTTTATGATTCAGTTAATCTATCCCTGATCTGGGATATCTTAATTTCATTTTTGGTGTTGAAGAAGACTTGGACCAGAAGACAGAGGAGTCAAACCAAAAGTGAATCTTTCAGAAGTGATATTGATAGCCAATAAAAATCATGTCTTTGTAGATTGTGGGAGCAAAAAAAAAACCTCACCCATCTCTCTCTTGAAGAGTTCCAAATGAGCAAAATGTACTGAAAAAATGGAACCATATATTATTTTAATCAAATGAAGCCTTGCGTCCCACCAAAGCTGGTAATGCTCTGCCTCAGACAACTACTTCATGCCGTCTCAGATCAAACTGAGTTATATTGCTGGGCAAAAACCAGTAAAAAAGGACAGAAAAGGAAGTTTGAGCATAAATACATTTGGAACATTATTTGCTACATGTTACCGCTTCAGAAACATGTAAAAACCTTTTATTCATGTAGTAATAAGGTAAGCTTTCCAAAACAGAGTCACAGCTGTCTTTTTAGATTGAGGCCCATCTCTAAGATATACGTTTCCCCTCCCTCTGTTCAAGAAATTACGATGAGGACTCAATCGTCAATCAAATCAAATTAAAACTCTACCTTCACATTGTCAAAGCCTTTCATGTTTACACAAATGTCTTTTCTTTCTCTTCAAAATCCAGTTTTTTTCTAGCTTCATCTCCAAGCGATTCCTCGCCTTCCCTATCAATTATAATTTGTTCCCCACATGGGAGCAATTAATACATTTCCGTATTAATTAAGGCAAGTATATAGATACACCAGTATTTAAAGTAATTAGTAGTTTTGACGTTTTCAGTCTGTTGAGGTGAATGTCTTCTCATTGTACAATCCAAATTAGTTTGGTCCTGTGTGTCCTTGCTAGCAAAAAGCTGACAAGTGCTTATGGATAAATCCTAGTACTCGTTGATAGAATTTTACACTTTTTGAGGCAGAAAAACTCCAAACACAACAAATTGATAATTCCCTGAAGTTACATTAAATGACTTTAATTCAGATGATTTAATGTAAAATAGAAAGAATGCCTGCATTTTAATTTAGAAGGCTTTTGTTGTACTCCTGGTTCAGCACTAACATTTAGACAGGTTATTTTACTCTCTGAATCTCTGAGTTTGAATCTCTAAAAACTCTTCAAGTTTTTAGAATTCAATAGCTTATTACCTGTGCTGTTTTTCTTTTTGATTTGTATCTCTATAATTTTATAAAACTGTGTGTTAATTAAGTTAGCTATATTAATGCATCATTAGTAGAGCAGTTTTTAAAAATGGAACACATATTTGTGAATATATTTTAATGAGCTTTAAAGACATTTAAGCAAGGTAAGCATCTTCAACAAATGCTATGAAGGAGAATGTGTAAGGCAGCAAACTTGCTTTACCAAGACAATGTTTATTTGCTTTAAAAGATACTTTTCACAAATTAAGGAATAGATATAAATTACATGCCTTTTGACAGAAAATATTCCTGTACTGACCTAAACCCTTCAAATAGAATAAAACGTGATTATTTTCCATGTATCTTAAAAGTATAAGAATTTAATTCAGTACAAATGGGATGTAAAAATCTAAAATAAGTAAAACTATGTTTTTATTAATAAAGTTAAGTGTACAACCAAACTTTTGCTTTGAGGTTTAGTAGTGATAGAACATCAATTGTCCTTCCTTCAGTGGCATTTGGTGATAGACAGCAGTTCTTTCAGCGCACAGTGATATTGTGTAAATAAGATAACCAGCCGTCTCCTAGAAGAGAGCTGAGTTTGAATACCATTTGAAGCCAGATACTGATTTTGCAACATTGCATGATTTACCCAGCATTGTTGAACATCAGTTTGCTCAGCTATATGTATAGTGATATCCAACTTTCGATACCTTCAGTAGATTATATTTTTATTTTTATTTTTTAATTAATTTTTATTGGAGTACAGTTGATTTTCAATGTTGTGTTAGTTTCAGGTGTCCAGCAAAGTGAATCAGTTATACGTATACATATATCCACTCTTTTTTAGATTATTTTCCCGTATAGGTCATTACAGAGTATTGAGTAGAGTTTCCTGTGCTATATAGTAGGTTCTTATTATTTATTTTACATATAGTAGGGTGTATATGTCAATCCCAATCTCCCAATTTATCCCTTCCCTCCCCTTACCCCCTTGGTAACCATAAGTTTGTTTTCTACATCTGTGACTCTACTTCTGTTTTGTAAATACGTTCATTTGTCCCATTTCTTTTTTAGCTTCCACATATAAGCAATATCATATGATATTTGTCTCTGACTTACTTCACTCAGTCTGGCAATGTCTGTGTTACTGCAGATGGTATTATTTCATTCCTTTTTATGGCTGAGTAATATTCCATTGTATATAGGTACCACATCTTCTTTATCCATTCCTCTGTTGATTGACATTTAGGTTGCTTCCATGTCCTGGCTATTGTAAATAAGCTGCAGTGAACATTGGGGTGCATGTATCTTTTTGAATTATGGTTTTCTCTGGTTATTATTCTCGGTGATCCTGCCATGTTCCAATTCTTGCCTATAAGCTCTGGGTCATTTGGTGTTCTCTTATGTAGCAGAGGCTCTTTAAGCTCACTTGTGCCTGTCTAGATGTGTAGTAGGGAATATAGTGACACATTTTGTCAAGTTGCCCTGTTTGAAGAACCCAGGAGCATAACATTGACCAAAGAAGACATTCTCTGTATTGTGGGGAATGGAATTCAGAGTTTGGTGTAGTTTTCCCAAAAGAATAATGTAATGTCAACATGGAGGGCTAGTGTTGAAAACTAAAGATTTTCACTTTTCATACCACTCTCCTGCCTTGTACAGTCTATATCTTGAAGCACCCTCACACATTTTTAGAAATACATTCCTATTAGGTATATTGATTTTTGATACCTTACCTGAAAATAGAATTGCATAATCACTGACATAATTTTAGTAGTAATTGAACTTCTGTAAATATCTGAAGCAACTCTGCTCATCTTCTATTTTCAGTTTTATTGCAAAAAATACTGCTTCTACTGTTCCCAAGAACTTCAGAGTATTGTTCCTGCCTCTTTGTCACTGTTGCATCCCCAGTGAGGCTCAAAGAAAAATAAGACAGGGAAGTAGAGATTTACAACTTTTGTGATTTTCCTAAGCACAGGTCTAAGTGTATTTAATGTTGTCAACTTGGAACCAAGCACAATGTTTGGCCAATAGTAGGTGCTCAATAAATATTTATTCAAAAAATGACTTTGAAAGTTAGTTTTATGAAAATGGTCATTTTGAACAAAGTATCTATAATAATATACCACTGCACCATTCTTTTTTTGCCTGAAACACTCTGATTTTAATAAAAGAACCCTAAAAGTGCTCTGTTTGTAAAGAAATAAAAGCCATTTGTTACTGAGAGACAAATACTCATCCATCGTACTATCTTATCACCTTTTATATTTTTAATATGCCACTGAGGTTTATCTTTAAAAATCCAAGAACAAATTGCTTCAGGCAGTTATTATAAGTTTGACCATATGGGCATTACGTCTGCAATCTACATTTGCAATAGGAAAACAAATCTTTTGCACATGTTTTATAAAACATGAACTATTTATTAAAGGTAAGGCAAGAAAATGCTAGTTCAATAAATTTTTAAAAATTGCAAGTCAGTAGGTTAAATATTAATTTCAGTGTCTACAATAATGGGTACCTCTCCTATTTAAGGAAGTCATTATTCTGTGTAGTCAACAAGCATATTGATTAGAATTAATTCCCTGCAAAAAGTCTGCAATCATTTTTAACCTAAGTTTTTCCTCTTTAACAGTAGCCTGAAGCTTGTCTCTTTTTTTGAGTGTGGTCAGTTTAGCAACAAATTTGCAATTAATCATTTGCTGATTGCAATGAATGGTCTGTCAATAAGATGCAACTCACATTGCTAAAAGGATTATACTGAGCTTTGTTGTTTTCTTTTTGTCTCTGGAATGCTTTGTCTAACTATATTTCCTAGAATGGATTTAAATAGTTGTTTTGAGGTAATGCATGCCAGTTTTAAAGAGACACCACAGGCTGCTCTGAGGGTATTAATCAAGATATGCCCTAACTCTCTTTTGGCATTACAATATTTGGACATCTGTTCTGACTCCTTATATGTGAAATAAAACTCATACCAGATAGCAGAATAAATGAAGGGTTTCATTATCTTAAATGTCATAACATTTGTTTGAATTATCATTTGTAAATTTTAAATGCTGAAATTGTCATTTTGGTTTTGTTTCATCTATTTTTCTGTCCTTTCAAAAGACTAAGCCTGAAAAATTCTTTTTTCTATTGAATTAATAATTTAAAAGAAATAATTTACTATTTTACGCAATAACAGTGAAATTGTTGTGGATGAGCTATATAGTCTGGTAATTTATAAAAGCATAAATATTTTACTGAGAGAAACATACCCTTTTAAAGCACAAAAGGTTTTTTGTTATAATGGCAGTGTATTTAGTGACAAATAGTACATTTTTAAAAAGCCATTTGTTGACTATTATTATAGTTCTCTTTGTGTAATGGTATTATAGATTCTTTGGTATTCACTTATTAAAGTCTTTCCCATTGTGTGTATCAGGAAAGACTTGTTTCTGGATTCTGTGGTGCCACTAATTAGTGGCAACTGCATCTAGATGTTCACAGGTCAACTTGAAATATAATAGGAATGTATTTGGACTTTTCATTTAAACAACAAAAATAAATAATTTGATTGTGGTAGATATCAAGAATAATATCAAATTTGACTTAAACCACCTCTTAATACCTTTGCCTTTCTCAAGAGCTGTTTTTTGTTTGTTTGTTGAACCAATATTGCTAATTATGGGAAATAACTGTTTATCATGAAGCCATATCACATACATCCACTAGGATTGCAAACACTAGTAGTACTAGATACCAGTTTGGTGTCTATATTTTTTTTTCATTTCACATTAAAGCAAAAGAATAGCATATAATTTGACATACAGAAAATGATTTAACTAAATCATGGAAGCAAAGTACTGTTTTACAAATGTATAATTTTGAATATCTTTAGAAAGTCATATGCACTTTCATTCTTCTGTTCACTTTGTATATTTGATGTCAGAGAGTCAGTGATGTTTTGCCTAGCAAAACATTTCAGTCCAAGGTGCCCCATAATATTTTGTTTATGAGACTAATTTTAAGCGGTTATAATTCTTAATTGAAAACCATTTTTATAAATGTTTATTTGAAAAGAGGTGAGCAAAGTTTAGATTAAATTTATGTTCTTATATTGGCAAAAACTGAGAAATTTTGTACCTCTTTTAGATAGTGGGGTCCTGAATTAAGATCAGCACAAAGGAAAAAAATTATCCCATTTGAAGTATTAAATATGGTTTGTCTTAAGCTGTGCATACATTTTGAGTGAGACATCAAAAATCTTGTCATTTTATAAAGCACTAAATAAACTAAAATGCCACATTACCATATAAGATTAAATGGTAAATACTAAATGAGATAAAATACTGAATGTAGTAGAAAATTCATTCTTTAAAGGAAAACTTTTATAAGACAGTACATTTTAGTCATACATCTTCTCTAAGCAGGGAGAATATATAACTTTAGTTGAAGAACATTTTTACATGTTTGAACCTTCAAAGCCCTTAAAAGATTGACACTAATATGTTGGTGCCAAAATACTATGGAACTTTTTGCCCATTCATGTATTTATAGATCTTGTATTGGATTATGGCATTTGATTAAGATCACATTTCTGTTTATTTGCCCTGATGAGTAAATAGCCACAATATGTAATTCTGTGATTAATTTTTTTGTACCTAGAGTTAAAAGTGATAGTTTTATATGTGGAACTTTTCATGGTGAATTAAGTCCAGAGACATAGAAAGTTCTTTTTAGTTTTCACACAGCAATGTGGAACATGAAACTCATTTTTAATCCGTAATTTATTCAAATAAGCGTAATTGAACATTTATTTGTCTGCTTAATCATAGAACCATTTTGCTAAACACATTGACACAAAATGATTTTATCAGAAGTAGCAACACTAGGCAAATATGTCTCTAAAAGTGTTTGCATAGGTTAAACATTCAAAGTAGATGTATTGAAAATGGTTATGTCTGTATATGTTACAGTTTTACTTCTACAAAATTTGACTGTGGTTGTAACTATTCATAAAACATACAAAGAATATAATTAATATTTTTTTACTTTTTCAACTCAAGTTTATTTCCATGTACTATAAATATATAATTTTTATGATTTTTATTGCTATTGAATATGAAATATCCAGGTGATTTAAATTTCTTGTCACCTATTTCTTTTTTTTTTTTTTTTTTTTTTTTGCGGTACGCGGGCCTCTCACTGTTGTGGCCTCTCCCGTTGCAGAGCACAGGCTCCAGATGTGCAGGCTCAGGGGCCATGGTTCACGGGCCCAGCCGCTCCACGGCATGTGGGATCTTCCCGGACCGGGGCACAAACCCGCGTCCCCTGCATCGGCAGGCGGACTCTGAACCACTGCGCCACCAGGGAAGCCCGTATCACATAAGTTTTGATTTGAGATTCTAATATTCTTCTTAATATTTAGTTAACACAGACTCTCTAAATATTCTCATTAACTATCGATCTAGTCCACTGTTTGTTTAATTATTTAAAAGTTATTAACACACACCATCACAGTTATAGTTGCACATAAGTTCATGAATGCCAGAAATAACTTTAAATAGGCTTTTAGCCATTCAGCCTTTCAAAGACATAGGCAGTGACTCTAGTCAAATCTCATATTTTACCATAATATTTAGGTGACGCTGTTATTCTTTGTGTTTGTGTGTGTGTGTGTGTGTAATTTTTATGTATGACCTACACTTGAGTCAAGTGAACACTCACTAGAAAATGTTATAGGACTAAAAGTCAACTTCTTATGATGGGACTGGACTTCTGGAGACCACACAAATGTGCTATTTTTTTTTCAATCTGGATGTTGGTTACACAGTTGTGTCCATTTATTCATTGTATATACTTTTTTAAACTAGATGTTAAATTTCACTGAAAAGTTAAGCAAAAAGCTTCATTGTGACCAAAGAAGACTTTGTCATCTCTGATGAACTTCCAATTCTTATTCTATATCACCTGGAGGCCCCATATCAATCAAATTACTCAAACCCAAAACCAGCGAGTCATTTCTAATACTTTCCTCCTACTTAGCACTCAATCAATCAATCATCAAAGCCAGTATTTATCTCTTAAATATGTCATGAATATTCCTTTCCATCCACACTACTACTATTAATACTGTTCTAATTCAGCAGTTATTTTATATCTTCCTAACATTGAGCCCACCAAAAAAATCATTCATAGTGTCCAAGTAATTGTTCTAAAATGCAAATAAGATGTGCTGTTTAAAACATTTCTGTAGTGTCTTGTTTTTGGAATCAAGTCTCATCTCCCTAACATGAGTAGCCTTTTCAGACCCACTTGTGTAGAGTTCGAAAAAAGAGTATGAGGACAGAATTCCAAGGAAAGCCATTATTGAAGAGATAGGCAGGAGAGTAACCAAGTAAACTGAGATGAAATGGCCTGGAAAATAGGAGGAAAACTAGGAGTTGGTCTGATCCTAGTCAAGGAAAGAGTGTTAAAGAAAGGAGGGAAACAAATTAGAGTCAAATTTGCCTCAGGATCGAGGATATCAGTTATAATGGAGTGATAAATTACACTCTAGATGGCAGTAGGATAGGGAGTAAAAGTTAGTAGAGAAAGCAAAGAGAGAAATCATAGTTGAAAATTTTAAGTTGTGATGTAGAAAGCCAGACTTCAGTAGGGTCAGAGGGAGTGAGGAAGTGAAGTCAGAAATTCTAGTCAGTATTTTTAAGAAGTTTGGGTGAAAGGTAAAAACAAAAGTGCCAATATTTTGCAAGCACAGGAGGTTAAGGGATTTTTGTTTACATTATAGATACCTGAAGAATCTTAATGTTATGGAAAAAGAGCCTATAAAGAAGCAGAGGATGAAGTACTGGAGAGAAAGGATATAAACTCCTAATGTATTGTGATTCCTAAGAGATGGATAAGGGATAGGATCCAAGCACGGGTCAGGGGACTGGTCTTGGAATGGAGGAAGGGGACCTGTGATGTAACAGAGGGAAGGAGAACCAGGTATGTTTGGAAAGTTCCTTTGGTTAGCTGTGTGTGTGTGTTTGTTTGTGTGTTTGTGTTTGTGATGGAGATGAGGCCACCTTCACAGGTGTAAAAAGAGTGAGAAAGTCTAATATGTCCAAAAAGTCAAAATCTGTGTGTGAAACACTATTGACCAACTAGCTTATTTTGGAGCAAAGTTGAATTTAAAGGATGACCCAAAAGAATCTTTCATCTATATTCACATTTCCCTTGAACACAACACATATGAACATCGTTGGGTCCACTCCCATTCTCCAGCACCTCTCAACTCTCCAATTCCAATAGCACTCACTGGTTTCCCTCCCATTATGTTGCCTTCTCTTGATCTTTTCACTCTTTTTGATGACACACCCCCACAGGGTGTGCATCAGATGTATTATATTCCCTTTCAGATGTGTTATATTCCCATTCAGATGTATTGTATTCCCCCTCTGGGGATAGTAATTATTTTTATGTTATTATTTTATTTTATTGTGGAAAGAACACTGAGATCCAGCCTCTTAACAAAATTTTAAGTGTCCAGTATATTATTGACTCAGGTACAGTGTTGTACAGCAGATCTCTAAAGTTTATTCACCTTGTTTGACTGAAGCTTTATACCCTTTAATTAATAACTCTGTTTTTTCCTCTCCCCAGCCCCTGCCAACAACCATTCCACTGTTTGCTTCTATGAAGTTGACTCTTTTAGATATCTCATAAGAAATGTAATTTTTTTTTTTTTAGTGCTTTTCTCCAGAAAGTCAGTTTAAGAGGCATCTGAACTTTCTTTTTGCAGTAGATAGGGGAAGAGGGAAAAAAATCAGTGGGCAAACAGCAGAAGAGGAAGTTGTGAGTCCTTGTGTGTTAACAGTTTGTGTTCTATCACAAATAGTGTTGTATACATTATAAGATTTAAGGGTTATATGTCTTTATTTGCCACTATGATAAATCTTGTAGGACACACAGTACTGAATCGTGTGTAATAACTGCTCAGGAATGGCATGTGGAAGATATTTAGGAGTTTGAGATTTTACTGCCTCTCTTCTTATGGACATCCCAGGAATACTTCACAGGGGTTCATGATTTGTGCAAGGCAGAGATTAAAGTAATGTCTCTAATATTCATTAATTCTATACGTCTGTGTAATCTGTAATACACTAATAAATGTGACAACTGTGTTTACTTATCTTCAAACAAGCCAAAATGCAAGATACTTTCCCTTGCATAAGGATTAGGCCTTTACTTTTAGGTTGGAAAAACATGACCAAGTATTTTAAATGTTACTGAAGCAATTTTGATATGTTCTTTTATTTTTATTTATGGATTTTCCTTTAGTGCTTTTAATTAGAGCTATCATCTCCGCCCCAGACTCTAGCTCCCCCCTCCTCCCAGTAGGATTGCTTCTTCCTTCAGTAAATAAAACTTGTTGAAAAGATTGCTACTTTCTCTGCTGCCCATCACAAGGCCCTTAAGACTACTTACAGCCCTCTTTTGGAGTTGTAAAAAGCAGACAAACAGGAATTACTTTCCCTTATAATTTTATTTTTTTTCAAGATACTGAGTAGACTTTAATTTTTATATTACATTAGAAGAAAAGTAATTTTATCTCTGAAATCTTTTGCAAATTCACTTACCAATATTATTCATTCATAAGGGTGATGTATATAGCTCTTTATCCTCTTTGAAGTACTAGTTTACTGATGTGGGAGTTCTGTAGTCACTTTGTATGATGTCCTTTATAGCGTCAAGGCCTGAGGTAGTTTTGCTGAGTGATTTTGGAGTCAAGTTCTTCTAACTTAAGTTAGATAAATTTGGAGCCTCTGATTATGGTCTCAAGCTACTGACTTACTGATTTTATTCTCTTGAAGGAGAAAATATGATTTTTTATTCTCTTCGAGAAAATATGATTACAAGAAAGGACAGTTAACATTATATTTGTTCTTGAGGACAAATAATAAGGACAGATGTATTTATTTAACAATTACCAATCAACATCATTTTGTTTCCCAACATCACCTAGGAAATACATCATTAATTAAATGAAACCTACTATTAGATTACAAATAGAATTATGGATGCAAGCAGCTTCTCCTGATTTTCTGAATAATATTAGTTGTTTTAGGAAATATGATATGCTAATGGCATTAACAGCAGTTAATGCTGAAACACCTCTTGACAAGAACGTGATCAAAAGGAGCATTAAGTGAATATCCATATTGCTGGGTTAAATAAGGGAGTCACACCCTGAGCCACGGATTGCCCTTCTGGAGAGCTGCATAACCTCAGGAAGGTCTGTTAAACCCAGATAGATCTTTTCCTTCTGAAATAAAGATATAAATATCTGTTTCTGTCAAAAAAGCCAAATATCTAATTTAGCAAAAGTAATCAGGTGAAAACAGATAATTTTCCAGAAATCCTTTAGAAATCATGTCTCTGTATAAATATAACATTGTAATTTTAAGCATAAGGAAAAATTATTGAGTGAAATATTTCCCAGCAATCACCATTACAGAATCTGCAGACTCCCTGACTTTGTGTTTTCAGAGGAATGAGTTGCTAGGGAATGTATCACCTTATTTTTTCGTTATTTTGTGTTTGGCTTCATGGAGCAATAACAAAATTACAAGTTAGGGGATTCTTTTCTCGGGAGGACATCTGGAGGAAGTCACTTCAGAGCTACTGTGGCCATCAAGATGTTTTAAAGGACCAGACTCCTTATTTTTTCCCTTGCAGTTTTCAGCAGTGGCCTTTATCCTTAACTTATCTGCTTATATACCTCTTAGGAATTACATCCACTTTCCTGCAAGTAAATTGGTGGTGGTGGTGGTGATGGTGGGTAGATAGGAACTATATCTATATGACCATTCTTTGCTATAAAGAGGAACCATGAGGATTTAGGGTTTGTTTGCTTGTTTGCTTGCTTGTTTATTAGCTGGGGATATGGCCGGCCAGATGAAATAAGAGTTCTGTTGGTTAAAAAGAGGAGAGAAGGGCTTCCCTGGTGGCGCAGTGGTTGAGAGTCTGCCTGCCGATGCAGGGGACACAGGTTCGCGCCCCAGTCTGGGAGGATCCCACATGCCACGGAGCGGCTGAGTCCGTGAGCCATGGCCACTGAGCCTGCGTGTCCAAAGCCTGTGCTCCGCAACGGGAGAGGCCACAACAGTGAGAGGCCCGCGTACCGCAAAAAAAAAAAAAAAAAAAAAAAGAGGAGGGAAATAGATATTGGGAAGGCAACAAGCAGCATCTGCCACAGCCCAGTTTTACCCAGTTAGAACCATATCCCTTGGGTAGGTAGACAGTTCTAGGAAAGGAATATTTTATAGAAAAAAAGATGAAATCTACCTAAGGAACTTTGCTATGTGATGACAGATAGGAAGGAGAAGGTGGAGGGACAGGAGTGGGAAAGAGGAAAGAGAATGAAACGTAGTGCAATACTCTTCAATGAGTTTTTCCCCTAAGATAGACCAAATAAAAACATATGCTGTCACTTTCAAATACCTTACTGAGATCAACCAACCAAATTAGTATCATCATTTTTCAGATACAAAGAATATAATCTTATTTGGAAATCATTCCTGTAATAAAACTAGAATCATTTTGGAAGCAATTGGCCTTTAGAGACAGTGGACTACATGACTATAAACTATTTATATGTATGTGTGTGTGTGTGTGTGTATATATGTATGTATGGCTACTCCAACTTGATGACTTAGGTTATACAAACTGGTGAACCCTTCAGTATTTTCTTTTATCATCGTATTTACCTTATAGATTTAAATAGGATAAAGACTATATAATTGCACCTTGTACTTAATGCTTGGTGCATCATTGGGACTACTGGCATTCATTGACTTTATGAATGTTTTATAGAGAGCCTTACTTTTATACTTTTTCCATGAAAATCATACTAGTTCTCTTTTTGGTTTTGTTAAACTACTTATCTCCCAGCATCACTGTTGTCCTCCAGGGGACTCCCCCCACCTCCTGTTTTACATGCAGGCTTACTTCCACCCTCATCTCTGACAACTACTCTCTTCTCTACTTACAGACAGTAAATAAAAATCCTGTTGTTTTCAAACTTTCAGTTCCCCTCTTCCTTCGTGTCCACCTCAGCTCCTACTGCTGCCCATTTCACTACATCTTCCTTCACCCCATCTCACTCCAGTTTTCTTGTTGCACTCATATCAACTTGGCCATTCTCACCTTCAGTTTAATGACTGGTGATCATACACCAGGTGTCAAATTAGATTCATTTTGCAAAAGCAAGAATTATTCCTTACTTGAGATATTATGGAAATGGTCCCTGTCTTGTGTCCTTATGCTGTAACATTATGTGCAGTATTCCAGGTTCTCATGCCCTGGGGTCCTGGCCTGGTATCATTGACTCTGGTCCTATCCTACATCTTAACTGTGAAACAAGGGTTGACTTCTTTCTTGTCGGTCATGGGGAGGGTATCTTCCTATTATACTAACTCATATACCCCTCTGTAGTCTCTTCTGACTACATCTGAACCCTCTGAAAGGGAATATCTAGGGTTTCCCTTTCCAGGACTGCTCTGTAACACTACAGTACCTCTTGAGAAGTTCAGGTTTACATCAGGTTTTAGGCACGTTGATTTTCTCTACTAGAGTAATTTAATCAGGGCATCACCAAAACTACGAGAGTTGATTTAAATATTCCTGTGCTACTTAGGTATCAACTTCTGTGTCTTTATTATATAACCTGCACACCTTTTCTTTAGTTCTCATCCATCTTAGGCTCTATAGAAAGAGAGCTCCTGATCTAATATATATATATATTCTTTTACAGATTCCTTTCCCTTATAGGTTATTACGAACTATTGTGCTATACAGTAGGTCCTTGTTGGTTATCTATTTTATATATAGTAGTGTGCATATGTTAATCCCAAACTCCTAATTTATCCCTGCCTCCTTTCCCCTTTGGTAACTACTTTTTTGTTTTCTCTGTCTGTGGGTCTATGTCTGTTTTGTATATAAGGTCATTTGCATCATTTTTTTTTGCATTTTTGAGTGTTTTATTTCTATCAAACTGGATAAAATGTGTGTATTTCTCAGACAGAAAAGACATGTTGAGGTAGAAATGTACCTTTCAACTATTCATGGGTACACAAGTACACTGGGGAGATTGTAAAAGTGCAGATTGTGATTCAGTAGGTCTGGTGGGCCTGAGTTCTAGTTTTTTCACAAGCTCATTTTTAACTAGTGATGCCACAGTCTCTGATTCATTAACCACAATTGTGAATAGCAGAGACATAATTATAAAGGTAAAAATTCATATTTAACTTTGAACTTAAAGTGTTTTATGGATTTTACATGTTTAATACAATAGTAAGCACAGCAGCAAGTCATTTGTGATATTTACTGTAGACTGTGTATCTTTTTTTATTTTTTTAGCATCTTTATTGGAGTATAATTGCTTTACAATGGTGTGTTAGTTTCTGCTTTATAACAAAGTGAATCAGCTATACATATACATGTGTTCCCATATCTCTTCCCTCTTGCGTCTCCCTCCCTCCCACTGTTCCTATCCCACCCCTCCAGGCGGTCACAAAGCACCGAGCTGATATCCCTGTGCTATGCGGCTGCTTCCCACTAGCTATCTATTTTACGTTTGGTAGTGTGTATATGTCCATGCCACTCTCTCACTTTGTCACAGCTTACCCTTCCCCCTCCCCATATCCTCAAGTCCATTCTCTAGTAGGTCTGTGTCTTTATTCCCATCTTACCCCTAGGTTCTTCATGACCCTTTTTTTTTTTCCTTAGATTCCATATGTATGTGTTAGCATACGGTATTTGTCTTTCTCTTTCTGACCTACTTCACTCTGTATGACAGACTCTAGGTCTATCCACCTCACTACAAATAATTCAATTTCGTTTCTTTTTATGGCTGAGTAATATTCCATTGTATATATGTGCCACATCTTCTTTATCCATTCATCTGTTGATGGACACTTAGGTTGCTTCCGTGTCCTGGCTATTGTAAATAGAGCATCATATTTTTAGATTCCATATGTAAGCAATACCATATGATATTTGTCTTTCTCTGTCTGACTTACTTCACTTAGTAAGATAATCTCTGGGTCCATCCATGTTACTACAGATGGCATTATTTAATTCTTTTTGATGGCTGAGTAATATTCCATTGTATAAATATACCACATCTTCTTTATTCATTCATCTGTCGATGGACATTTAAATGTTTTCATGTCTTGGGTGTTGTGAATAGTGCTGCAGTGAACATTGAGGGGGTGCATGTATCTTTTCGAATTATGGTTTTCATGGATTTTTCAAGATCTCCTTACATCATTTCCTGTTAGGAATCAAACTGAAATTACAAAAGCAATCATTTGGATTACACTTCAGTCACCAATTATGTTATCTATACTGTTTACTAAATTTGAGATTTCTTGGCCTTCAAATTTAGGAATTTTTAACCGAAAGAAGCACTTTGAGAGAAATTTAGTTTTTTTTTTCTTTCAGTTAAAAACCAGTCAGGAATTGGCGAAGTAAAACAAAATTATATATAAGGGAGCATTTTGACCATAGAAATCATACAGTTGTGATACTAGTAAGTGTATAGTAAGTTTATTATTCTTTCTACAAATTTGTTCACAGAATTTAAGGTTAATATGAACTGTTCTAGAAGCTTTCTGACACTGCTAATCCCACGTATTGTGTGTGACAAAGAGCAGGATCATGACTTGTGATTTAAGTGCTCTTCTTGGCTTGTGTCTCTCTCTTCCCTATAGTCAAATCTTCTTTCCAGTGACCTGAACTAGTCTGTCTGGTTTCATGAGCTCTTCTGTATTAAATACATGTAAACAAGAGGAATTTTCAGTAAGATTGTTAAAATTTAGGTGAAATCTTCTCATTTTACTATATAATTTTAGGTATGGGTGTTCTGTTTTGGAATTTAAACTCGGACTAATCATTTGTACTTTTTCTTTCGCTCTTGTCAAAATCTCTTACAATTTTAACAGATTTTTATTTATAGGAGATGAAAAATATAATACTTACATTCCGGTAATGTTTATCAAAGATAATTTTAAATAGCTTTGGCTTTTTGGAATAAAATGGCAATCTAGGAAGTTGAGTACAATAAAATGCTTAGGAATAGTTATAATAATGAACTGTAATTTCATGCACAGAATTCCTGAAATTCACTTATAGGGGAACACTATAGACTCTTCTACCACCTTTTATCCTTATTGACCATATTCCAGACCTGTATTGGCTTTGTTTAATCTACTTTGCTCATCTAGGTTATGAGCAGTGTTTGAGGTTAATTCTATATTTAAAATTCTAAGGTTCTATTTCTTCTCAAAATATGAAAAGTGGGATTATGAAACGGAAGGAAACTGCTAGGGACACGCCTGTTTTTTGGAGCAAAAATGAAAGATAATAGTTTAACATGATAGAAGAGGAAAGGAATGAAAAATCCTAAGAAAACTAGGAAACACCACAACATAGCAGTCTGGAGTCATTCAGTGTAGAGTGAACAGCCCTTCACCCAAAGTCTGTGATATTTAATAGGGTGACCCTAGCCATTAGGAGTAGCTTAAAGGTGATGCTATATATCAATTTCAATGAGATAAAATATTAAATTAATCTATAAGTTAAATTTATATATTTCATAAAATACTTTTTAATCCCAAATTAATAAAGTTTAAAAGTCTAGTGTATAATATATGGTGGTAATATATTTATGTGGAATACATCATTCTTTGATAAAGCCAGAAAATTTGATAAAGCCAGGCATGTGACTTTTTAAAATAAGAAAGTTCAGTGTTTATTTTCAGGTACTATGTTATACTGTTTTATTTAATTAATCCAAAATTTTATATATCATTTTGTAATCATGTGTATATTATATACATACATATATAGACACAATTTATACTTTATAGTCCAATGGACATCTTAGTTGTCGATTATTTTTTATATATTTGGTGCTTATGTTTCTTAGACTTTTCTGTTCTTATACATAGTTTTACATTCTGCTGTAAGCACTGAATCTTTAGGGCTAAGTCCTCCATTCTGGATTGCTTGTGTGCCTCTCTAGATTCTCTCTCTGCCTTTCTCCATCTTTCTTTCTGCTTGAGCAGTATCCTGTACAGACATCAGATTCCTCTTGCCCTCTTCCTTCTGATTTGCTTGGCCAGTTGCGAGCCCCAGGGGGAGATGGAAGGGAGGAAAATACGGTTAGTGTATTTATATTCCTGCTTACCTCAATCAAAACTCACCTGCAACTGGATGTCTTTTTCTTTCAAGGCCATCTTCTCCAGGTAACTCTATTCTTCTGGGTCTGGTAACTGCCTCCTTACATTGTCTGAAGGACTTAAGTGTGGTAACAGCTTCCATTTACTTATCCCAGTATTCTGCATGAGGCTGTTAGTTTTCCAAAGACTTTTTGATAATCATTTAATGAGAATAAACTTTCCTTCATTTAGGATAAATGTACCTTGTCAGATTAGTGTATATCATCTCTTCTTTGATGGAGTACTGATGATGTACTTTCTTTCAATGTAAAGCTGCCATTTCCCCAAGGGTCTCTTCATAAACGGGAGACAGAGTGGAAAGACGCTGAAGTGGGGATGGGCCTCATCTCACTTATAATTCCAAGTCTCACCTCCCTCTGCAACAGGGTCACCTAGAGTGGCATGACTCTCTCTAACTTCATTAAATAATTGGGGAAAAAAAAAGAAAACTAAAGAGTATTATAAAATTTGAATGCAATAATTTAAGCTAAATGCTAAATTTAACATTTGTCATCATCCAAGAGAAAGTAATTTAAAGAAATTTCTTAATTTAAAAAATTAAGTAATTCACGAGAAGCCAGCTCAAAGTGAAGACTTTTTGCAAGATTCTCCCATTGAAAACTCTGCTTTTGAATCTGTGTCTACCATTTAGCAAATCCTGTATCCTACCCCAAAGACTGACTTTATTCTAAGACCTTTCTTCTTGCTCTCGGTCATGTATATCTCTAAGTCTGAGTTTTTAATTCTAGAAAAAGGCCCTGGTTGTCCCAGGAATGTAATCCAAAGCTAACTAACAGAGGTCCACAATGGGTTCCATCCAGAGTACTCACAGCAGGATAAGTTGCAGATACACAACTTGATGTCTCTGAGTTCCTTTGGAATCACATACACGTATGCACACGCACACACCTACATACTAAAAACCAGTTCCGAGACAGTAAATGCAATCTAATAGAGAAAAGTCCACCTGTTTCCACTGATACTCAAGTTCAGAAGAAACTTACCACCCCTCACGTCTTTGAACCCCAACTCCTTAAGTCATTGCAGCTCAGGATGGTATGCATTTCCATTGATTGTTCTTCTGTTTCCTTCAGTACTTCTCATTTTTTTCTGTGGGACTTGCAATGGTAGGGTTTTTTTCCCCTTGATATTTGTAATCGTTGTTGTCGTGAGTGGGATAATTGTCCCTTACTTTGTTTTAATGTAGTTAGTTCTACTAATTTTATATGCTATTCGTATATGTGTATAACTCTTTAAACTCTTAACTTACGTGGATTTCAAATGAGTCCTTTGGATTTTCTATATAGGGCATTATGTCATCTATAAATAATTACAGTTTTTCTCTTTCTTCGTAATACTTACACCTTTTCTTATTTTTTCCTTGACCTATTGCATTTCTAAAGACCTCCAATGCAATGTTAATAAATACTAATCAGGGTTTTCTAAGGTTGAATTCTTTCTTGTCCAAGCAAGAGATTCTGCTTGTCTAAGATTTTTCTGTTTGACTGTTTCATCCCGCTGTATGTATTTGACATACAGAATTTGTTATGCCTATTTTAATCTTCTCATATGCCTTTTTGCTAAATTACAGGTTCCAAACATCATGTTAAATATAAAAAATAATGCAATTAGAATTGAGAATAAAAATAACTGGATTCAGACAAAATTAAAATATTGTTAGATAATGTTTTTCTCAAAACAACTGTAGGAATAGACGATGTATTAGTTTCCTATGCCTGCTGTAAGAAATTACCCCAGACTTGTGGCTTAAAACAACAGATATTTATTCTCTCACAAATCGAGAGAATAGAAGTCCAAATTTAGTATCCTTGGGCAGAAATCAAGGTGTCAACAGGTTTGTGCTCCTTCTGGAGGCTGTAGAGGAGAATACATTCGTTGCCACTTGCAGCTTCTGGTAGCTGCCAGCATTCCTTGACTTGTGCTTGTATCACTCCAGTCTCTGCCTCATCCTCTTCGGTCTGTAAAATCTCTCTCTGTCTCTGTCTCACGAGAACACTTGTAAGGGCATTTAGGTCCCACCTGGATAATTTAGAATAATCTCCTCTTTTCGTGATCCTTAGTTGAATCACATTTGCAAAAAGTTTACCATATAAGGTAACATTTCTAGGTTCCAAGGATTAGTGACAGATATATTTAGGGGTTACCATTCATCCCACTACTATCTGCGTTCTGACCCCAAAAGATTCAATTCTGTCCCACTTGCAAAATGTTTTCACATCATCTGAGTATCTCCAATGTCTCAATCTGTTATATTATCAACTCAAGTCAAAAGTCTTATCTGAATATCATCACCTCAGAGTCCCAAATCCTGTCTTTTAAATCATCAAAATCAGTTATAGGCGAGACTCAGTATTATGCATTCCGAGGAAAAATTGTGAACTTGTAAAACTAGAAAACAAGTTATCTGCTTTAAACAGTGATGAAACAAGCATAGTATAACAGTTAGTCATTCCTACTCTAAAGGAAAGAAAGAATAAGATAGAAAGGAGTCACCGGCCCCAAGCAATATTAATACTTGACTTGATCACATCTGCAAAAACTTTACAAGGTTCCAAGGATTAGGTTTTGATACCTTTGGGGGGCCACCATTCCGCCCACTGCAGATGACATCGTGAAAAATATTAACTTACATATAAAGAGAAAACCTAAATAGATCATAGAAATTTTTAAAAATTGTCATAATGTTGCTTCCAAAAACCACCAGGCCAGCGATTCACAAATGATTCTTTAAAACCTTCAAAGAACAAATCCTATGCACTATTAACTATTTTGAACCATAAAAATGGAAACCTTCTGATTCCCTTTATTAAGCCAACACAATAAATATCAATATCTGACAAAATCTGCCTATGAAACAATCCCATTTGTAGCTATTGGTGTAATTTTCTTAAATAATACATTAACAGAGAGGACATTATGTAATTCGGACATTCAGGTAAAGATTGTCAGGAGAGCAAAGATTGTTTATTGCAGATGGTAAATATATTATGGGACTCTAATCTCATATTTAAAATTTCAAAATATAACCTTGGAAAACATGTTCTTTGTAGTGTTAATTTATCTTTCTTTAAGTCAGTATTCATATGTACTAGTACAGAAATATGTGAATTTTACAGTGTGTTGTTCCCTCTGGGTTTGTTATTTAATGTGTCACATATGCACAGGATAGCCTTTTTAAAGTCCACAGAGTTTTAAATAGCAAAGCACAGCTGTCTCTAGGTACTTCATCCAATGCACATAGGAATTTATTTAATTTACTATATCAATAAACCAAAAGAGAAAATCATGTGAATCTTAAAATGATAACTATATTTCTATAGTAATAAGAGCTAACATTTATTTCCTTGCTTTATACATGCCAGATGCTGTTTTAGCTATCTTCCCGGTATTAGAACATCACATCTTCATAATAAAGCAGGTACTATTAGTATCACTCCTATTTTAAAGGTAGGAAATTAGAAACGCTGATATCCTGAGAAACTTTTCAAGGTCAAAGATCCGTTAATTTTAGAGCCAGGTCTTGAACCCAGACATTTTAACTCCAGAGTCCAAGTTCTTAACCTCTCTGCTATGCACATTGTCAGTCAGTATCTGGTGGTCATTTTAATCATTTGTCCATTCATTCAGTCAATCACAATTTGAGTGCTTGGTCTTTCCTAGGCTAGTAATATGATATGATATCTAGTTCTGTGATATGGCAGTGAATAAAACATGTCATGTCCTCATAGAGCTTACATAACCTTACACAAAGCTTAAGAGGAGGGCTTCCCTGGTGGTGCAGTGGTTGAGAGTCTGCCTACCGATGCAGGGGACGCGGGTTCGTGTCCCGGTCGGGGAGGATCCCACGTGCCGCGGAGCGTCTGGGCCCGTGAGCTACGGCCGCTGAGCCTGCGCGTCCGGAGCCTGTGCTCCGCAGCGGGAGAGGCTACGGCAGTGAGAGGCCCGCGTACCGCAAAAAAAAAAAAAAAAAAAAAAGCTTAAGAGGAGAAGATTAAAAAGCTGCAAAAGAAAAATACATAGCATGTCAGATTGTGTTAACATGCTGTATGTTAAGATGGTAATGGGTATGGAAAAATATATCAAGAAAGGGAGACAAACTCTTAATAAAATATAACTAGATGAATCATTTCCAAGCCTGATAAAAACTTAATTTCTCAAAAGTAAAGCATTTTTCTTTACATCTTTATTGGAGTATAATTGCTTTACAATGGTGTGTTGGTTTCTGCTTTATAACAAAGTGAAGTTATACATATACTTATGTTCCCATATCTCTTCCCTCTTGCATCTCCCTCCCTCCCACCCTCCCTATCCCACCCCTCCAGCGGTCACAAAGCACAGAGCTGATCTCCCTGTGCTATGCAAAAGCCAGCATTTTGATTAATAATAATATACTGCATATATCTCATTAAATTAAATCTGCAAAAGCGTACCAGCATTTCCATTTGGTATTGTTCTGCATGTACTATATAAAGCAATTAGATAAGAAAGAAAGACTTAGAGATGGAAATGTTTGAACAGAGCCAGAGCATGTATCATTATTTATAGATGATAGGACTGTATTCCCAGAAAAATATGAATCAATTGAAAGGAACCATAAAATAACAGAATTATAAGGTTTAAAAGATTAATAATAATCAAAATGTTTTCTGGGCTTCCCTGGTGGCGCAGTGGTTGAGGGTCCGCCTGCCGATGCAGGGGACGCGGGTTCGTGCCCCGGTCCGGGAAGATCCCACGTGCCGCGGAGTGCCTAGGCCCGTGAGCCGTGGCCGCTGAGCCTGCTCGTCCGGAGCCTGTGCTCCGCAACGGGAGAGGTCATGGCGGTGAGAGGCCCGTGTACCGCGCAAAAAAAAAAAAAAATGTTTTCTATATAAAACATAGCCAGTTAAAAAGATAAAATAAGAAAGGGGTATATTACAGTAGATACAAAAGTAAGATAAATATGTATGAAATTAACATAAATAAATACATTGGACTTAATATGAAGGAAACTTTGGCGCCTACTAAGAATCATATGAGAAAACATAGTAAGCAGGAAAATATATATTTTAAAAGATAGGACCTGATACTATAAAATATCCCAGTTCTCCCAAAATTTATCTATCAAATCAGATCTAATTGCAATACCAAAGGATTTTGGCTGGGTATTCATAGCAAGGTAATTTGAATAAAAATGATGTCAAATTTTACCAGAAAGTACAAATCTTCTATATAACCATAAAATTTTTTAAAAGAGTAAAATAGGGCTTCCCTGGTGGCGCAGTGGTTGAGAGTCCGCCTACCGATGCAGGGGACGCAGGTTCGTGCCCCGGTCAGGGAAGATCCCACATGCCGCAGAGCGGCTGGGCCCGTGAGCCATGGCCGCTGAGCCTGTGCGTCCGGCCCCTGTGCTCTGCAACGGGAGAGGCCACAGCAGTGAGAGGCATGCGTACCAAAAAAAAAAAAAAAAAAAAAAAAAAAAAAAGAGTAAAATAAATGGGGAATGTGACACTTGCCCATCCAGATATGAAAATTGATTACAAAACTACATTTAAGATAGTTTAGTATACTGGTTCAGAGTAACAGAGATGCAGAGATGGAAATTTATTATGTAATAAATTCTGTCTTTCAAACAGAGGGAAAAGTAAATTATTCAAAAACCCTATTAATATACATAATATGTATTTTGGAAAAAATTCGGCAAGATTTCTACTTAACTCTTATGCCAAAATAATACAAAATGATTCAAATATTACACTGTAAAATATGAAGTCATAAAGGCCAAAACATACAAAAAGTAGTAGTAGTATTCCTAATTCTGGAGAAATGAAAGATGTTTCTAAGCATGACTCAAAGCTCAGAAAGAAAATGTTGATATATCTGAAATAAAAACATTTAAAACTCTACAAGGTACAACAAAGTAAAAAAACAAACTTGTAAAATATTTGCAATGCATGACTTTGTCTACACTAGTAAAAAGCATAAAATGCCTGGGTTCTAGAGGCAGTTTCCTGTATTCAACTGTTAATTCCACAACCTCTTCCTGTATGGTCTAGAATGATTCTAAGATCCATAAGCCTCAGTTTTCTCATTCATAACACATAGGTAACAATAGATAGCTCATAAAAATTTTTATGAGGTTAAATGAAATACTACATGTAAAGCTTTTAAAACAGTGCTTTAACAGTAGTAAATATTGAATTATTATTCATTGTTATCATTATGGTTATTAATATAAATAAATGTTTCCTTAATGTACACAGACAAAATGGATAATGTACTTGAATAGGTAGTCCACGTAAGAATAAATATGAACAAAGCATATGAAAAGATAGTCAATTTCAATCAACAATAATGAAAATTTATTTAAACAATTGTGACATACCTTTTAGCCCGTCAGATTCAGAAATTGATAAACTTAATGATAACCAGTCATCTTAGACACTACTAGTGGGAATATGTTAGCTTTTTGGAGAATAATTTTTCACTCTATAATAAAATGTAATATTTACATACACTTTTAGCCAGGAATTCCACTTGAGTATTTGTTGTAAAGAAGTATTGACAGAGCTGCATAAAGGTTGTATAGAATTTGGTATCAAAATATTAAACAACATCAAATTTGGTAGCAAAATATTAAACCCAAACCACTACCGGTAGGAAAATAGCTACATAAATAATGGCACATCCATTAAAGGAAAGAGGTTCCTGACTCTAAAAACTTCAGGAAAATACCAGTTTACTGATATAACAAGATGTCTGAGCTTTATTTATAAGTGAAAAAAACCCCAGTTTCAGCACAGTTTGTATAATATAAACCTATTTTTGTAAATATACATATGTGCATATATATTTTCATACATGTATACTTTATATATAGACAGTTTTCAAAATGATGCATGAGAAAGGGTCTTGGTTATTATCTCTAGGAATTAAAATTGGGGAAATGTGAGACTCACTTTTCATTCCATATACTTTTATATATATTGAATTTTTTTAACATTACTTTTATTTAAAGTATAGTTTAACCAAAGAAAAAGATCATAATCAATTTGAGAGCTCAGAGTTCTTCAAGGGAGACCCTAAGCACATATTCTCTGAATATCTTTTGGAGGAATTTAATAGAAAAAAAAATTCTTTGAAACCCTTGAGGTTGTGCATGGGGTGAGCGTGGGGTTGAATGCACAAATGGACTTCCAGAGACTGCTCATTGCTATTTTGGAATTGTTGAACAGCATAAATGAGAAAATATACTAAAAGCTGTGAAGATGAATCAATTGGGATGGAACTGGGAACATTTATTAAGTCTGTACCAGAACTTGCATATCGTATAGTTTCATCAGAATTGGCAGACCTCTCTGCCAAAGCAGATGGTGCTGACTCATAAGGGTTAAGGTTCCAAGAAAGGATACCACTGCATATTTATTAGGATGGTAAAATTAAAAAGACTGTCAAGAGTTGGTGTTGATATGGAGTGTTGGTAAAGATGTGGAGTAACTGGAACTCTCATACTTTACTAGTAGGAATGCAAAATGGTACAAGTACTTTGAAAAATAATGTGGCAGTTTCTTTTAAAGTTAAATATACACATACCATATAACTCAGCGGTCTCATTCCTAAGTGTTTACCCAAAAGACATAATCACACATGTCTACAAAAAGAATTGTGCTGAAAAGTTCATAGCAGCTTTATACATAAAAGCCAAATGTCAGCAACTAATGAATAAACAGATTGTGGTATACTTATTTAATAGAATACTACTTAGCAATAAAAAGGGACAAACCACTGACACTGGAACAAATGGCTGAATCTCAAAAGCATTATAGTAAGTGAAAGAAGCCAGACATAAGAGAGTACTTTTAAATTCCATTTATAGGAAATATTAGAAAAGGCAAACGATAATGACAGCAGATCAGTGATTTTTAAGGGTGGAGGAGTGTTTGTGTGTGTGTATATATATATATATATATATATATATATATATATATATATATATATACATACAAGCATACATATACATATACGTGTGTGTGTGTGTGTGTGTGTGTGTGTTTGTGTGTATATAAATGCAAAGGGCCTTAGGAAACTTTTGGGGGTGATGGAAATTTTCTATATCATGATGGTGAAAATGGTTATTGATACCTCTAACATTTAATTGTACACTTAACTTAAAATTGCTTTATTGTATGTAAATAATACCTCAAAAATTCAGTTGGAAATCTTTAAAAATATTCAACAAATAAAACACCACAAACTTGAGCTTTTGAAGCTCCTTAGCAAATTGCAATTATTTTTTTTTTGTTTTGTTTTGTTTTTTGTTTTTTTTTTTTTGGCGGTACGCGGGCCTCTCACTGTTGTGCCCTCTCCCGTTGCGGAGCAACAGGCTCCGGACGCGCAGACTCAGCGGCCGTGGCTCACGGGCCCAGCCGCCCCGCGGCATGTGGGATCTTCCCGGACCGGGGCACGAACTCGTGTCCCCTGCATCGGCAGGCGGACTCTCAACCACCGTGCCACCAGGGAAGCCCAAATTGCAATTATTAAAGGAAAAAAAGCTCACACACAGGAAGACGTGATTTATCCATCCAAAAGTAAGGAGGAACTGAACTATTTCAAGAAATCAATGAAAATTCATTCACCTAGCATACAAGGTTCAGTTTTAAATTCTGTGATTGCATTTTGGAATAACTCTTGATAATACTTATTTGTAATTGGCTAGATTTATATTCTATCCTAAAATGGAATGAATTGAGAAGATATTTAATTTGGTATAATAATAATACAGTTTCCAGAAATACAAATTATTTGGCAAGTTTTGTAAAAATATTTGTCAGATAAAGTTTCTTTAAATGGATTAAAAAATATAGTACCTATGATGTATTTGGGCAAATATATTTTACACTTCAAGAAAAAGATTAGTATTGATAATGTCCTCCTCTTAGTAGAATTCGCTGTATATAGGTATCTAGCACTTTTATATTCTCAATTTAAAATGTTATGATCCACAGAAAATAATGAAGTTTTTCAAATTACTAACTTAAAATGCAATTTTGGGGATTTAGGGTAAGTTTATTTTAAAAAAACAATGATAAGCCCTTACAGGAGAAGAAAAAAATCAGTCTTTAGAAAAATACCAGTGCAGAGTATTAAAGGCAGATGTGGCTAAGAAGCTGATTCTCTGATATATGTATACCTGTGTGTGTGTGTGTGTGTGTGTGTGTGTATATACACACACGCGTGCACATATTTGCATATATATAAAGTAACATACAAATTACTACACAGACTACTTTGAAAATGAACATAATGGGATTTATTTTTTTTTACTTTAATAAAGATGGATATGTTTTAGTTCTTAGATCTGATTTTATTTTTTAAATTAAAACGAAAGTATAAATTCAGGAAATAATAAAACCAAATTGAGAGTCAGTAAATACATCTTTCATATTTATGCAATTCAACTCTTTTTTAGCACCCTCTTTTTACTTTAAGTAACAGTCTAGTATGGATATAGAATATATGAACACCCCAGCTATAACAGAACACTACTGCAATTGCTATACAGAATAATCTCAGAAAATCTCACTACAATACTATAGAGGGGTATCAGTATCCTCTTTTAAAGATAGGAAGCTGTGACTCATGGTAAATAAGCAATTTGCTCACAGTCACAACTCTTGGAAGTGAAAGTCTGTCCAAATTCAAAGTTTATCCGTTCTAGGATATGAAAATGATGCCAATTTAATTTCTGTTTCCTACAAACCGCAGTGCATAGAGACCGAACGTGCAAAGTTTATGTAAAAAACCAACATTACTTTAGCTTTTTCTTGTTTGGTCTCTTTTTAGAGACGCGTTAGTGCCCCTGAAATATGGCTGCTGGATAAGTTTGCAGGGTTTGGCAGTTCTCTTTCAAGCCTCTTGGGGTTATGCCAAAAGGACAGGGTCCCATGGGAATTTGGTCTGAATTTTCATCCAAATGAACACCTGCTGTCATTGTTCCTTATCCATCCTGTAGTCAGCAAGGCCAGCTCTCTCTTTGTGGGTGGGACCCATTCAACACACGGAAAAGGCATACCAGTGTTCCTCGCGAGTTTTTATTTTTCCCCTCTCTTTCCTACATGATTCTTTGCCGGAGTGTCTTGGAGATAGAGGAGCGAAGGTTAAGTTTATCTTTGGCCATTTGGTGTTCTGTATGTCTAGGAATTTAGGCAGTTATAGTCTAGTCTACATAAATGGTCTTCTTTTGATACTCTCTCTTTCCTCCTTCCTCCTCTCTTTTCCTTTCTCCCTCTCTCTGTACTATTTGTGTTGCTTTGGAAAGGAGGAGATCTGTTATTGCAAAAGTGTATGCTTATAAAGCAAATTATCTGACACAATCTGCTTTTAGAAGTTTCAGTGCTATAACTTACAGAAACAAATAATTCAAGCAGAGGTAAATTCAATGATAGTCTCCCTGTGGATAACTAATATTGATCATTCATTCTTAGTACTTGATTCATATTTCTTTACTTTTGTTTAACTGGTCTGTTGGATGTATGCATTTAATTATAAGGTATTCCAGATTGATTTTGAACCAGATTAGGGATAAAGTCAAAATAAGTGATTTTTAAAATTAATGATAATGCCACATAATATACCATACTCAGATTTTTTCTATAATTTCATACCACAGTAAGACAAGTGCACATTCTCAAAAAAGTATATTTATGACTTATTAGTGAGAATTTTTTAAAGAGGAAGAAACTCTGTGACTGGGTTTTAGAGCTGTTGAACCAATAGAGGTGAACACCTTGATATTCTTACTTAGCAAACCAGGAAGTTGACCACACATATATAACAGAGTTATATCTTAGGATATCAAACCATAGAATTTTTAAATAACTTTTTTTATTTTACAAGTGTTGTTTCAGTATGCACCTATCTATACCTTTGTGTCCTTTACACGTGGATTAATTCAATTACTCAACAATTTTTAGAGGATAAAATTGTACAGAAAAAAACTAGAGTTCTATCACAGCTCTATCTTGCAGGGAAAAGCAGCTCTCGGTCTGCCATCTGCAGCGGGCATTGGTCCCTCTCTTGTTGTGCCTCATGCTTTGTTATGCATGAGTAAGCACATTAGCCTTTTCATTTCATTCATTAGACTTTTAATCCTTGATTAGTGTTTTCAGGATTCTCTCAAATATACAACTTCTTTATTTCCTTTGTGTTTGGTTTTTCTTTTTCTTTTATCTCTACTATGAAACGAAATTAACCGTTAATCTCTAAAATAGTCCCATTTCCTTTGAGATTACTGGTAAATATATTAGTTTCTCATTGGAGTGATTAATCATGTGTAGATGAAGCATGGGAAATTATCTCTCTGCTTGGAATAACAGGGCCAACTATTAAAAGTCAGCAAGAACAGTCTGTACTTGAAAAGCCTGAATCAAAGTATTCTACCAGTTTCACACGTTGTGTGATTCTGTATCATAGAAACTCTGAATGAATTTCCTAAAAGGGAGAAACATCCATTAGGGTGCAGAACTGGTGCATTTGAGGTCTCAGAGTTCAGTTACACTTGTCCCCAGTTCTCTAAAAATAAATTTTTCCCTTTGTTGTTTTTCTCCATTAAGCAAGATATGTCAGAAAGTAGCTTGTGGAATGAACAGTTAATAATTACACATCCCGTACACTCTCAGCCAACTTTGAAGCCACATATTAAACTTACCTTTACTAGATATGCACCCTCAAATGATACTTTTACCCATAATTAATCTCAAAGGACTAGTAGCTTCTCCACCTGATCATTTATCCACTTAAGCCATTCTTCTAGTTTTTGTGTAACAATATTTTCAACTACTTTTAGACATTTATGTTCATATGAACTATCTTAAACATACTTTAAGCATGAGGCCAAAACCAATTATTAAAGGAGATATATAAATTAAATAGAAATCAGGGCATTCCCTGGTGGCGCAGTGGTTGAGAGTCCGCCTGCCGACGCAGGGGACATGGGTTCGTGCCCTGGTCCGGGAAGATCCCACATGCCGGGGAGCGGCTAGGCCCGTGAGCCATGGCTGCGGGGCCTGCGCGTCTGGAGCCTGTGCTCCACAACAGGAGAGGTCACAGCAGTGAGAGGCCCGCGTACTGCCAAAAAAAAAAAAAAAAAAAATTAAATAGAAATCAATTCCTAGAAGTAAATATGAAAAGTAACCAATGGTGACTAAATCACACTTGCACAGAATTTATGTGGATTACACATTTCTGCCTAATAGCAGAATATCTTCTTTGCAATGACATTGTTTAGGAAAAGTTAATTTAAAATATTAGTCTTCAATTTTTTCTCTTTTAATCGTTATTTCCACAAGATAATAGGATCATAAACTGTCTTATTTTTCGTTTCTGTTTCTCTTCTTAGGATGCTTCCATTGCTCACAGATTCCACATCATGAGAGAAAAACACCCAGAAAAATTCAATAGTAGGTAAGATAACATATTTTAATTATGGTTGCTGTTGATGAACTATGTCATAAAAAAGATCACTATATGGTATAAAGCACTTTACATATAATGACTGAATAAGGCTTGGTGTACGTGTAAGTATTAAGACAGAAGTGTTCATTTTTCTTGTTAGGTTTTAGTGAGGTTATAATGAGGAATACAGTGTGGTCATATCTAAGCCCATTCTTATGTGCTGAGAAGAAAGATTTCAAGTGTAAGGTAAAAATAGTACCTTATTAAGATACACTGGAAGTCTGTACGTGGCTAAGTATATGAGGAGTGAGCATCCTAAATCCCAAGGAAAAACATGAGGCTCTGATTTGATCATGATGAGTAACTGTACATTACGTAGGTATCATATAAGACCTTTAATCTTCGTACTATCAGTCCTATATGGGCCTCAGCTAAATGGAAAATAAACCAGAGAAATACCAATGCTGACAAAAACTACTTTTAAAGACTTTGTCTTCCCAGTGAAAAAGCCTTGAAGACCAAAATAGGCAGAAATTATTTCCTCTAAAATGTAGATGTTGACTTTTTTCTGATACTCAGGGAAGTAGAGAAAGCTTTGGCTTTGTTATCTTCCCCATTTCTAGAAGGAAATATGGCTATCTCCACCCCACTGGCCAGGAAAAATTGGGCAGAAGCAGTGAATCATCTTTTGCTTCAGTTATACCCATTTCTACTCTGTTCATTTCACAGAGGTAGAAAATCATAATCAGCATTTATATAGAGTTATTTAAGTGCTTTATATATTACTGTTCAAAGTCAATATGGTCTCTGTATTTGGCTACATTGACATTGTACCATAAATGTTACAGAACACATAAGACAACTGCTCCTGGAAATTCTTATGTTTATTTCAGTTTTGTCATACACTAGTAGATTGACATAGTTTTCTTCCATGTAGTTTCATAATAAATAAATGCTGTTAAAATGTATTTTTGAATCTGTTTTAGATTTTTCTTAACTGTAGACTTTAGTGTACTACTTTATATAAGAATCATCATATTAAATAGTTTCATGGTTAGTGAGACCCTATCTGATTTTTCATTATATTGATCTATTTAAATGTTTTAGCAAGACATATGAAAACATATTTGTAAAATGTGCCTTAGGTATTGCCTTAATGATAAATCATGATGCTGTGGTTTGCTCTTTCTTTCATAGTTCAGACATCTATGATTTTTGTTTTAAGGAAAATGGAAAAAGTGTATAATGAATATGTGTATGTGCACATAATATCTTTAGAAGGATTCACAAAACTCTTTTAACTTTGGTTTCTTCTGGAAAAGAGAACTCCCAAGTGGTTGGGATGGATACTGAATTTTTATTGTACTGTTTGAATTTTATGCCATGTATCTTACAAAATTAAAAGTCAAAAGTAATTTCATTAAAATTTTACACCTTTTTTTTATATCTAGAATAGACACTTTCATTTTACAAGATTTAATTTTATTTCATGAAATCTATGAAAAAAATTGATGTAACAATGAAATTATATTCACTTTGTAGTGTATTTCAGCACTTGATGACCCATCTTGAATGTTCTGGAAATGAACATATTTTTTAATGCACATAAAGCCATACTATAGAATCAGCTATCCTATGCTTACTCCAGTGCCATTCTGTGAAGCATTCATGTGTTGATATTCATATATTAAAATAGGTTTCTAGCAAAAAAAAAAAATGGTATTTGAAAAATGCTGCATACAGTATGCCCCACCAGGAGTTTTACACTTTAAAAGCCCATTAAAGGAATTAAGAAATGCTTAAGGGGGAAAATTTTTGTCCCAAACTTATTCAGCAGAGGGAGGAGAGAAGAGAGAAGGAGGGAGGGGAGAAAACCAGAGAAACAGAGAAAGAGAGACATGGAGGAGGGGGGATGTATCAGTATGTTTAGGTGATGCTCAAATTTGACAGCCTATATTTAAGAATGCCAATATTTATGATCCTCCCTCAAGTATAAAAGGTAATCAGTTCTGTTCTCCAGAATAATTTTAATTCTTTTTAATAAGACTTCTGTTATTTACATATATCTATTTAAGTTTTTATTTTCAATTGCAGTACTAATTTATGACATTGCTCACTGCCCAACATGTGGTTAGATGCCATTTACTACTAATGTGTTTCCTAATGTGTTTATATAGCCCGATGAATTTATAAGATGTGACATTACATCTTATTGAAACTTACTTGTAAATTTAAGTCACAAGTAAATCTTGCTTATATAGTTTAAAGGGGATATTTCATTTGGAACAGTAATAACGTAGAAAACACCTTCTAGATTGTTATAGGTCACATGTTTCTGTTGTGAGTTCAAAGAATGCCAGGTATATCAGTGGATGCTCAGTAAATTATCGCCAACTGTTTTTTAAGCCCTAAATTTATATACATCACCAAGTTAATTATCCATATACATTTCAATCTGTACTTTTGTAGGTTGTCTTCACTCAGAGTTACAAGCATTTAGGTAATTCTCTAAACTGCAGTACAACATATTCAGATTATGAAAATGTTCTCATAAATTTCTATGAGGAAGACATGCCAAGCTTGTGCACAAGCAGTTTCATACTTACAAGGACAGATTTCCAGATTTCAACATTGAGACAGGTTCAGCTATAGCACTTTCATATTTTCAGGAATTTGCAAATGGATTTTTTTAAGTACTCCGAATAATGGTGTTTCAGATCAGATCTCTTGTCACAATAAATCACACGCCATTAATATTATCCTCTAGCATGCTCACCTTGAAATTCATTTATATTTTAAAGAACATGATGTTTCTAACATTATCTTAAGGAAATTAATTACCAAAATATATAGTTCTGCTCTCTATGCTTCTTATGACAGAAATTGAAAGAACTGGGAAAGATAATGATTTTTCCGGTGGTGCTTAAGAGAGTGCTAGTTGAGAGGTTTATATCATATTCTTTTCCAAATTTCTACGTAAATCTAAGTTAGCTGTTAAAAGGAAATATGCTGTTCAACTTTCTAAACTTTAAGATAGTCTTCAAACTGAATTTAAACAAATGTTTCTGTTGTTTTAAGCTGGAAAAAAATAATTCTTAAAGTATCTATGCTACTATTTAAAACCATTTATTACATAATATTGGTATATAAAATATTTATATAACTTGACTATTACTATTTACCATCACACTGATGCTCATAATTCAAATATATTACACATTTCCGGGTTTTATTTAGTAAAAGCATTTTAAGTTCTTGCTTTTTTTAAAAAAAGATATTAACAGTTGTACATAAACACACTATAATATCTGTCTATTAACATTATAATTATGAAGGGTTATAATAATTTTGGAGAAAATGTAAAATGGTTGAATTCCATGTGTAAATCTGTGTATCATTGACAAGGATTTACAGGTACTATGCAAAATGGAACTAACTATAGAAAAAGTATCGGTGGTTTACAAAGATTTCTTAATATTGTAGTCATAGCTTATTTTTAAAGAACCAATTCAAATTCTTAATACACAACACTTAATACACCTGCTAGCAAACACTGAGGGTTAGCAATATTGCACAAAGATACTATTTCATTGTCACATTGATCACTTAAAACTATCTGGTCGGGCTTCCCTCGTGGCGCAGTCGTTGAGGGTCCGCCTGCTGATGCAGGGGAGGCGGGTTCGTGCCCCGGTCTGGGAGGATCCCACATGCCGCGGAGTGGCTGGGCCCGTGAGCCATGGCCACTGAGCCTGCGCGTCCGGAACCTGTGCTTCGCAGCGGGGAAACTCTCTGGTCTCTAACTCCCTGAATGAAACAAAGATCGTTTTCTTAGCCCCCTGTTCAAGAGGTATGTGCCTTGTTTCTGTACTACTTTCAGCTTTTTTGTGAAGACATCTACAACTAGAAAACTGAAACGGATATGTAAATTTAAGTAAGGCAGTTTAACTCAGAATCTAGGTAGTGATATAAGATATGACAGAGGGGCTTGCCTTCTAAATGTGTGAGAAGAAAGAAAACTGAAAAATTGGTGTTCCAGACTGTTAATTTGGTGTTACTATATTAATAAAAACTAATTTTGAAAAGATTCTGTGCTCTACACATTACTCAAGAAATTAAATTAGTCTACATGAATTTAGAAAATGTGCCTATACCTTTAAGATGACACTCATTCTGTGGAATGATTCTTGATTTTTTTTTCTGACAATAGGCTTTAAGATCATGGAATGAGACTCTCTTTGGGACGTTAGTATCTACACAGTGCATGGAATATAATGAGCACTCAGTAGATACTTGCTAAATGTATTCATTACATTATTTAGTAGTAAGTGGTGTATTTGTTTCAAAATATCTTACTACTTTTATAGTTTGTGCTTTTTACAGTGCCAAAAAAGATAATAGAAAGAAGAGTTGAAATATGCCTAGAATGAGTTTTGATCCTCAATAACTATTCTTTTAGATACTAAAAGGTTTTTTGGTATTCTTTTTTTTTTTTTTTTTGCTATACGCGGGCCTCTCACCGTTGTGGCCTCTCCCGCTGCGGAGCACAGGCTCCGGACGCGCAGGACCATGCGGACGCCCAGCGGCCATGGCTCACGGGCCCAGCCGCTCCGCGGCACGTGGGATCCCCCCCAGACCAGGCACGAACCCGCGTCCCCTGCATCGGCAGGCGGACTCCCAAGCACTGCGCCACCAGGGAAGCCCTGGTATTCTTGTATTTAATATCCAAAGACCCCAGCCAGCAGTGTTAACAAACAAAAATTTTACAGTATAAATCCCTGAGCTCTGTGAATGCCTTGCTAATGAATGCTTACTTATAGATTTGTTTTAGCACTTGTATTATCAACTTTATCGGTTAGCAATAATTCTTAATGATTATTAATTATTTATTAGTCAAAACAGGTCACAATATATTCTTACAATTCAACAAAATAAATGTTCAAATCTTCACAAGCAGTGTTTAAATTCTGTGTGGCATTTTATTTTAGGCATTTGACCTCACTTTTGCATCCATCAGTCAAGACAACTTCATTATTGTATAATGAAGCATTTTTTTCTATTTAAAAATGTAAATTATGTTTCATTGTAAGCTTCCACATTTGTAAATGGTACCATCTTTATAAACCAACTAGGGAAATGGCACTCTTGATATTAAAAGTTTAAACATCTGTCTTGTTCAGTTTTCGGAATAAAATCTATATTCATTATAATTGTTCACATTGTACAGGGACCTTTTGGACAAAATTATATAGTCATGAGACTCCCATGAGCTAAGGCATTTTTTATTTCTTTATTTTCTGTGTACGTACCCAACTTTGGTCTATTTTTTAAAATAAAACTTACTCATTTTTCATTATCACTTAGCATGACTACTCAATTATATCCTTTAAATAACGTTTCTTGAATTTTTTTGTGTAAGCGTTATTAAGTCAGCTTTTCCAGATGATGAAACTATTATCCTCATATAAGCCATATAGTGTGTAGATAAATAGATGGGTAGATAATATATAGATTTATACATGTGTGTACATATATATATATGTGATGCATAGATTTATTTGTGTATGTATATGCTACATACATTTTCTGTGAGTTTTTCATATTATCATATTTATGTAAGCTTTTCATAATTATATGTATTCTTGCTACAATATAGTTCTAATATAAGACCTTTAAAATAATTTACTATCTATGCTATTCTCTCCATATAGTTTCATTTGTATGTTGAGACTCGTTTAAATATGTCTGATCTGAGCAGATGAAAATATGGTTAAGTGAGTTAGAGCTGTGTGCACATTGATGCAAGGGATTCAATTCACCTGAATCTTTCTGCATTATTTCCTGGCATCATTAAACCATAATGCTCAGTTTTATGTCCGAGCTGTTCAAAATCATGTTTGTAAGATAACTCTTTGGAATAGAGTGTGTGAGAACTGGAGGATAAATTAGGAAGAGATTCAGTAACTTTTCATCCTTCTTTACCTCTCACTCCGTCTTTTCTTCATTCTCTCTAGATTTCTTATTCCTGCTCTCTTGTTTTCTTGCCTTTATTTTTGACACTGCAGGGGAGTAACAAAAGAATCAGTGAAGGTCCTGAAGTTTGGATAAAGCATTGCTGTCTCCTATTGATTTGGTTGATTATTCTGCAGACATTTAATAAGGAGTTCTTTTTATGTGATGGGCATCCAGCTAGACCCTGTATTTTTTGACTCTCTAAGGCAAATGTGGAAAATGAATTTGGGGTTACATAGAAACCTTAGATGTTTATAGGTTCTGCAGAAGAATGTCAACTGGAAGAAAAGTCTACATTGTAACAGTACAGATGGGTATTTTCTGGGACTCCTAAGTTAAGGTGAGCATTGAGCTGTAAAGGGTATAGGTTGAAGTAAGGGTTGCTTATATATTCTCTGATTTAGCTGAAGAAGAAACATTTATTTCAGTTCTTGTTTGCAAGATACTTACATATTATTAGTATCATCTCCATGCAAATATTCTAAATTTTTTCTTCCTTGATTTTGCCTTTCTATTACCAGGATTTGTGTTTTTGCTTTACATGAATTTGCAAGTGTTTTATGCAAAAATTTTATACGCATACACAAACACATACACACCCACTTCCTAGGATACCAAATTAAAAAACAAGATTTGTGAAGTTACAGTAGTTAATTCAGAAATGTTGGAAAAATCACAACTGAATAATCCAAGATATACAGTGTTTTCTTATAGGGAAGGGTACTAAACAGAAGGCAGTTTAAGAAAACAATTTCTGCTCATTATTATAGGTCCTATGCCTACATGGAAACTTACAGGAAATAATTATCAAATTAAAAGTAAATTATTTCTTGTTTATTATAAGCTGACAGCAAATATATATATAATATATAAATTTATACATATTATAGATATATAATTTCAAGTAGTCCTTAATGAATTATCACTTTTAAGGGAAAAACCAACTTAGCCAGCAGTTAAAGCTGCTGTATCTAAGAACCCTGTCCTCAATTTACCAAGTGTTTTTGTGTTGAAAACACTGAAGCTTCTATTTCCTTTGTGTTCAGGCCTACTCCCTGGCTTAGCATTAGTGTCTCTAACTGTAACAAGAACCAGGTGTGCTCTGGGGGCTGAGGGGATCCACTAAAGTAATTAGACAGTGGACAGCTGACTTTGGGGAATGAGCCTGTAACACTGACCAGTGTGAACAACAGAAATGTTTTTTCCTTTGATTTTGTAGATAATCTAGAGGCTAGCATTTGTAATTCGTTAGAGTTAATTGTTACATTCTTTAGTATAAAGTTAGTTCCATATAAGTTAGTTAATTTGATATGAAGTTTAAATGCCTAATTTATAGTATCTAGATGCTTTACGATTTATTCCATCAACAGTGTAAGCATTTTGGGTTCTTCTAGAATAAAATCTGTTGATTCTTGTTAGAAATTATCCCTGGCGTGGAACCTTGAGGACCTTTGTTATACCACTTCTATATAGGATATATTAAGTATAAAGTAAGTCTATCTTGAACTCTTTCCAAAGAGGTTAATCACCTCATTATAAGGTAATTTTACCTGGAAAGTAATCCTCTGGCATGGCTAATTGGAACTGATTAGGTGCTCTCCATTGTTTCTTGCTCCACCTAAGCATTAGTTACTAATGCTTTTCCTTTTAGAATACACGTTCTTATAAGGATGTGTTCAGCATTATTTTCTGACTGAATATAATAATTCTAAAATATTAACCTTGAATGGTAGGTTTACTTTTTAAAAACAGGCTTCCTCACATACTTTTTTCTTTGAAGAGAAAGATAATATTCTTGAATATGCAGCATTTTGAAGTTTGTATTTTCTGCTTTGTATTTCTACATGAGCAGCGTTTTCACAAAGTAGGGAATCTTATTTAAGCCACCCTCATAATTCTATGCAGTAGCCCTAAAATATGAAGAAAATTTCCTTAATGGGTAAATTTCTGAGGAGACTTAGAAAGTAGAAATACAAAATCTTGATTTATTATGAATTTTTAAGTTTAATATCTTAAAAATCTCTTCCTCCCCACCTCAGCTTCTAGCAAGAAAAATAGCAGACATGCTATAACTTTTGTATTTTTAAAGATTTTATTTGACAAACACTTATAAGCAGCCAAAAATATGCTAATTGCCAAGGTATTCCCTTTACTATTGCTCCATAGCAAGCTTTCTGCCACCATATAATGAGTTCAGTTTCTTCCCCTCTCCCATAGCTTTGTTCCTATATTGTTCAAGCCCTCACTAGCAGTATCCTAAGGCTTGGCAGTGTCCTCCTGTCTCTTCCAGGTTCTTCTCACCCTTCAGTTCCAAAGCAAATGTCACATGTTTTCTGTTTTCGTTGTGGTGGCCATTCACTTTCACGTATCAAAAACTCTTTTGCTTACTATTGCTAAATAATGAACTACTTGAGGGCTTGGCAATGTAAAACGATCATTTTATTACATGCATAGCTTCTGTGGGTCAGCAGTTCAAACAGGGTGAAGCAAGGATGGCTTGTCTTTGCTTCATCATGTCTGGGCCTTCAGCTGGGAAGACTCGCTGGTTGGAAGTTACTTGATAGCTAGTGGATGGAATCTTGGTTACTCTCATGTCTGGTGGCTGATGCTGGACTAAAACGTCCAAGAATCTACCTTCTGCAATCTGGAGACCCAGGAAAGCAGTGGTGTAATTCAGTCTGAGTCTAAAGGCCTAAGAACCAGGGGAGCAGATGGTGTTAATCTCAGTTGGAAGGTCAGATGTCCCAGTTCAGTCGGTGAGGCAGGGGAAAAGGGGGCAGATTCCTCCTTCATCTGCCTTTTATTCTATTCAGACCCTTCACAGTATGGGTGATGCCTACCCAGACTGGGGAGGGTAATTTACTTTACTGAGTCCAACAATTCAAATGCTAATCTCATCCAGAAACACTCTCACAAACACACCTAGAAATAATGTTTAATTTGAGCACCCTGTAGCCAAATTGTCACATAAAATCAACTATCACAAGTACCTACAAAATGGCTTCTCCATGTGGCCTAGGCATTTTCAAAGTGTGGTGGCCTAGGATAGCCAGACTTCTGACATGGCAGCTCAGGCCTCTAAAAGTTAGTATCCTGAGAGAACAGGGAAAAGCTCTATGGCATTTTCTTCACTTCGCTTTGGAAGTCACAGAGTTTCATATTCACTGCACTTTTTATTGATTGAAGTGGTCAAAAGCTCGCTCAGATTCAAAGGGAGGGGATATAGATATCACTTTTCAATCGGAGGACTGTTAAAACATGTTCTGTAACGTTCACAGAGGGGATTCAATGATGAATAATACTAGGTTCTTGTTTCAAAGGAGCTTAGAGTTTAATGGCAATAATATTGCAACATATAATTATAATGAAGGCTACTATTTATTTAAGAATAACACTTCCACATCCTTAAATCATTTTTATCATATGATGTCTTCTTTAATCCTCAAAGTAAGTCTACTCTGTAACAGTTGCTATTTTCATTTTATGGAGGTGAATACTGTCCACATAATACTTCATAGTAGGAAAACCAGAAGCTCATGCTCTTAATACATATGCACAGTCAGGAGTAAACTGTGCCTCTACAATGTCTCCTTGTTTCTCCATGTCCTGCCCTTGTTCCTATGGCACTTACTTTCTTTTGGTTCTTGACTTAAAGCTTCTGTTGGAATTCCCAATTGTCTTCTTCATTTTTGGGTCCCTCTGCATCTGGTAGCATTTAAGTAATCTTAATGCTGGTTGCATTTCACTAGCAGCAGCTACTGCTAAACACTGATGCTGACCTTGAGACCTGTCCTGTACACCCATATCTTCACCGCGCTAGGCCTGATCATAGGGTGCCTATAATTTGCTAAGGATTGGTGAGGGTGGCAAACGGAATGCTAGATTTTATGTATAATCATCTTCAGATAGATTATATAAATGACATAGAAACTGATTCATCTCTATAGACAGAACTGCAATGGTCTGGTTTGGAAAACAGGCTACTGTAACTAAAGGACAACTTAAATTTTAAAAACAACTTCTTATTTTGGGGCAACTACTGGCACTTTATCCCCAACTCTATTGGGTTAATGACTTTCATCTCAGAGCTTCTGAAGAAGGAACAACTGCTTCAGTGATCCTAGGCATAGAGCCTTTCCAGAAACTGAGCAACTCTCCTCCACATCAGTGCTAATCCTGCTGTGTCAGATGTTCCACCAGCATGACTCTGTCATGTGAATTGTGGCCATAGGTGCCATTTTGTCTTATCTAGGGTAAAAGTATACATTATATTTTATATAAATACAAATGTATACATTTGTTTACATATTACTTATATTTTATCTAAATAAACATTGTTATAATAAATCATATATAAATAATAAACATAAATAAAATTTTAAAATAAATATATATTTGTCAAAAATAAGCATATAATAAATTTTTAAGTTTATATAGATCTGTATATAATAATTATAAGATATAAATAGGTAAATATATAGTATACTTATATACAAGTTTTTGTCCTTTTATATTTTTATTTAACAGGTTTAAGGTACTGTCTAGAAGTCTTCATTTTTGTTAAATAAATCTAGAAATTGTGAAAAACATGGTCTAAGAGCTACTCTTTAAGGAGCACAACTTTAGATTACTCCTTAGAAACTTCTGTAGCTTGACTGTTCAGAATAAATTCCCTTGATCACAGCAATAAGGTACCAAGCAGAATTTATCCAGCTTCTGTGTATAAACACCATCGTATGTAGTATTTGCTGTTTGAAAGTTTGGACCTCAGCTGTATGGATACCTGCTATATCCAGAGTAGGCACTGCATCAGAACTTGGCAGTATGTTTTGACTGACTTACTGACACATGAAACCAGTTTGATTTTCTCATTCCTATGCTTTGTCCACCTAACCACTGACAACTCCTGCCTGGTTTAAATTCCCTTGGGTTTATGGTCCCTGGAAGTAGCTTTGGAGCTGAAATAATTAAAATTTAAATAATAATACGTTGTTTATTCAGAATATTTCTTTGGAAATGGTACTTAAGCCCTCCAAACCCCGTAAGATCTAAAGGAGAGCTATATGGAAAAGATAGACCTCAGGTTTCCTGAGGCCACCTTGTGCATTTATTCATGATCTTCTCACAGTTGATGGCTCAGTTCTGTCCTCAGGCCAGTTTGTGTGAACATCCAAACGTCTATTTGCAACTCATGAAAATCCCGTGGATTATGTCTCCTATAAAGTCTTAATATTTGTGGTGTATGCGAACAGCTAGGAGTGGCACTCGTTATATATCATATGAAGCAGTGAGCTGTATTTCACCATGCAGTTAGAACTAATAAGCAGGGAATCTTGAAAAGCCATACGTGTATCTCCTTGACTGAATTCTTTTCTCCCCCAGACAGACACATATGTGTGCTAGTTAGAGCTCTGGAGCCTGTCTTCCTGGCTTCAGATCTTGGCTCTTCCCGTTCAAAAATCAGTTGTGTGACTTCTGAAAGACTGCTCATCTTTCTGTGCCCCAAATCTCTAATCACGTAACGAGGATTGTTACTAATAGCACTGGTCATGGGAGGTTGTTTCTACGTAAGAAACAGTGGATGAAGAGCACTCAAGGGATAAGACGGAAATAAAGACACAGACCTACTAGAGAATGGACTTGAGGATATGGGGAGGGGGAAGGGTAAGCTGAGACAAAGCGAGAGAGAGGCATGGACATATATACACTACCAAACGTAAGGTAGATAGCTAGTGGGAAGCAGCCACATAGCACAGGGAGATCAGCTCGGTGCTCTGTGACCACCTAGAGGGGTGGGATAGGGAGGGTGGGAGGGAGGGAGACGCAAGAGGGAAGAGATATGGGAACATATGTATATGTATAACTGATTCACTTTGTTACAAAGCAGAAACTAACACACCATTGTAAAGCAATTATACTCCAATAAAGATGTAAAAAAAAAATAAACTAAACTAAAAAAAAAAAAGTGACTAGCGAATACCAAGTTCCTGATGAGTACGAGCAGTTAGGATTTATGACCTCTTCACTCACTGCCTACAACCACCACAGGACACATCAGTGCTCTCTCTCACACTGTCTTCACCTTGCCTCTCTGATTGTTCTTAGAGAGTCTGAGTTTACCTTCAAGGCCTTTCTTGCAGACTCCTATTCCTGGTGAATGGCAAGGAATATGGCCTCTAATAAAGCCAGACCTGGACCCCTGCAACATGTATGCTCGGCAACTCTTAGTGTCTGTGTTCGGTTACCTGAACTTCAGGCCAAGTTTGATCCAAAGATAAATAAAATTATTAGGTTCTAATTTCATTTTTCTTTTATTTTCTGGTCTTTGTCCTGCTTCACATGTTAACTTAGTCCTCAGACAGACTTAGGTTATAGTAGTCAAATATTTCCAAGATTTACATGTACAAACGCACACTGTCTAGAGAGAAAGAGAGAAAGGAAGTTCTGATTGTCACTCTTATTGGCTCTGCATCTGTTACATGCCTGCCGCTGGACCGGTCACTTTCACCAGAGGATGGAAATGACTTTCCTTAGAACCATGTAGATCTCTAGATGGCAACAGAGTGATTGGGGATTGGGAAATAGATGCTGCTGTGTTCACTGTACATACTAATAAGCAATTGTAATCATCAGTTACTAAACTTGGGTCCTTATGTTACAACATTTTTACTTTCTTTTTGACTTTTTCTAAACCTGTTCTTCTGTACATAAATCTTAATACTACCTTACAGAGTCTGGTCTGAAAGTGTCATTCACTAGAAAATACCTGATGCTGTTCTTACATGTTTATTATTTCAACCACTGTTGCCAGCAAGCTAAACTTATTTCCTCTTCTACTGATTTCCATTGGCGAAAGCTTAGCTCTGTATTTACCCAGTTGACTCCCTTCCCCATAACTCATTGGGATGTTGAACTTTACTGCAGAAAATCACAAAACAAGACCAAACTTATCTGAGTGTTCAGTAACGAATGGTAATCCTACATCTATTTGCTTATCCAGTTCCTTCCCTCCACCTCCACAACACCACCCATTTCCAACATTACTCACTCTATACAAACCTTTCCTCCTGGTAATGATCCTGATTTATACTGCAATGAAAAAAATATTGATAGAAATAGAAACCACAAGTTAAACAGTGATTAACCCAACTCCCAAATCACAAACCAATAGTCTATCTACATCAACGTCCATCTTTCCCTCGTCCTTTCTAACATAACAGATAAGTTAGCCATCCATTAACCTAGGGCCAATCCCTACCTCTTGTGAGCCATATCTCTTCCATACCACCACCATCTTCTTTTTCTCTATACCTGAAGCATACTTTATTCCTCTCTCCCAGATCTTTTATATCCTACTATTTCAAGCTCTTTCCTAACATCTTCCCGTCAAGTTCTACCTAGGTTTTCTCTTTATACTTAAAAAAAAAGAGAGAAAAAAAATCAGTCTCCTGACCTTCCTTTTTTTCCAGCTATACCTGATTCAGCTTAATCTCTTTATAACCAAACTCTTTTAATAAGTTCTATACACTTTCCCATTGTCCGTTCATTCCCTTATGAAAACCAATTTGATGTGGATTCTCTTGAAGGGAAAATGTTCTCATTAAGGTTACAGAAGATCTCTCAGTTACTCTATCCAATATATAGATTTTTTTTTTTTACCTCTACAGAAATTGACTTTGAATTTGTCACTCTCTTTCTAAACCTTGTGTTGTCTTAATCCATAAAACATACCATCTTACCTGTTCCTGCTAAGTTTTTAGTTTCATTATGGCTGCTTCTGCTGTCTAACCAAGCCATAATTGTTAGCGATCCTCAGAATTCTGGGAGTTTATGCTCTCTTCTCTAGTCTCTTGCAACTTCTTTGAGAGTGATCTTTTTAAAAAGCTAACTTACCTTGCTTTATCAAACTCATTAATTTCTCAAACTTTACTAGTTTACAAGGTGATCTAAGATCTGGTTCCTGGCCTGACTTTTGACCTTTTCTCTGTCCTTTGCTGTTTCTGCCCTTCCCTGAGTTTTAGATTGGCTGTTTCTATTCATTAGAATGAATCCACTCAATTGCTGCTTCCTAAGGATCGTTCACTATCCTTAGAAAAAATTTTTCATTATAAATTTATTTATTTTTGGCTGTGTTGGGTCTTTGTTGCGGTGCGCAGGCTTCTCATTGCGGTGGCTTCTCTTGTTGCAGAGCACGGGCTCTAGGCATGCAGACTTCAGTAGTTGTGGCACACAGGCTCAATAGTTGTGGTGCACAGGCTCAGTAGTTGTGGCACACAGGCTCAGTAGTTGTGGCGCACAGGCTTAGTTGCTCCACGGCATGTGGAATCTTCCCAGACCAGGGCTCGAACCCATGTCCCCAGCACTGGCAGGTGGATTCTTAACCACTGCGCTAGCAGGCAAGTCCTCCTTGAAGAATTTTGATTTAACTTCCTGGCCCTTCCTTTTTCCAAACTGTATTTTAATGCAACTACTACTTCATGATAGGGTTAAAAAGGAAGGGATCACAATTCTCAGTTATTAAATTTCAAAAGACTTGAAATTCATGTCAGAGACAAAAGTTTGAGAGTAGATTTGAAAATTTCATAACTCTGGCTTGTGAATATCGAAAGTGGAGGCCTGAAGGACTCAGGGCATGAAATTTATGTTATAATCATAATTCTGATATTACAGAGTCTCTGAAGTGATCTCAAACAATAGAAAAGCTTTATTTAAAAAATGCATGTATTTTTTATGACCCTTCAAAGGAATTTGGCAATAAAGAGCAAAGTACTTAAACAGGAAACTAATGTTGGAGTTGGTGGTGCACAGGGAAGAATGCCAACTGCGTTAGGCCATAAAAACATTAAAAATAAAGGAAGATCTTACTGATTGCTATTTCCAATGTTCTTTCTAGTTGTTAGAATTTTCTATTTTTACTTTTAAAATCTGATTATGGTTGTTTCAGAATTCCAAATTTTCAAAGTTTTCAAACTTCAGTTTTTTAATGTAAGCTTCATCATATACAAAACCTAACAACTTTGTAGAATTCATTATGCGGAATAAAAACTCTTTTATTTATGTAGACACATTTATATGGCTTTTGTTAAAGCCACAGGAATGAAGCCAGATGTTTATTTTGTTTTAGGGAATTTTTTTCAAAATTTGATATTTTGTATTTTAACTATTTGTTTTTAATTGTGGTAAAACATATATAACAAAAAATGTACCACTTTAACTACTTTTATGTGTACAGTTTAGTGGCATTTGGTACATTCACATTGCTGTGCAGCCATTACCACCACCCATCTCCAGAACTTTTCTTTCTTTCCAAACTAAAGCTCTGTACCCTTTAAACAAATAACGCGCCTTTCTCACCCGCCTCCAGTTGTCCCTGGCAACCACCATTCTACTTTCTGTCTCTGTGATCTGACTACCTCATGTAAGTGGAACCATACAATATTTGTCATTCAAATCTGTCCCTTCTTTCACTTAGCATAATGTCTTCAAGGTTAATCCATATTGTAGCATTTTGTAGCGTATTGTAGTCAGAATTTCTTTCCATTTTAAGGCTGAATAATATTCTGTTGTATGTATATACTACATTTTGTTTATTCATTCATCTGTTGATGGACATTTGGGTTCTTTTCACCTTTGAGCTAGTGTGAATAATGCTACTATGAATATTGGTATATAAGTATCTGTCCAAGTCCTAAGCTCATTTATAAAAGTAATTTTAAACTTTCTGAAAATTTAAAAGCAGTTACGATCTACATTAAAATAATTTTATTCTATAAAAGACATTGGATAGGGTCTAGCATACCTGAATCCGCAAATAATTAGGTAATGTGGATCTTCAAATAATTAAGTAAATGTGTATTCTTTGGGTTTGATTTTTTTTCCTGATCTCTCTTTCTGTTTCTCTCTCTGTCTCTCCTCTCTGTCTTTGATGTGGAACAGAAAAAGAAGGACTTATTCAACACTGATTTTTGTTAATAGCTTATATTTTATTTTAATATTTATTTGACTTGCTGTGTAACACATCTTTTAAAAGTAGGTTTCTGCTCTGCTCCTCTCAGAAAATCTTTCTAAGTGCTGAGGGAAACTTGAGTTTAAGTATTCAAGAAACTGTTCAATCATCAAATAGATTTACCATATAACCAAAATAGAAATGTTTCAGGCATACACATCAAATATACATCATTTTCTTAGGCAAATATTGACCTCAGAAAATTAAGCAATTCTTAGTTTATGGCCCAATGTTTTAATATTCTAAGAATACTAATATTTATTCAGTAAAGAGTTAAAGTTTTACACAGTTATATCCTTTTACTTATAAAAACAAAATGATTACTACCAAATTTTGTAAAACAAAAAAACCCCACAACTTTAACACAAAAACCCTTAATACAATTTCATTTTTTTTCTGTTATTTTTAATGTGTAACATGAGAGAAATATTTACTACAGGCAGGTCTGTAATGTAAAAGTGTTTGGAAGATAAATAAGGTTAATAATTAAATATCCTTCCTGCCCTTGAAAAGCCTGCAGGCCAGTGGGGAAGACAAACCAAACATGTAATCACAATAAAATGTGGTAAAAACTATCACTGAAGTTAAGTGCAAAATTAAGTACATTGTGCTACCAGAAGGATGTGTCTGTTTCTGTCTGAGGTGAGAAAGAAAGAGGTTATCCCCCCAAAAAGATAGTCTTCTCATACCCATGTCCACTGCTTACAGCATCGTCACCAAGTTCCTCCACTGAAAGTCACACATGTCACTTCTGCTCATGTTATGACTTAGTGAAGCAGCCATCCTGAAAGACAAGAGCTCAGGAAAATGTGGTCTCCCACTGTGGGGTCATGGGCCCACCTAAAGCCTGGGAGGCTTAGTACACACAGAAAGAAAGGAAAATGGAATTTGATTAGCAGTCTCTGCCAAAATCGTCACGTATTGTGAAAGTGAGTTGGGCTGTTCATAGACTTTAGGATTCTTAGTTCACTCTCTTGGGTTTAGGAAGCCACTTACATCTAAATTTCTGTGGTCCTCATCTTCTATTGCATCTATTTAATGTAGTAAAAATACAGATACTATGAGAAAACATTATATGATAAAACCTGTTTGTAGTGCAAGCAGTCAGTCCCACATTTATCACCTTTGTAACTTTAAATCTTTATATGTCCATTTATTTCTAGGCAGGGCACATGCCACTTATGCCACCCTTCTAATTTGCTGATAAGTTTCTTATTCACTGTGATGGCATAATTTGTTTAGTTTTTACACACAGACCTAATCAATTCTTTACAAGTGTTTTTTGCATATTTATTTTCATTAACTTTTTTCTTGTTCTGCTTTAATTTTTAAGACATATTCAAATTACAAAGGTCATTTGTAGTTTCTGTAACTTCTAAGGTACGGAAATATTCATGTCCTGTAATTCATTTAATCTGTGAATTTATTAATATGAAATATATTTATATTCTTGCTCAATTACTTTACATTATCAGCTTTTTTACATTTCAAACTAGATGTTTTAGCCTGTTTTGTATTTGCTTAATGATCTAAAATATATTCAAATATACATAAGCTAACTGAAACTATTATATGAGGGAAAGAATGCAAAGTCTAATGAAAACTCTATTGATTTCTCTTTATCTGTTAATCTTATCAATCTTTATGAGAAAAATTATTGCATTAAGGAAAAAACCTTGGGTTACCATGACCCCTTAAAATAATGTCACGATAGTTAGTACCCATCTTATTTTCATTATGAATTCTTGTAGCCTAGTAGTTATAAATCTAATAGTTGTCTTTTGTTCTAACAATGTACTATAATAAAACTCATCACTAGTATGTTTTAAAGGCTGCACTGTGTTCCAGATACTCTACCAAATTGTTTTCCTGGATTATTTTATTTAAGTCATACACAACCCTAGGCGATGGTTACTATTATTATTCCCACTCTGTATATTAGAAAACAGAGTTAGAATTTCAAGGAACTTCTCTAGGATACACATGCAGCAAGTTACTAACCATTCTGTCCAGATGAACAGTCATTTAATACATATCTACTAACCAGAAAATATTTTTATTTTTCAGGGTAACAGATGAGTTCGATATCATTCCAGCCTCTTAGAGTTTGTGGCTTAGTAGGGGAAAGATACATGCAAACAATACGTGTAGTACGTGAGATGAATGCAGTAACCAAAATATCGTACCTAAGGATACAAAGGAGAAAATAATTTTCATGTGGTGGTGGTGTGGTGCTGTGAGGGAAAACTTTGTAGAAAACATAATTCCTGAACATGGTTCTAAAAGATGATTAGGTGCTTTACAAGAGTCTGTGGAGTTAATAGAAGCAATGTCATGTATTAAGGTAAAGCGGCATAAAACATACCAGTATGTGGTGGGAACCATAAATAGTTGTAGGTAGGTAGGTAGGTAGATGGATGGACGGATGGATGGATGGATGGATGGTTGGATAGATAGATAGATAGATAGATAGATAGATAGATAGATAGATAGATAGATAGTGTTTGAAATGTAAGAAACGGAAAATTGAAGGGGATTTGTTGATCAAACTCAGATCCCAGAGAACTTGAATAGTCCCATTGGAAACTGGGACTTACATCCCTTGAGGTTATATGAAACAACTGTAGGGTTTAAAACAAGGACATAAGACTACGGAAATGGATTTTTAGAAGAGAAAAGTGACTACTGTTAATCAAATTTAGTAATTGATACGGCTGTGAATGTGGATGTTGAAGGGAATGGTGAATGAAAGCAGAATGGTAGCAACACCACCCAGGAGGTGAGTGTAGGAAGAAGAGGTGGTATGTGGGCAGAAGATTATGAATTTGATGCTGTGCTTGTCGAATGTGAGGTATCTATCTGTGGAATATCCAGGTCAGTTCCATAGACAGTAGATCCTTTAACTGGCGCGTGGCATTATGTGGGATGTCTGGGATTGAGATGAACAGCTAGTAAAATAAGAGTCATTTTTGCTCCATCATCTGTAAACTGAAGCATTGGTAAAATCCAGATTAGTGAAAACTGGGTTATGTGACTGGGTTTGGTTATTTTGAACTATGCTTGTTATAATCAGCTATGCTTTTTGAAGACACTGACTTAAGTCATTGGTGAATTATATTTTCATATATTATGAGATAAAACTATATTACATATAATTATAGTAATATATGTAATTGCATACATTATTATTAATAGTTTTATCAGAGGCATTTATTTAGCATGTATTTAGATTGTTTTATTTATTTGCTTATTTAAACTATTTTATCAGAAGCATTTATTTATTATTTAAGCATATTATTAAATTGTTTCTTTAACTTTTAGGATAAGGAATGTAAGAATCTACCTTTATTGTGACCCTCACAGAAAGCTTCCTTTTATTAGAATTCTTGGAATTAAGTTTAAAGTTCAAATTCTTATATAGTTTCCATAGATCCTTAATTACAGAAAGAAAGAAGCTTTAGGACATCATTATAAGCAAGTCTTGAAAAGATTCTCTAAGTACTTTAAAGAAGTTGAAGAATCCAACCAGCAGAGGGCGATGGCCTACATGCACTCAGTCATTGCAGCAATCCTTGAGCTCAAGACAAGGCGGGAAGAGTCCTTTCTTAATAAGCACACTGTCAAAGTAATTGTTTTGCTGAGTGTTGCGTTAATGGCAGAGGTAGATATTTATACCAGTAGCCCTTCTCTTGTGTAAATATGCATCTCTTTTAGCAAAGTGTAATTTGAGTTTTATTTGAATGCCAGCCAACGGACTTGAGAGTTTGTTACAAAAAGCCAAAATCTGAGCAATCTGTGTTGAGAGGTCAAAGGCCGTTTGTGTACCATAGTCCTGCTAACTAATTGAGGTTTTGATCACATTTGATAGACAAGACCAGTTTTAATTTGATGTGGGAAGGACATTACTTAAGTCAAACTAAAAGTCAGAGTTTTGATACTTTCTTAATTGTAGCATTACTAATTAAAGCCAAAATGTCTGTAACAGTTTTCTTATTGGAACTGAGGGCATTCTAAGAAAAAATTCTTAGAATAATTAAAATATTAATAATTATAATAATAAGAATAATTAAAAATAAATAATTTTTAAAATCTTAGATAATTAAAGCTAGGAATAATAGCATTACTATGATATAATACATTAATTATTTATAAGACTTTTTCAACATACCTCTTTGGTTTAGAATATTTAATGATCTTGCAAAATTTTCATTTTATAAATATTTTAAAAAGTAATACTGTACTTCTTCAGAATGCATTTTAGCAAATCTCTTATTTTACATATATTTTTTATTATAATTTTCTTAAATTTTCCATTTAGATAAGAAAATAAGGAAAACAGTTATTTGTTAAGCACATAGAAGCTTTTTAATGTACAGAAATTATTGGCAACTGTGTGTTTTAGGTAATTGCTTAATAATATCAATTAGTTTTTAATGATGCAGGCCCTTTTACATGCCATCTTTACTAGTACATGATGATTTCTTATTATTGTAACATGCAGCATACTTTTAAACTGTGTACAATTAAATATATGATATATCTGTGTAGTGTCTGAAATCTGTTTACTTTTAAAAGATGTGAAATATGTTTACTTTGTATGTTATAAAGAGAACTTAATGCTGTCATTTCTACTTTATGATCCAACACAGTGAAAGTGTAGTAAACTGTTTAGAAACCTGTGGGAAGTTAATTTTAATGTTTAATAGTGTGAGGGGGTCCCGTCTCTTTTCTTCATTTGATGAAGCTTATAACAATTTTATTTGCCAAGATGATGATTATTTAATAAAGTGACAAACTGTCCCACTGATAGGATGCATTAATTTGCCCCTAAAGCTGTTCCTCGTCCTCCATAATAAGGTGATAATTAGGTTTTCAGATTAGAATAAAATAATCATGTCAGTTATGTAGATGCTTGTTAAAATATATTTAATCCTTTATATAAACTTGAAACCGTTAAAAGCTATAAAATATGTTTCTATGTGAACTTTCAGGTGAATACAGCTAATATAACAAGTTGATTTTAAGCTAGCATGACTCATTGGAAGGTTAACAATTGAAAAAATAACGTGAGAGATGATTAACTTTTCAAGTAAAGCAATAGTGTTAGGCTTTGCTGGAACATCTACGTAGTAAAACTGCACTCATTCATATCCTAATTTAATTTGCTCTGTCCACAAAGGGTATGCAGTTTAATCTTTCAGCAGTCGCATAGAATCAGTTTGTGCATGTATATTAGCAGCCTCAATTTCTAATATTGTTGAGGGCTTAAACTGCTGTCAGATACTACAAATGATTACATTTCAAGTTTAGCTTTATATTACACAAAATTAACTCATTCCCACAGGTAAGAGTCTAAAAAATACTATATGGTGTTTGAATTTCCAACAGTGAAAACACAATTTACAAAAGCAAAACGTGACTTTTTGAAAAGAAAGACTCTTTTCATTGCCTTGGGCTTAATGATAGCACATTGTCTTAAAGTTCTAAAGCCCAATTTTCTCTAGCTTTAAATAACGAAAGGTAATTTCCTCTTAAAGTTTGCAGGGTATTAAAAACTTTCCTAAATCTATTTCCTGAACCAAGTTGGAGACTGTTCGGTGCACATTCATTTAAAATACCTTTAAACGTTCTGATTCGATTACTTTTAATAGAGTGGAGAAAGTTTGGTGTAGCTTTGAGTGCACAGCATGAAAGGTGGGGTTTTAGTTAGGAAACATACAGAATTAGTTCCTGTGCAAAGGTAATCTCTAGAGAACTGTAAGTAACCAGAAAACCTTGTTGGAGACCATTACATGTACTGCTAATGTCATGTACTTTCTTTGTACATGTTATGTACAGAATTACAACATAAATGCAGTTATGGTAAGACACTGGCAAGATAAAATAAAAAGATATTTTTGTTGATAATACGCAAAAATGCCACATCTGTTTTTTTTCATTCTGCAATTATTTCTCTGAGGGAGATTTTATATAGCTGTGAAAACCTGGAGAGTTTTGTACAAAACAACTTGACAAGTGTTCATGATTCCACACCAATGAAATGTGTTTTAATTTCATTCAGAATGTTTCAAGCTCTTTAGCTCATAAACAGTAATAAAACTCATATTGAAGTTATTTCTGTGATTTTTAACTTTATTGTTTAAATGATACAAGCAAGTTTTCCTGGTCCTCATTAAGAAATATAGAGAATTCTAAGCAGAGTTGACATAAGAAAAAGTATATTGATGATTTGGAAGTTGGGAACTGGTATGTCTTGATGTCATACAAAGTGCACACAACGTGTGAATTCTGATTCTGCTTCTTACCAGCTCTGAAACTTTGTGCAAATTATTTAGAATTACCTCCATTTTATCACCTGTAACAACAGAAACATTTCCAGAATAACAACAGAATTCCTAGTTCTCAGGGTTGTTATAAGATTACATTAAATTGAATAATGCATAAGGTACAGCTAAAGTAATACCACTTTCTTTCCTTTTTATCCCCATCAGAATGTACTGTCAAAACTATCATTTGAATGAAGTGCATGAGGAACAGTGATGTCCTCATTACAGGGGCCAATAATTCTTTAGGAATTTAGGAAGGCAGGTCAGAAATACTAAGTGATTTGTAGGAAGTTTTTGAACACCAATTTAGTATTTAAGAGGTAGCAAGTATCTGATAATAATCACATACGATTTTTCTATGTAATTCAAAAAGTATGTTATATAGTAACACGAGCAGAGACTTTACATTAAGAAGCTATATTAGGGCTTCCCTGGTGGCGCAGTGGTTGAGAGTCCGCCTGCCGATGCATGGGACACGGGTTCGTGCCCCGGTCTGGGAAGTTCCCACATGCCGCGGAGCGGCTGGGCCCGTGAGCCATGGCCGCTGAGCCTGCGTGTCCGGAGCCTGTGCTCCGCAGAGGGAGGGGCCACAACAGTGAGAGGCCCGTGTACTGCAAAAAAAAAAAAAAAGGAAGCTATATTTTTATTCCTGGTTGTGGGAGTAACCTCCTCTGTAAATTGGAATGATTTTGGTCAGGCACCTCACAGGGTTATTGTAGCTATCTAGTGTGATAATGTTTGTGAAAATACCGACTATCCAAGAACTGGCCCAAGATGATTTTCCAGTAAAAATCATGGTCAAAAGAGAAGATAAAATTAATAGAGACATACAGGGAATGCTGTAGAATTAAGTGGCTTCTCTAGATGGGAGAGCATTTTCAAATTATACTTCCCTCCCAAAAAGCAGCACCAGATATAAACACTTCCCAATGTAGCATAGCAAGATATATTAGGAACCGGAAAGCTATGGCACATGCACCAATTCCAGTCCTCTGCTTGCTTTGTGAAAAAAGTTTTGTTGGAACACACCCAAGCTCATGGGTTTTCCTGCTCTCTATGTCTGTGTTCAAACCACAAGGGCAGAGTTGAATTGTGACAGAGACCACGTGATCCTCATAGCCTAAATATTTACTATCTGGTCCTTTACAGAAGAAATTTACCCCCTGGAATATATGGAAAACTGTAACTGTGGAGAAAATGTTCAAAAGAGTGTGGACAGATATCAGAGCATATGAAAGCAGGGGAAATCTCAAGTTCTAGAACATAGGGACATAAACAATAGGTATAATTGAGAAATACAGGTTTCCCTCGCTATCCAAAAGTAGACCGTTTGTATGAAATCTTTTGTAAGCCAAAATAGCGTAAAGCGAAGAGGCTTGCTAGTGGATGCACAAAATAGTTCAAGGTAAAGCACAGATGCTCACACACACAGTTTAAAGCTACGGTGACTTGATACTGAGATGCTGAGTTCAGTTCCCAGGGAAGGAGCTTGGAGGTGTTACTCTGCTGCTAGGGTGCCCGCTTCTTGCTGCAAAACAAATCTGAACGCTATTTTTGCTTTTGTCTTTTTTTTTTTTGTAAAAGTGAAAATCCTCTTAGGCTTTCTTTAGGTTAGGGAGAACAGGTACTCATGTAGGTCTTTTGCAAAAGTGAAGTGACGTAAAGCAAACGTTCAAAAAGTGGGTGCTACTTGTACAGTGGATGAGGAATTTAAGTAGATTTCTCATCTTAAGTAGTGTGTGAAATTTGAGCAATTGTGGAGAAACTGAGATTCTATGCAAAAAGTAACACATTCTAGTTCAGATCTATTTGTGTTACACAAAATTGTTAGCTACGACAATATGTGAAATAGATACTCTTGAGTGTTTAGTTCGTATCTGTGTCAGCTTTGTTTATTTGTTTGTTAGGAAAAGCAGTATGTACCAGAACCATTTAATTTGATCTTTGAAATGGCTATAGTGGTGACAGGGACACACTCTGGAACCTGACAGCCTAAATCTAAGTCCAGGCTTCTTTGCTTACCAGTTGGGTGACCCTGGGCAAAGAGCTTAGCCCCCTCTGTGCCTCAGTTTCCTTCTCTGTAAAAAAAGGCATGACAGTAGTTCCTACCCTGGAGAGTAGAAAGGAGTATGTAAGTTAATGTAAAACTCAGAGAACAGTGACTGGCATGCAGTAACCGTGATATGCATGAGCCATTACTACTTCCATTTCTATGCATATGCATATATTAGTTTATATTAGCTGTTTCATTTTTATTTACTATTTATGATTTTCATTGTGTAGTGTGAATTCAGTCAGTCTCATTTGGTCCGTTTTTTGTCTTCATAGGGCTCTGATTTAAATTTACCTTCAGATAGATATATCTGTTTGGACAAACGGAATCTTATCTAAAAATTTCAGTCAAGGAAGTGTATTATAAAATGATTTGCAAACAGTAGTTATCCAAATGTTAGTTGCTATATAAATACTTCTTTGGGGCCTTAATAAATGAAGTGAAGCATAAATACTTTTGTAATAAATGACACAATTTGCAAATCAAGGGTCACAGGTTTTTCCTTAATTTCAAAATAAATGTTATCTTGTAATGCATAGTTGAATAATTTGGAATTCATATGAGAATAAAGTTGTTAACCTATCCTAAGTAATTATCTGCTTGTTTTATGTTCTAAGAAAATTTTCTGACCCTTATCATTATTGTTTAAATAATAAAACACATGTGCCTACTGATTTACAGTTTTAAATTTGCTTTTTATGCATTATTTTATGTGATCTTGAGATGTTTAAGCATAGAGATGTATGCCATGCATGCTCTTTTCTATTTGGCAGGAAGTATTGCAAGCATATTGATGGTGATAATTAATATTTTCTAAACAGTCAGAAAACAGGTGTACCTTTCCAAATAAATCCAAATAAATTTCAAAACAAACTTGTTGAAAGACTTCAAAAAGAACTTTAAAAAAGTAGAAATTGTCTTTAAAGTCTTCAAATTAGGAATATTGTTAGAAATAATTACTATGTTAAATTTTTAAAGATAAGAATCATGCTTTATTCATCTTTATATCTTCTCTGCTTATCAGGTGCCTAACACACAGTAGGTATTCAACGGGTTTTAAATGATACACATTATAGGGCTTCACTGGTGGTGCAGTGGTTGAGAGTCCGCCTGCCAATGCAGGGGAAACGGGTTCGTGCCCCGGTCTGGGAAGGTCCCACATGCCGCGGAGCGACTAGGCCCGTGAGCCATGGCTGCTGAGCCTGCACGTCCAGAGCCTGTGCTCCGCAACGGGAGAGGCCACAACAGTGAGAGGCCCGCGTACTGCAAAAAAAAAAGATACACATTTTAAACTTCTCTTGTTATCTTTCAGTGGAAGTTTTAATGATCTCTAAGTATTTGTGGGCTAGAGGTAATGGTAAGAGTAGCTAAGTTAATTTCACATTATTATATAAAAATTACAAGCCTTGACAATAGCCATATTAATACAAGCAGTAAAATATAAAGCAATCATAAATTACATGTGCAAAAAGAGTGCCTTTCTTTAATTTCTATTTTTCTTTTTGCGGTACGCGGACCTCTCACTGTTGTGGCCTCTCCCGTTGTGGAGCACAGGCTCCGGACGCGCAGGCTCAGCGGCCACAGCTCACAGGCCCAGCCTCTCCGCGGCATGTGGGGTCTTCCCGGACCGGGGCACGAACCCGTGTTGCCTGCATCGGCAGGTGGACTCCCAAGCACTGTGCCACCAGGGAAGCCCTAATTTCTATTATTGATCTCATCGTGTTTTTGAGTCCCCATTCTCACTGATGGAATAAACAATTGGTTCTGTCAATTAAAATACTTGTCTTTTCTGATTTAAAAATTTTTTTCTCTTTCATTTAACAACCCAGTTTTTCTAGGTATCAGTCTCTCTTCACTGGCTTTGTCCTGCCTGTTTTCCTTCCCAGAACAATATTTGGATGCGAAGGGCATAATCCATTTCCTGTTAACCTAGGAAAAATCTCTCTCTCTGCTCTCTATTAGGCGGTCTCTCTCTCTGATGAAGTGTAGCAGAAGTCAGGCAGTCCTCGGACATCTTCCCCTGGTATCCTCTGTGGAGACCCACTTGGTAGTTTAGGCATCTGGCTGATACCTGCTCCCCATGATTGTGGACTGTGTAACTGCCTTCTTTCTCAGTGGTCCACACACTCAACCACCAACTTGTCCTAAATCTGTGGCTCCTCCTCCTTCGTCCTCTTAACACTTTTGAGTCCACATTGTGGAAGGGTCTTATAATTCCAAGATGCTTATTCACCACAGTAAGGTCTCTGCGACCCTCAGGGCCTTTCTCCAGATCCATGTGACTGGACACCTCCTTCACCATTGCTACTTCACTAAGCCTATGCCATGTAGGGCACAGAATTATGAAAACATTTTTCTTTCCACCCACAGGTAGGATATCCCAAGGCTATTCTTAGGTTCTTTGATTGTCTCATCCTACTTAGGTATTTTCCTTTCCTACTCTGAGGGGTTGACCTGAAGAATGAGGAGGCCAACACTTATATCTAACCTCTTTTCTTTCCATTACCAGCATTTTGGCTCCCATCTTGTCACCCATCACTTCCACCCAGCAATACCAGGGCTTTGCCCTTCTAGTTTAGCAGAAATTCCCACTGTGTATCCTTATTTTATAGCTTCCATGCATTAATTCTTCTCAGTTTTCTGACACCTGTCTCTTGATCTGTAAATCCCAGCTCTGGAAATACAAAGAAGGCCCTTTATCTTTCAGCTAGGCCTGATTTATGCAGAGGTTAAAAATGCATGTCTTTAGATTAGTTTATAAGCTGGATAATGCCATCCCCACAAAGTTATGCATATTTACACAAGTAGTAGGGATTCACAGGCATGCAAGATTTTGTTATTAGCCAGCATGACAATACATGCATTTCATATTTCAAAAATTAGAAGAAATTCTCTGTTGGATCTCTTTTGCATAATCATAAAATGTGTTCTTGTCATATTTTTATTTTTTATTCTATGAAACTGTTTATCAAAAATATCATAATATCACAATTTGTTGTTGCCTAGAAAGTAAACCATACTGAACTTTGAAAATCGAAGTCCACTGATTTAATTAAACAGTTTACTACATTGTTTACTTTCTATGCTATGTAGTATGTCCATGAAGCATCCAATTAGATAGTTGCACTGAGTGTTCTCCATGAGAGTTTGGCACAACACCGAGATCAGAATAACTAACTGGGTTGGCTAAACATTTTGATCCAAGAGCCCACACACAAATTCAAAGTTAATTCTCTTACTCTTTTGAAGCTGATATTTCCTTAATCTGTCGTAAAAGAAAAGCTTGCAAGAATATGCATTAAGGGAATGTAGATGTTTGAGGGGAGGTTAAATACCACTATAAGATATTTAGAAAATATCTTGTCTTATGGATTTTGTAATGGTAAAATATGTCAGCTGTGCTCAAGAAAGTGGATGTAGAGATTACAGGCAACTGAAAGTAGTAGGTGGTTATTTTAGCTGGAATGCCTCCCAGAACAGATGGTTTTTTAGGAGTTTTTGAAGGAGAAGAGCAAGGTGGCCTGCCTGCCTGGCGTATATTAATTGAGTGCCTGTTCCAAGTGTAGGGGGTGGTTGGAAGAATGTGTGATATCTTGAGTGGGTGAATGATACAAACAGGCATAACTTCAAAATAACCTGGAATTTATATCCCACAAAGCTTACAGACAATTCACAAAGACACAGTTTCGGCTGTAAGGAATCAGTAAAATGTGAAGTTACACAAACAGAAAGTTAACGCCACATAGAATAGAACCTAGCAAACCGTGGTCAATATTTTCACATTTAACACTTGGCTCTTGCTTTTCAACAAAAATTCATTTCCTAATTAGGAAAACCATACTAAAACTACTTCTGAGTTTGAGTTTTAAAAGAACAGATTTTATCAAGCATTTAAAAGATATGATTATTAACTTCTAATGTTTTTATGTATATTTGTACACATAGATTCTTTGAGAAGTGACATGGTTTAACTTATCGTATCGTCATTATATTCCGTTTTTTGAGTTCATAATGACTCTTGAATTTTTCCCATTCAGCCATTACTTACAGCCCCAATTCTGGTTTAAATCACATTACCCCATGCAAGTACTGCTGAAAATTCGTCTAACTGAAGTCCATTCCCAGACTTTCCAGTTCTTTTAAGACACCTTTATGTTGCACTCAGATTGATTTTCTCAAAGATTTGTTTTGCTCATTCATTCACTTGATAGAGTCATGGAAAGAAACATAGAACCTGGTTGAGTCCCAGTCCTGCCTCTCCTTGTTGGGACCTTGGGCAACTTACTTAACTTCTCAGTTTCTTAGCTCTCTAACTATGTATCATATACATGGATGATAAAATTAGTTACCTTACAGAGTTGTTATTGATGCGGAAAACTCAGCTTCTGTGCCCCAGTGCCAAATCAAATCTGAGACAGAGTTTCGAGTGAGGTATAAAAGAATACCTTTATTGCTTTGCCAGGCAAAGGGGGACCACAGCGGGCTTGTGCCGTCAAAAACTGTGTGTCCCAACCTGGGGGCAATTTAGTGAGGAGTTTTATAGCAGTGGTTGGAGGGCAGGGTTGCTGTTAAGGATCAGGGTGTGTTCAGGGCCTGCATTCCTCTAATCTGGCCTCCGGTTGTCTCCTGATGAGCTTCTGTGATTTTCAAGGTTATCAAACTGTGACCTTCTCTCTGGAATGAAGAAGGCTTCATCAAGTAGTTAATGTCTTCCATTTGTTGGGGGGTTTTAGTTCTGTGGAAGAGCTCAAAGATATTGTTATATGTATCCCTTGAAGTGGAACCGGGACCCTGCCCCAAGGCCGCACTGTTGTTTCTGGACTGCTCTTCCATTGTCTCTCCATCCCCTCCCTTCCCTGATTAGCAAATGTTTGAACCTGCCCTTTGGAACTCAGGGAAGGTCATGGAGGCTGAAGCCTATTTTCTGCAAACAAGAAGCGGGGGACACACAGAGAAAGGCTTCTGTGCCCAGGGTCCCACTCGGTTTCATTGTGAAGAATAAATGCGTTATTATTCACAAACGATTTTAAACAGTGCTGGACACCTCACAAGTGTGTTTAGCTAAAGGTCATGATCATGCTTAGGAAACTTTAGGACTCCCTGTTGCATAACAGAAAGTTCAGAATTCTTAGTAAGGCATTCAAGGTCTTTTCAACTGTCTGTGTTTGATTTTCCTGCCTTAACCAACCTTGTTTGCAGGGGCAAGCATGCTAGTGTCAGTATTCCATTCCTTTTGTATTTTCTTGCTTGCATCTTTTAACCTGTAGCTTCCTCAAACTAGGTTGCTGATCAGCCTTCCAATACTACACCCATATCCACCCACAAGCTATATATTACATCACGCACAACATTCAGATGTCTCCTTTAACCCATCTCCTGTATAATGGTTTTCTTTTTCACACTCTTCCTATGTGATCTTCCCCTTCCAAATTCCTCCAACACTAATAGCTTAAGCTACACATATAAAAACATTCAGTTGTACTAAGTTCTTTCTGTAATTCATAGTATCTCTCCAGCTAAGTTGCTAAATTCTTAATGAGCATAGCATCAACACTTAGTGTATGTCCTTGCACCCAAAAGGTGCTCCTAAGTATATGGTGAATAAGGGAATGAATAAGCAGATAAGTAAATACATGCATAAATTGGAGTATCCAACAAAGGGATTTCTTGTGTTTTAAAGAGATTAGATGGTCTAAGTTTCTTGGAATTTCAGTGTCACTCTGTCAGGCTTTAGATAATATCTCTTTAGTCAAGAGCTTACTAAAAATCAGATACATGGTTTAAAATTTCCAGTGAAGGTACAGAATTAGTGTTGCTTGAGATGACCAAAGTCGGGGAAATATTCTAATACACATAGAAGCTTACAACCAGCTAATGGGTTTTATCTTCTAGAATGCCAGTGGGTGTGCTATGACAGAAGCAGCTGTGGTAGCCATTGCATGATTATCAGCATAGGTCTGTTCATATCTGGAAGGGTTTTCAATATTTCAAGTCTGAGAACCGGATGTGCTGGTAGTTGTACTTTTAGTACCCAGTGACTGAGAAAATATAAAGTTATACAAAGTAACATAAATATACCAATGCTTTAAAATGAGTGCATCTTAATATTCTAATTAAGATAACTATCTCTGAAAATTATCAGTGTATATAGGTGCAACATAGTATTTCTACAGTTGTTTTTCTGCATATGTGAATTTTCAGACCCATTGTAATACATTGATGTATCCGACCCATAATCCACATTTTGGAAGCTTTTAGAATTGAGCCTGGCATTAATGAGGCCAAATTTATGAGCTTTTTTTTTTTTTTTTTTTAATTTAAGTATAGTTGATTTACAATGTTGTGTTAGTGTTACTGAACCCAAGTTTGTGTGCCCCACACACAGTGAGGCCAAACGAACCAAAACGTTGGAGCTTGGAGCAGAGAAGGGTTTATTACAGGGCCAAGCAAGGAGCATAGGTGTCTTGTGCTCAAAAACCCTGAACTTATGGTTTTCAGGGAGAAGTTTCTAAAGGCAAAATTTGTTGTGAGGGCTGCAGGGTGTGTGACTTTCTTATGATTGGCTGGTGCTGAGGTAACAGGGTGGTGTTCCAGGAATCTTGTGTTCACTGTGTTCAGCTTGAAGTTACCATCTTCCACCTGGGTTGGGGCCTTAGTTCCTACAGAAGAGCTCAAAGATAACGTTATGTATATTCCTTCAGGAGGAACCAGGACCCTGCCCCAAGGCTGTAATTGACTGCTCCTCCTTTCTTTCTGCATTTCCTCCCTTCCCTGATTAGCAACTGTTTGAATCTGCCCTTTAGAATGCAGGAAAGGTCAAGGGCGCTGAATGAAGCTTATTTTCTACAGACAAGAAACAGGGGACATGGACAGAATTTGTACCAGGGAGGGCCCTTACAGGGTCCTGCTCCATCTCATTGGTTTCTAGTGTACAGCAAAGTGATTCAGTTTTATATACATCAATACACGTATATATTTCAGATCCTTTTCCATTATAGTTTATTACAAGGTATTAAATAAGTTCCCTTGCTGTACAGTAGATCCTTGTTGCTTATCTATTTTATACATAGTAGCGTGTATCTGCTAATCCCAAACTCTTAATTTATCCTTCCCCCAACTTTTCCCCTTTGGTAACCATAAGTTTGTTTTCTATGTCCATGAGTCTGTTTCTATTTTGTAAATAAGCTCATTTGTATCATTTTTTTTTTAGATTCCACATATAAGTGATATATATTTGTCTTTCTGTGTCTGACTTCATTTAGTATGAAAATCTCTAGGTCCATCCATGTTGCTGCAACATTCTTTTTTATGACTGAATAATATTCCCTTATATAAATATACCACATCTTTATCCACTCATCTGTAGATGAACACTTAGGTTGCTTCCATGTCTTGGCTATTGTAATAGTGCTGCTATGAACATTGGGGGTGCATGTATCTTTTTTAATTAGAATTTTCTCTGGATATATGCCCAGGAGTGGGAGTGCTGGATCATATGGTGGCTCTGTTTCTAGTTTTTGAAGGAACCTCCATACTGTTTTCCATAGTGGCTGCACCAATTTGCATTCCCAGCAACAGTGTAGGAAGGTTCCCGTTTCTCTGCAACCTCTCCAACATTTATTGTTTGTAGACTTTTTGGTGATGGCCATTCTGACCTGTGGGAGATGATATCTATGAGCTTGTTTTTATTTGACCCTCTACATGCCCTTGGACAAATTCTTACCCGGAGCCCTGGAGGAGGGACTTCACATGTGTCCTTAGATACAAATTGAGCAAATGGTAAGCTGGGTAAGAGAGAAATACAGAAAGCTCTTAGAACACATGGAATAGAAGTTGGTATTTTATCATAATTTATTGTATATATCATTAGTCAAAGATTTGATCATTTGTCAATGTTTAGTTGAATTGTTTTTTAAATGGGCATTCATGATAACACCAGTTTCTGGCTGCATGCCATGTGTTAAAGTAATATGTGGAGTGTGTAAAAGCTAACAAAGCAAGTTTCTATTAAAGAAAACTATACCTCTTTTCCCTATTGTATCACTCTTAAGGAGTTAATAGAGCAGCTGATAAAAAACTGAGTAAACCAATTTACCTAAGTTCTCAGGAAGGTTTGATGAGGATCTTAGAAGTGGTTTTAAGGATGTACAAATAACTGTCCTAGAAAAGAATACATTTTGTTTGAGTGGAACATTAGTTAAGCTTTTCAAAATACAAAAAGTGCGTATGGCACTTGGGTCCACTGTTGACAGGATTTTCTCCATGCCTTTTAGAGCACAAACTGACTTCAAAGGGAATCCTTTTATGAAGTATGGAGAGACCCTATACCTTTACTAAACAGGAGATTGCTAGAAGTGTTTGGAGACAATTTTGGTTGTCGTGTGTATAAAAGATAGGCTAAACAGCCAAGGAAGTCAGTGAAACATGGCTTTTCCTCATATTACAAATTATGGTGATTGAAGTTTAACTTAAAAGTAAAACGAAAAAAAGCCTAACAATTCAGTGTAGACATCCTCTTCTGATAGGACTTTGAACTCTAGGGAATTTCTGCAGCAAAAAGTAGTTGAGTTTCACAGAAGGCATTACTTTTAGGACTTGCTTTTTTGGAAAATCACAATTCTAACCAAAAAAAATAGCTTTTTGATAGATGCCTTGGTTTATAAGGAACATGAAACTTGTGGCTGTGTTTAATGTATATATGTCATTAGGGATACTTTACCTTTTAAGATGCAGGGTTCTCTTTATGATCCTTGGAAACAGGTTCCACCTTTTAAGATAAAAAATGATTTATCTAGTCTTGTAATCACAGTTAATTAAAGCCAAACTTCATGCATTTTAGCTTCATTTTGGGCTCCATTATTATGGCCTTCTCTCCATTATTTCCTTTGTGCTTGTTCTTCTTATTTAAGTATATTTCTGAATTTTGTGTGTCCTAGTAAAACATCATTAAATAATTTGGAAAAATAAAAAGAAATATAGTTGACAAGCTAATAAAAAAGATTATAGCAAAATCGGGATATTTCTACTTGGATTTTTTTTTTCAGTATAGGTCAACTTTTGCTTTAATAATGATTACTAATTTCACCTTGCACATAATAATGCAATGGAATGTGGGCAGTCTTTGAGACAGTGTATCCAAAATATATTGTGAAGATACAGGAAATTAAGAGATCAGAGGATTTACTTCTTTATTTTCTTCACCGTTTGTCATCCTAGAAGACATGCAGGTTTTAAAAGACACATCATGACAAGGTACCACAAAGAAAAACAGCAAGAATTAAGAAACAAGCTAGGGAAAAGATTAGTTCAAATTTTTAAGAACATTTTCTCTGAAATGATTTTACAGTAGGTAATGAGTTGATGTTAAACAGAGATTTTGTACAACTGGGGCATTAGTACTTGGGAACTTTTTCCCAATTTTCTTTCCTATTAAATGTCTGTACAGAATAGTCACCTGCTAAAAGATGTTGCTAAAATTTGCCCTCACAAATTTTTCCTGGGACTGTTTAATGAATTTTTTATTAAATTGGCCATAATAACTTCTAATGAGCATTCTAAATGCTCATTTATCTTTGGACAATTCCCTGAAAATAGTCCTCTTGATGAAGGTCCAGTGTAGTTTATATGATTATATGAACTTAAAGTAAGGAATCATTCAAGGATTAACATTGTGAGTGACTGTTGATAGTTGCTTTGTTTTCTATGATAAGTTTTAAAATTCTTCAGATGTGTGATCCTATGTATTAGTCAATCTTTCTAATTAAAATTTTATCTTTTGTCTTCCGTGTTTTGTAATTTAAATGCCTTCATTTTATAACCAATAGATATGTATTTGTTTTGATATGTTTTATAGTACTTCAGACTCATTCAGTGAAGAAAAACAATAAATACAGTCCTTTTTCATTTATAACATGGAAAATATGAGATGATACTTTTTATAAAAATCATCATAATTTATAGACCCTATACTTTAGAAAAATAAGATTAGCCTTCTCTCCTTGATTTTTATTATTTTGACCTTCAAAGTATACTCTGCTATTCATTTTTTGTTAGTGTAAGAAAACCTAGGAATTGGTATCAGGTAACCATAATGATCAGAAAAGAAATTAGTCTTGGATCTTATAGGCAGAGAAAGGAACCATCATGATGGCTAGTAAAGGAAGCATTAAGAGTATACAAATGACAGAGGTGTGGGGGACAATAGTGGTACTGATAGATAGTCTGAAATAGATTAAGGATTAATGCCATTTCTCTATCACTCATTAATTGGAAAAGAAGCATTTTTTATTTAGTAACCAAAGAGTTAATTATTGTACTTCTCAAATGAATTTGCTACAGGGAATAAACAGGTATATTCAGTGGTGGTTTAGGGCATTTCAGATATGATAATATATTATTTATTATGTTTATGCCTTTTTATATAGCACTCCTAAGATCACAGTATTCATGAGTTTATATGGAAATTGTAGGGATTTAAACTTAGTAATACTAGCTATAATAATACGTAAGAATAACAAATACTATTTGTTGGGGCATTTATAATGTAGTAAGTATTAAGCTAAGGGCTTTACATGCATCATATATATTTGTAAAGTGGGAGTAACAATAGGACCTCCTTTGTAGTCTCCTGTGAAGGTGAAAATGTCCGATCAATATCAAATACTTAGTGCAGTGTTCAGTAAATGCCCAGTGTTATCTGTTTCGTTGTTGTTGTTGTTGTTATTGTTGTTGTTGTTACTTTAGCACTTAATGCTACAATATTTAGTATCCAAATTTTCCAGATTAGGAACTGAAGGTAAGTTGTAAAACTTGTTGTTGGATACAACATCTGAATTCTTATCTATCCATCTTTAAAAATCTATCCATCTTCAAAGTGTATGCATTTGGCAACCATGCTATAATGTTGTTAATGAACACATACCTTATCTTTTTGTCACACATGATATTGCTATAACATTAAAGTTTTACTAAGAAAAATAGTATAAAATTATCAGTAAGAAAAAAATAGTACTAATACATTGCAACTGAATAATACTAAAAATTTTAACTACCATATACAATATCAAAATCTGACACAAAAATTTAGAGATTTTGGAGATGAAAAATTTTAAAACCTCATGTGACTTTATTTCATCTTACAGATGAGTAATCATTATGAATATTTTTGAGAACCATTATTATCAAATTGCTACAGTTGTAGCTATAAAAAGGATTTATAAAATTTGGTAGTATGATAACCAAAATTGTTGACATCATCATCTAACATATATGCATATAAACGAGAGTATTTGCAGTGAACAAGGTGATTTTAAATTATATGTATAAAGTATAATTATTTTATAATTATTTTAATAATAAAATAATTTATAATAATTATTATTTTAATAATGATATAATAGCCAATGTTTATAAACTTTTTTCCAAAGTCAGAAATGCAAATAATTAAATATAGTCTTTTATTTCTTGGCATTGTGGTGGATAGATGTCCTGAAAACCCTCAAACCAAACACTTAAAAATGCTGGGTAAAATATAAATGCCTAGCTATGATAAAATGCAAAATATAAATGCATGGGGCTTCCCTGGTGGCACAGTGGTTGAGAGTCTGCCTGCCGATGCAGGGGACACGGGTTCATGCCCCGGTCCAGGAAGATCCCACATGCTGCGGAGCGGCTGGGCCCGTGAGCCATGGCCGCTGAGCCTGCGCGTCCGGAGCCTGTGCTCCGCAACAGGAGAGGCCACAGCAGTGAGAGGCCCGCGAACCAAAAAAAAAAAAAAAAATATATATATATATATATATATATATATATATAAATGCATGGCTATTTTGCAAGTAAGAGGGAATTTCTCAATGTTCAAGAACTGAGAGAGGAAAATTGGTGATCTAAGTTTAACTGGAAGTGAAGCTGCTTTGGGCATGTCTACAAAATTTAGTTTTCTCAAATATTGCGTTTTATCTGTTCCATTGGGGTCATAAGACAAGATCCTCAGCCCCTTTAATTTGGTGTTAGAAGGTTACCTTCACACAAAGCTAAGCATTTGAAATGCTCTAAACTGAATGAAAAGACAGAGTCGAAGGAAAAATCCATCCTCAGCAAGAAGAAATGACAAAAGGTACTTGTTTCAGCCTGGACACAAAGTTGGTACAGTAAAAATTCATGTAGAAGTAAAAACCACAGACTGAACTTCCTGCAAATTTGGAACTGAAGTTTCTATACTCTCTGGAGGTACGAAAAAAACCCAAGGTGAGAATTTAAAGTAATTCTGGGTTGATATCACCACTGGTTACCTTGCAGAGCCAAAAGCAAATTCTACCTGGAGAGATTAACTCTCAACGTAGGACTTGTACAGTTCCCACCCACTAAATAAGAAGCCTCAATGAATAAGAAGTCACAATAGAAAATTTAAAAGTGGTTGAGAATATAAATTGTCATGAACAAAAGACAGGAGAAACAGAACGAAGCAGATTTATACCAAAAGAAACAAAAAAACTCCCAAAAGGTATAATACTAAAATTAGCAGAAATTAAAAGTAAGTATTTTTTAAAGGTTAATTTAAAAAAATTAAAACTTGAGAAAGAAACATGATTATTTTAAAAAAATACCAGTCTGGAAAACAAACTAAATGCAATGTCTATAAATATAAAATGGTTATTGAAATTTGTAAAAGAATTCTCAATGGAGGATTAATAAGCATATTAGAACACAGTTGAAGATAGTATTAGTGAAATGAAAGAACAACACATGGGGAAACAAATTTTTAAAATGAGAAATAATTAAATGTTAACTAGAGAAGCATGTGATTGGATTCTAGAAGTAGATAATAAAGAGATGAGAGAACTAATATTGGTAATGATAGTGCAAAAACATTTTGCGGAGTTAACAAAGAACATAAATTCTGAATCCAGAAATCATAATAAATTCTTCACAGGATAATGACAGCACAAAAACAAAGAAGGAAACAAAACTTCCAGATTCATCTTAGTTAAAACTACAGAGTACCAGAGAAAGAGAAACAGAGAATGAGAGAACCTTAAAAGTGCCAGAAAGGACAAATTATCTTCAAAAGAACACAACACAAGGGACACTTGATTATTCAACATCAACAATAAAAGCCAGAGTACTGCAGAATATCTTCACATTTCTGAGAAAGTAATTGTCAGCCCATGATTTGAAAATCAGCTGACTTAACATTTTGGCACTAGAAGGCACATGAAAACATGTATCTACAAAAGCTAAGAGAGCTTATCTGCAATAAACTTGCACTTCAGGAAGTTCTCAATTTAATTCTCAGAATAAAAGATTTAGCATGTGAGAAGAAAAGAAATTTGTATAAAAGTAGACACATCTAAATAAGCATTGGATGAATAAATCAGTAGTCTAAATGAGAGGTAGACAACAAAGTATAATTCAAACATGTGAGTTGAGAGAGAAATGATGGGATTTAAAGGTTCTAAGTTTACCATATGCTTTAGAAGTAGAACCCTACTTCCAAACCAGTAAAGGAAAAAATAAGGAAATAAATGTCAAGTAAAGCAAAGGAAGATAACAGGATTTATAAAAGATCCCTAGAAAAGGCAATAAAAATAGAAAACACAAAGGCATATCCAACATATCATTTTGAGTTAAATTTGACAGATACAAAACAGGGATTGGCAGTTTGTGTTTATCAAATTGACCAATATGTAAATGATGCTACATTTTCAAGAATCATTATCATGTAAACTGTATTTTCATACAAAAAGTTAATCATTGAAATGAATTACCATATAGAACAGAAAGAAAATATGTAAAACCCTTATTTAGAAATTCAAAATTACACATAAATTGTAGATCAAAGAAAGTAGTCATATGGACAGTAGAAAATACTTAGAAATGAAGCATAATGAAAATATATATTAAAACTTTTGTGATAGAGTTACTGTGTAATTAAAGGAAAGTTATAGCTGTAAATGCTTATTTTAGGGGAAAGGCAAAAATTTAATGAGCCAATCATTTAACTTAAAAAGTTAGAATACACTCAAATACATTTGAAGATATCTTAAAATATTTGTAAGAGATGTTATTAAAGATATAGAACAAAACCTAAATTCAAAACACATTAAATATTTTTTTATGGAAAAGACAAAAATTCTAGCAAGATAGGTCACACAGAAATAATAAAGAATTTCAGGAATTTTATAAGAGAATTAAAATGCAGAAGTAAAAATAATAAATATAAAATAATATTATAGTAAAGAACTTTATTATAGTGCATTTGAAAAAAACGATTTGCAAGAATAATACAATTTTTGAAACTGTTAACTGAAGAAAATTTATTAGACATAAAGTAATTAAATCAGTAGTTAAAAATTAATACACCCTTCCATTCACTGATGTTTTTTAAAACGACTTTGAACAAATACTCAAGGAAGTGTTAATTTAAATAGCATGCATACCAACTAGAGGGTATATAAGAGGAAATTCTTACCCATTTGCTTTATGTGTGAACATATTGATAAACGTAATCTAAGACAGGATGAGAAAGGAAAATTAAATCTAATTTCAAATATTAACATAGATGTAAAATTCTAAGAAAATACATGGAAATCAAATCCTAAAACAAATACATTTTAAAGTATCAACTACATCATAATCAAGTTGGATTATCCCAAGAATACAAGAATGGTTCAAAATTAGGATATTATAGTAGACATATCAAAAGTGAACATGTTTTAAAATAATTTATTAAATAGCTCATTAAAATGAAAAAAGAAAGGCAGTAAATAAAATTAAGTATCCACTAATTAAAATTCTTAGCAACTGGGAGTAAAAGATGAAGAATAACTATTAGAAAATCTAACAAGCCTGATACATAATGATGAAAATTGAAGGTACATCCTTATGATTGAGGAATGATACAAAGATGCTTACAATCTAATTATTTCTGTAGAACACTGTACTAGAACTTATCAGTAAGTCAAAAACATGAAGTAAAACAAAATAAAATTTATTATGACTGGGAAAGAAGAAACTAGATTGTCCTTATTTGTCATTTGTCATATACATGATTCTGTGGAAAACATTAACTAGTCTACAAATTATTAGAAATAATATGAGCCATCTGATATTTAACAGGTAGTTATCATATATAATTGAAAGGAAAGAGAATTAGGTCCTATTTACAAATATGCCAGAAAATACAAATTACATTGGAATAAATCTAACAAAGTTGCATAAGACCTTTAAGAACAAAAAAATGATGCATTTATGGAAAGGTGTTAAAACCCTATTCATTGGTAAGAAGACTATCATCAAAATGTCAGTTCTCCTCGTTTTTTAATTCATTTATAATCCTAAAAGAGTATTTTTTGAAAGGAACTGGACAAGCTTGTCTTAAAATGTATATGGAAGGCAAATGTTTAAAAACAATCAAGACAGAGTTCGAGAGTTTTTCTTACCAAATACCAATATGTATTATGAAGCTGTGATAATTAAGGTTATATGGAATGTGGCATTGGTGCAAGCATAGAAAAATACTATTAGAAAGGAGTGCCTGGAAACACGCCCCCTCCATAGGAAAGCATGTCTATAACTGACAAAGGATTATTATTTAGAATATGAAGAGGCTTTCTGTGGTTATAAACAGAAAAGTGAGGTTTTTTTATTAAAATGGGAAGAAGATATGAAAACAGCATTTCTAAAGGAGGAAAAATGAATACCCAGTAAACACAAGAAAAACTATTCAATTGATTTCAATTAAGAAAAAGGAAATGAAAAGCTACCATTTTATAGCTATCAGAATAATTAAAATTAAAAGTCCGACAATACCAAGTGTTGGCATGCATGAGGAGCAAAGGCAAATCTTAAAAACTGCCTATCATGTTTTTGTTGATAGAAACACTTTGAAGAGCAGTTTTTCAGTTAGATATAAAGTTAAAGATGTGCATATGCTTAGACCCAGCACTTCTGTTCCTAGCTATGTATTCTAGAGAAATTCTCACATATGTATACCATAAGACTTGTTTTAAAATGTCATTCTTTGCATTGTTTATACTTGCAAGATAAATTCGAGTCATCCTACTGTGCCATCAACAGTAGGTCAGTAAGTAAAGTGTGGTAGCAAATTCAAACAATGGAATATCATTCAACAATGATAATGAAAGAGTCTGAGTTACATCTGTCAACCTGAATGTATCTCACAAACCCCAATGCTGGATTTGAAAGAGCAAAGTACAGAAAAATACATAACTCTGAAAACATTTCCAGAAAAGTTTTAAAACTTGCAAAATTTTTAAAATGTTTTAGAGATTCATACATATATAGAGAAAGCATAATTCATGTAAATGACAAATGTCAAACTAAAGAAAGTGGTTATCTATGTGGAGAGACGAGGGGAACTATGTGAGGGGAATACAGGTATTTTTATATTATTTTCATTTATCGTTTTATATCTGAAATATTCTATGATAATCTTTCAATAGAAATAAAAATATTTATTACCTTTATATTGAAATTCTTCTTTAACAAACATTTGCAAATGCCATAAAAACCTCATTTTCTTCTCTACTGAAGTAGGAGTAATATTAACAGTACATCAGCTTATATCAGGAATGAGTGTTATGAAGAATAAATATAAAGAGGCAGTTTGGATATAAGTACATGTAATAAAAGCAAGCCTACCTTAGGAAAACCACACCCCCCTTTCATGTTTGTTTCCCTTAAACACACTTTAGTTGGAGAAGTCTCATCTGGCTATGTTTTCAATGAAATATAAGGCACTCTTGCCTTGGAAAGAGCGTGGATTAAAAAAAAAAAATAGTAAAGCTTTCCCTACTATTATGTAATTTCTTCATCATTATAGGATTTGAAATGTTTAAAAAATCCTAGAAATTGTTAAAGGTTAGAGCGTATATTCAGGTCACTGTATTATTTTCTCATTACTTAGATTTTAGAATATGGAAGTGTTAACCTTTCAAAAGCTATAGAGAAGATAATTAGGTGATACTTAATTGTCTGTTTCTTTAAGGAATATATTTCTAGATTGAAACCTATTCTTGCTGCCAACACTTACTTAGATTGCTAGAAGGACATCTTGCTTCACCAATGTCAGCTCTAATTTGAGATGAAATAATGCATCTAACTATGCTGTCATCTATAATTCATGGCCGCTTCTAAGTGTAGTTCATTGAAATCTCACGCGTGCCCCAACCTCTGTCACTCCAGGAAGCAAGATTCACTGCACTTTCTGTTTTTATCTAAATTACTATGTTAACTGTATAATGGGTTTGGGTAGTAAATTGTTCTCAGTAACACATAAGTCTAGGTGGATAGTATCCCTTTAATAGTATCCCTTGATAGTATCCCTTTAATAAGAGAGTCTGCATTTACATTTTTTTTTTGCTTTTTAAAACATGAATACAAAAATAACAGTATTTTTGATGGTTTCTCTACTAAGTCCTCTTCCGAATGTCACATGTTTGGTTAGACTGTTTAAAAAAAAAAAAAAGACTGCCTTTGCTCTCTTGACTTACTAATGTGACTCCATCAGGCTCACTAAGCAATGACAGGGTACAACCTGATACCAAGGCAGAGAGCTTGAGCCCCACTTTCTTAATCCTGGCTCTTCTAGTGCTAGACTGACAAGTTGGATCAGCAATCTGTCAAGTTTGAATTAATTTGTCCTAGTATCCCTGAGTTTCTATTTGATTTAGGTACATACTTATAGAATAAAATACTTAAAAACTTCACAGACTTCAGGGTTGATAATAAGGCTTTGCCATCTAGGTACTATCACATATTAATGGTTTTAGTCATTTTGGTATCTTGCAATAAAAGATTTAATTTTGTAATTTCATCTTTCCTATGCTGAGGGGAAAATATTAAACTCTAAGCTTCAATTTCTTTGTCTTATTTTTCAGTTACTTAAAGGCCAATAAATTTTGCCTTTAAAATGCTTTCCCTAGAATTCTCTAAGGCACAATCTTCTTATTTCCTAAGAAGGACTTAAAGGAGAATGCTAGGGGCAATTTGGGGAGTTATAGAGTACGTTGGGAATTAACTTTTGAAAGTCGCATGATAAATTGTTGAAAATATTTTAACTCCCCAGAGATTACCTTGAAGACAATTCTCTGTGTTGAAGATTCCCTTTAAAGATGCCAATTAACATAATTATCTTAGTTGAAAACGTATTTGGGAGATACGCAATCAAAATAATAAATCAGTTAAAGAAAGCTGGCATGTGCAGTCACATTTGCTAATAATTTCTAATGAGAAACTTTAAGGAATATGTTTAGCATACTTTTAAGAGTGGAACGTATTTTCTGCAGAGTCAGTATTGCTCCTCAGCTTAAACTAAATTTTACTTTTTTAATCCAGAAACCAGTAAATGTGGAGAGAACTCGAAATCAGTATAAAAGCATGAATAGTTTTAGGATTATCAAAGTCATTTTATGTTAATTCTGCCGTACTTGAGTAATGGAAAAATTGATTCTCTACTCTCATGGATTTGGTTACTGAATGAATCAATCCAGCTTAATTTTTAATTACAATCACTTTTTCTGGGTCTTAATATAAGGATTTTTTTTTCTGTTCTTATCGTTTCAGCTCCCTTGTATATTTAAAAATGAAATGCATCTCCATAAATCATAGTGTCTTGGTTCCCAGAAAAGTGTTTTGTGTATAAAAGTGAAATTTATGGTTTGCTGAGGTTGCAGTTCTTTACTGCAGAAACACACAAATAAGCAAAAAGAAAATCAGAAAAGAGATAGAAAAGCCTACATGCAAACTGAGTAAGTTCATCAAGGAAGGTGAAATTAGTTGTCTTAGTAAATTCTGTGAAAGCATTTTAACAATGATATAGTTGTTAATAATTCACTTAAGTAATTTCACTCTGAGATTCCATTAAATATTTTCAAGTATTATGCTCGCTTTTTTGTTTTCCAGTACTTTTAATAATATAATACTGCAAACCCTCTACTTAAAACAAAGGTCAGCCTCCTAGAGTTTGAGCTAAGGCAAGACTACCTTAAATGAATTTTATTGTAGAAATAGGTATACAACTTGCAGATGAATCACTAGGAAGTCACCGAGTGAAATGAAAAACTTAGTTTAAAAACAAAACACTGTATTTTTTTAAAAAGGGTGGCCTCTCTGACAGAAGGCTAGAGAGCAGTCAGGGCTTTATGGCACCCTGTCCCCAAGTGGATGACATGCCAATGTGACTATCCAAGGAGTCAGAAATGCCTATGAAGACAGGGAGCAAGAATTCTCAGTCCTCAGCCAGACAGGAGGTGTGATATCCATTCTGTTGCTAAATAAATCCAACTATTGTAATAAATATTAGTTTGATGAATTTAATTTTTAGCTTCTATTTATTTTATAATGGTCTTTGCTTAGAGTTAAACATTCAGTACTATTAAAAATAAATAGGAAATAATGATTGGTATTGGGAATTAATTTTTTAAATTCTGCAATTTCTAAATAATATGCTAATACATGTAATGGGTAGAGTTAGGCATTAAATTCCATTTGAAATACTCTCTGCCTGAAGAACACTGATAATTTCTGTTGATCTTTTCTTTGATATTTTTCTAAATCATAATCAATAACAATACTCATTTGCCCTATATTTCCGGAAAAGAAATATTAGTACAATATGTGCCCAAAATTTACAACTATACCTTATTCTTGGGAGCTTGGAATACATTTCCAGAGATTGCTCTCATAAGTAAATTCAGAAAACTTGCTTTCTGTCATGATTTACAATAGAAAATTGAATATTATTTTTAAATATAATTAAATTTTCCAATTGATAAAAGCAAGTAATTTCACTTTTTTTCTTGCACAAGGGAAATAGCATAAATTAGAAGAATATGTGGACATGAGCAGATAAACCATTGAAGATAATATGACATTCAGTATCATATTGGGAGCATTGTCAAGGCATTATTTATTAATTTCATTGATTCTTATAATAAAAAATAATTAAAAATCATTTATTAATAAACTGTAAGTTTATTTTTCTATTTAGTTGCCACAGTACTTTAAGTGCATTTACTGTACTCAGAATCACCCTGTTGGGTCAGTGTATCCTGCTTTTCAGAAGAGATAATTGTGACTTAGACATTGAAACAAACTTCTGGACATCAGATACTGACCAAACAGGGGAGCAAAAACTGAACTTAGGTCTGTCTGACTTCACTTAGTCCTGTGCATATTGCCTCCTTATCCAGAACTTAGTCTTATGTTCAAATGACATACAAATGTAGAGATTTCTTTAATTGTGATTGATCAACAGACGGTTAGTTAAGATTATCGTTTTTCTTTGTGATATGAATAAGCAACAACGAAAAGGAAGTGAGAGCAATGCTTACTTCTGGAAAAATACGAAGAGAAAAGTTAACTTAGGTAGGGGTTGATAAGAGCTAAAAATCTAGATCAAGAGCTAATTTCAGATAACTGGGTGCTGATATTAAGCCCCCCCAAAAATAAATAAAGTAACAAACAAAAGTAGGGAAATAAACTTTTCTGATGTTCCTCCACGTGATAGTTTTATAGACTGGGAACAACATCACTTTTCTGGTGTATGTGTGAATTTGAAGGGAGGTGGGGAGAAGAGGGCACATTGGAAGGGCAAGAGAATGGAACTGGCCGAATAAGCTTAGAGTGGGAAAAGTATGATGCAGATTTTATTCAACCATTGGCGTAGAACAAATATATTTTAGTCCAGTCATTTATGTTTTTCTTTCACTGTTTTCCCAACCTTAGTCCCTACATACAGACCTAGACCTGGTTTAGTTCTTGAGAATCTTACTGTGAGTCATGAAGGTTGTACTAGTTTTCTCTTGCTACTGTATAAATTACCTCAAACCTAGTGGCTTAAAACAACACAAAGCTTTATTATTTTGCAGTTCTCTAGGTCAGATATTTTTGACACACTGTGTTAAGGACAAGGTATTGGCAGGGCTGCATTCCTTTCTGTAGGCTCTAGAGAAGAATCCATTTCCATGACTTTTCCGGCATAACCTCCTTTCTCCATCTTCAGATCCATCAATGACAGGCTGAGTTCTTCTCACATCACATCTTCTAATCTCTTTTGTAGTGTCACATACCCCTTTGATGTTCTTCTGCCTCCTACTTTTAAGAACTCTTGTGTTCATAGTGAGCTCACCCAGATATCCAGAATAATCTCCCCATCTCAAAGTCCTAAATTTAATCATACCTGCAAAGCTCTTTTGACTAAGTAGACTCACAAATTCATAGGTTCAGGGGGTGAGGACATAAAAAGATTGGACAACTTTGGGGAAGGTAGGGGTTATTCTGCCTGATACAAAGAGTAAGCTTTCCTGGTCAAAATAAAGATAACTCAGCAGTGTCAAACTGCTTGTCTAGCTTTAGTTTATTGGTCCAGTTAAAATAACTGAAGATCTTTTTGATTCTGAGATGACTATCTTATATTCCAAAAATTGTAATTAGTTGTTTTTAATAATCAGTATATGTTCTTGATTGCCCTCTGATTTTCTTCAACCTCTCTAAAGTTAGAAAGGGATTTTTTTTTTTTTTTAATTATTGAGGATCTCTTCTGCAAAATGATGTGTTTTAAATATATTATTTAATTTTTCACTTAAGTCATTTTTTTTCAGATAGTCAGGTTACATAAGTCCATGACGTCATTCTCATAAAATACAATACCATTGCCTTCATGTTACCATTTTTTGTTGATAGAAGCTGAGGAAACTGAAAAGCCAAAGGTCACAGAGCAAGTTAAAAGTGCTTGGTTTCGGGCTTCCCTGGTGGCGCAGTGGTTGGGAGTCCGCCTGCCGATGCAGGGGACGCGGGTTCGTGCCCCGGTCTGGGAGGATCCCACATGCCGCGGAGCGGCTGGGCCCGTGAGCCATGGCCGCTGAGCCTGCGCGTCCGGAGCCTGTCCTCCGCAACGGGAGAGGCCACGACAGTGAGAGGCCCGCGTAACGCATTAAAAAAAAAAAAAAAAAAAAAAAAAAAGTGCTTGGTTTCAAACCCAGATTTCTCTGACCCCAAAGCCTATAGTTTCAAGTCAAGTTCCCTAGAAAAAAAATTTCTGAAATGGAGATTTGTTTACAGGAAATGCATTGGTATCAACACTATTGAGGGAACAAAAGAAATTGGATTGGGAAGAGTTGAATTTTAATTAAATCTCAAAAAGGCTTCAGCTGATCCCATGGAGAGCTCTAGAGCAGAAATGGCCCATGAGAATCATTCTTAAAACAAAGGGTGAAACTTTTTTGTCTTGGATTGACCAGTTATCATCTTCCCTGGGAGAAGCTATGATGTAGGCCTAAGAGGTTCTTCCCTGCCCAGCTGTTGTCAGCTGTCAGTATTTCCAGCAGCTCTACAGCAGAAACTAACACAACATTTTAAAGCAATTGTACTCCAATAAAGATGTTTAAATAAAATTAAAATAAATACATGAAAGAAGGTAATGGTTGGGCTTCCCTGATGGCACAGTGGTTGAGAGTCCGCCTGCCAATGCAGGGAACACGGGTTTGTGCTCCTGTCCGGGAAGATCCCACATGCTGCGGAGCAGCTGGGTCTGTGAGCCATGGCTGCTGGGCCTGCGTGTCCAGAGCGTGTGCTCCACAACGGGAGGGACCGCAACAGTGAGAGGCCCGCGTACCGCAAAAAAAAAAAAAAAAAAAGGAATGAAAACTTTAGTCTTCAAAGGTGGGAACTGGGAAGATCCCCAAAACACTCATGTGCTCTTTCTATCTGTGCTTATTGGAGTTCCTTCCATTCACTGCATTTGATTTTCTTCCCTAGGACTGGTTTTTGGGCTTCATATTTCCTTATCCCTCCTAGGTGGCACATCTGGAATGTGTCACTTGAGAAAGAAAAATGGCTCTGGAGCAGACTGTAAATATGGAAGAAGGAGGAGAGATAGAAAGGGAAGTATGAGGTGAGGGAAATGGAGGAAATGAAATCAGAGCAAGGCTAAAGAAATCAAAACTTTGGCAGTGGGTGGAAGCACATGGGAACCACTCCTGAAATTCCTTCTTTGGGTGATTATGGTTAATTGACTGGCTCTTAGAGGTCAATTTCTGTGTATACCTTTTAAAAGTAGTAGCAAGCCAAGAAATATAGTGGGTAGAATTAAAGTCAAAGGCCATGAAGGGTAATTGAAAATCTTTCGGGGACATGAGAGCCACAGACCAAACCTGGGGAAGTAGTCGAATCATGAATAAGAAACAGAGAAGAGTTGGAAACAGTTTGGGGCTGAATCAGTTTACAAGTATTTCCTGAAAGAGCAAAGACATTTGGAAAAGACTGCCACACACATTGGTAGTGTTTGCAGCCCGATTTTTCACTGAAAGGACGTGGTGGTGGTGCATGAGTACATGACTCAAGGAAGGGTTTTTATATGGACTTCTCATTACTTTCTCTTTGAAAATTGTAACAATTCATAGTCAGAGTGACAAAGAGAACATTTTACAGGAGCCATAGTGCAACAACAAGGACAGAAAGTTACAAAGGGAAATATTTCTGATTTGATGGTAGCAATTTCTTTACCTACTAGCGAGAAACCAATAATTTGCAAGGGATTTTGCAAACTGGGAATGTTGCATATATGAAAGCATATTGAAGTCTATTTTTATCAACAGAAATACAAATATGTAACTATTAGGAGAAGAGACATCATCATTTTTATATTTCTGGGCAAGCACTTACATTTTCCACTGAAGCATATCTGGCATAGCCTTTCACAGTTAACAAATGTCAAGACCTTGCAAAACGTACACTTATAAGTAATAATATAAATGTGCAAGTGAAGAGCATAATAAAGACATGATCTCTCATACCATGTATTCATGTGGCCTTCCCATGATTACATACATATAAATTATTTTTGCTTCAGTATAATTTTTATGAGCAATCTCATATAAATCAATATATACATCTTTTTCCTCAAGAATTTATCAATACTTTAGTAATATATGTATAACTTAATCAATTTAATTATTGGATTAAGCATAAATCTGTTTAAAATATTGTCAGAAATTTTATGGTTAATAATTATAGATAAAGCTTAACGATTAAGGCTGCTACAGCATTGCCTTAAAGAAAGTAAATACTTAGTGTTATCTGAAGATAATGTAAAAGTCTACTATGTAAGAGCTATCAGATTGTTCCTTTTAGTTCATGAAATGGTTTCAGAGAGTTGAAGTAGAGTAGTTTGAATTTCCAAACATTTTCAGCAGCACAGTTTACATCTATCCTTAAGATTAGGTTGATCCAATTAAATTCCTGTTATTCAGCCACTTTTTCACTTTTTAATTGTAATATAATGATTCAATACTTTTATAGATTATATTCCATTTAAAGTTATTGTAAAATACTGACTATATTCCCTGTACTGTACAGTGTATCCTTGTAGCTTATTTATTTTACATATGGTAGTTTGTATCTCTTAATCTCCTATCTCTACATTGCCCCTTCCCCTTCCCCTCTCCCCACTGGTAACCACTAGTTCATTCTCTGTATCTGTGAATCTATTTCTGTTTTGTTATATTCATTCATTTAGTTTACTTAATGTTTGGGCCATACCAAAGATTTCCTTTTTGTTGTTTTTTTGGTCACACTGTGCAGCATGTTGGATCTTAGTTCCCCAACTAGGGGTCGAACCTGTGCCACCTGCATTGAGAGTAGCGTGGAGTGTTAACCGCTGGACTGCAGGGGACATCCGCATTCATTTATTTTTTTATATTCCACATATAAGCGATAGTATACAGTATTTGTCTTTCTCTCTCTGACTTATTTCACTAGGCACAATACCATGTAGGTCCATCCATGTTGCAAATGGCAAATTTTCATTCTTTTTTATGGGTGAGTTGTATTCCATTGTGTGTATTTACCACATCATCTTTATCCATTCATCTGTTGATGGACACTTAGGTTGCATCCATATCTTGGCTATTGTAAATAATGCTGCTATGAACATTGGGGTGCATACATCTTTTAGAATTAGTATTTTCTTTTCCTTGGATGTATACTCAGACATGGAATTGCTGAATCACAGGGTAGTTCTGTTTTTAGTGTTTTGAGGAATGGCCATGCTATATTCCATTGTGGTTGCACCAATTTATGTTCCCACCATGAGTGTACTAAGGTTCTCTTTTATCCATGTCCTCACCAACACTTGTTATTTGTGTTCACTTTGATGGTAGCCATTCTGACAGGTTTGAGATGATATCTCGTCATTTTGATTTGCATTTCTCTGATGATTAGTTGTGTTCAGCATCTTTTTATTTGCTTGTTGGCCATCTGTATGTCTTCTTTGGAAAACTGTCTATTCAGGTCTGCTGCCCATTTTTTAATTGAGTTTGTTTGATATTGAGTTCTATGATCTGTTTATGTATCTGGGTATTAACCCCTTATTGGTCATAGGTCATATCCTATGCAAATATTTTCTCCCATTCAGTAGGTTGTGTATTCGTTTTGTCAGTGGTTTCCTTTGCTGTGCAAAAAGCATTTATATTTAATTAGGTCCCATTTGTTTATTTTTATTTCCTTTGATTAAGGAGGCAGAGCCAAAAAAATATTCCTGCAATTTATATCAAAGAGTGTTCTTGCCTACATTTTCTTCTAGGAGTTTTATGGTTTCCAGTCTTACGTTTATGTCTTTAATCCATTTAGAGTTCATTTTTGTATATGGTATGAGAAAATGTACTAACTTCATTCTTTTACATGTAGCTGTCCAGTTTTCCCACCACCACTTACTGAAGAGAGGGTCTTTCCCCCTTGTATATGCTTGCTCCGTTTGTTGTAGATTAATTGACCATAAGTGCATGGGTTTATTTCTGAGCTCTCTGTTCTGTTCCATTGATCTATGTGTCTGTTTTTGTGCCAGTACTATAACTTTGTAGAATAGTCTGAAGTAAGGAAGTGTAACACCTTCAACTTTCTTTTTTCTCAAAATTGCTTTGGCTATTCAAGATCTTTTGTGGTTCTGTATAAATTTTAGGATCATTCTAGTTTTGTGGAAAATGTTGTGGCTATTTTGTTAGGGATTGCATTAAATCTATATATTGCTTTGGGTAGTATGGACATTTAAAAATACTAGTTTTTCCAGTCCTTGAAAACGGGATATCTTTTCATTTCTTTATATCTTCAGTTTCCTTCATCAGTGTTTTATAGTTTTTCATAGTTTTTCAGAGTACAGGTCTTTCTTTCACCTCCTTGGTTAAGTTTATTCCTGGGTTTTTTATCTTTCTGATGCAATTTTAAACCAGATTGCTTCTTTGTCTTTCTCTCTTAGATAATTCATTATTAGTGAATAGAATAGCAACAGATTTCTGTTTATTAATCTTATATCCTGGAACTTTACTGAATTCATTTATCAGTTCTAATAGTTTTTTGGTGGAGAGTTAGGGTTTTCTATATATGGTATGATGTCATCTGCAAATGGTGACACTTTTACTTCTTCCCTTCCAGTTTTGATGCCTTTTATTTGTGTTTTGCCTGATCGCTATGGAGGACTTTTGATACTATGTTAAATAGAAGCGGTGGGAATGTGAAATATTTTTAAAAGACTAGTGTATATTAGGATATAAAAGCGTAGGTGTTGTTCTGAGTCTTACTTCGTTTTGCTCAGAAAGGTGCCATTGATATGTGGAAGTGCAAGCTAACCATCATCCTGCCAGGGGCCAAAATCAGCCAAAAAAAGGACTTAGCATACTTTAACAACAAAATACAGTCTAAGCTAACCCAACAATGAAAGAATGAAAGTAAGAAGTGTAGAAAAGGCAAAGAATGAGTAAATCCAATGGTTTACTAAGGGAAGCCAGAACGATATGTGTTAAAACTAGTAGGCTTGCCGTTATTTCCCCCAAATAGGTTTTCTTATGTACTCTAGAGTCCATCAGAAAGTAGAAAAATCCCAGGGTGAAGTGTAGATTATTAAATATCTTTAATATGTATATTAAATATCTTTAAGATATTTATTACATGTGACAAGGATTAAAGACATCCATAGCATTCATAAATTACTATCATTAATAACACAAAAATTCCTCTATTTCCTATCAAAATAGATTTTTTCCTTCCCAAGACAACTGTCCTGATTATTAATTCTCTGAAGGTCACTGGCTGCAAGGCTCAATTTCTTTTGCTCTCAGGTCTTCCCTTAATCTGAATCAGTAACTATCAAGATTAAAGGAGGAGGGGGTTTATAATATAATACACAAATGCATACATGCACACGCTTACACAAATATCTATTTCTGCCCTAAGAAGCTTTCTCTAAATCAGGACAAAAAGATCTCTGCTCTTCTGCAGTAGAATCCCCAACTCATCCCCATGGTCCAAATGAAGTAAATACTTCACTTAAGATGAATAATGAAGAAAATGTACCAGTACAGACTATACAATGATACAGGAATAGAAAAGGGGAGAAAAATACAGGCTGAGAAAGCCCACCAGGAAAATATTGCATGAGCAGAAAGTAATCACATCTGTCTTATTATCACGAAACATCCACTCACCCAGGCCCATCAAAAGCCTCAGTGCAACAAGTCAAGGGAAAAATTCAATATCTCAGGATGTACAAAGATAAAATCTGAACTGGAAGAGGGAAATTAAGAAAGGCATGGAAGATGTATGTATATAAAACAATTACAGAAATGAAGCCAAAATGAGAGTAGCACAAAAAAGGCACTGATGGAAGGAGTAAGGGATGCAGAGAACAGAATTGATTAAGCAAAGCAAACTGAAATGAAATAAAAGTGGAAGTGAATAAGACTGTAGTGAGAAGTTTTTCCATCATGTATATATATATGTATATATGTATATACACACACACACACATATACATACATACATACACAGAAAAGGTTATAAAACAGAGTCTAGAACAGTCAGTGCCTAGTGCATAACAACAGTAAGTCCTTATTATTGCTAACTGCCAGTTGAACAAATGAATAAACCAATACAAAATTGATGTTCTGAAAGAAAACGACCGCATACATAAAAAAAATACAAATACATACTTTAAAAAGTTTCCAGAAGTGAATGTAAACTTGAATTTATAGTTTTAAAGGGCCAAATGTGTTTAAAGACAGTTTAAAATGAAATGACTGACACGAAAACATATTACATTAGGTTTGAAATATAGAAAAAGACTCTCTGGAGTATCTGGGCCAAAAATTTCAAGTTGATGCTAAAGATTTTTGGTTGGTCTCAGACTTGTCACAAAAAGCATACATTTTTAGAAGATAGTAGGAAGATTTACCTACAAAATTCTTAAATATGTAAAAAGTGAGCCCCCCAATTTTTAACCAGCTAAAATGTTGCTTGGACGCAAATATTTTTGAACATGCAAAAAACATTCCTAACAATACTGTAGGAACAAGTTGCATACAAGTTATTTAATAAGACTGATAATTACATTCTGTAAATATTATTTATAAAACAAATGAAAATATAAATAAAAACAAATAGAAGCTGGAAAGTTAATAGATTTTGTTTAAGAAAATTCAGCTGAGTGAATTTGAGGATCTAACCAGATTTATTCAGCAATTCATGAATCAGGCAGCATCCTATCTAGCAAGTAGAAGGGCACTGGGAAGTGCTGTACAAAATGGAAGGCTTTTATAGGCAGAAACGGAGTTGGACAAGAGGGGTATTAGCAAAAGTAAAGAACAGATTGTTTCAGACAAGATCACCTTCCCTTTGGGAACAGGAAGTACAGGGGTCTTATCAGGCAGATTATTCACTAATATGGATCAGGAAATTCCAGACTGATAGGTTTAAAATTCTACTGGGAGAGGCTAAAACAAAACTGCAGTTAGGTTAGGTATTAAGTCTTGATGGGGCTAAGCATAAGTGACTCCATTTTGGGTCACTTGTTTCTCTTTAACAATTTTATTTAAATAATGAGGAAATATAGGTGTATAAATTTATTTAATAATGTATGAAGTATATTTATTATTATAGTATATAAAGTAATTTATTATAAGCTTAACTATTTTAATTTATCTTAGTTAAAATTTTAGTTGAAATCATAAGCAAGTCAGAAAAGCCTTCATACAGAGACTTCGAGAAAGTTGTTCAAATAAGTGCTTTTGAGAAATGAAAGTACTTAGTTCCTTTGTCTTAACCAGCTGCATTTAATCAATCCTTATTTGAGAAGAATTGGATCTAAGATATCAAGATTCATGTAAATATGCATAATAAAATAATTCATAGGGACAACTTTATGATTAGAAACAGCAAAATGGTCACCGATTTATATTAACCATTGTTTCAGTGTTTATATGAATATTATGGTCAGATTTAATTATCATATTGGAGATATGAGTTATTCAAACTAAACTGTCAAACAAATAAAATATTACAAAACAATTCAAGCCAAAACAAATGCAAGTTAATGGAAACTTGAATAGATCGAATTAAAGTAAAATAAATAAAGAATAAGGAAAAGGCTTAAATACCTTAAGTTGGGAAGACTCTTAAATGATACCTTTTAGTGATATAAGAAATATTTAATTATTTCAGGCCTTGAATCCCTACATTTTTTTTTCTTTCTGCAGATAGATTTGTTTCAAATCATGTTTTTATAAAAAAAGGTCAGGTAATTTTTCGGTCATTAAACAATAAAACAATGAGAAAGAAACGGATTTAGAGATATGACTGTCCTTAAGTAAAAATAAAGTTTCAGTAGTAGTATTGATTAATACAGAGTTGGTAGAAGTAATTGTACTAGATTCAACAAACTTTAAACTCAACGCTCGGTGATAGCTTTCATGAGGATCTGTAATCTGCTTAATAGTTTGTCTTTACTCATAATTTGAGGAGAAATGACTGGAATACTTCATTATCAAGAAATCACTTAGGGCTTCCCTGGTGGCGCAGTGGTTGAGAGTCCGCCTGCCGATGCAGGGGACACAGGTTCGTGCCCCAGTCTGGGAAGATCCCACATGCCGCGGAGCGGCTGGGCCCGTGAGCCGTGGCCGCTGAGCCTGCGTCTCTGGAGCCTGTGCTCCGCAACGGGAGAGGCCACAACAGTGAGAGGCCTGCGTACCGCAAAAAAAACAAAACTAAACAAACAAACAAAAAAAGAAATCACTTAAATCTGAGGCAGGGCAGAGGGGTGATGGGGTAAGGTGTAAGATCTTTTAGTCAAGTCATTTTGCAAAGGCTTGTTATTTCCCTCTGTGCCCTTAATTATTGTGATGGGTGGCTTTCTTATGCGACGAAGTCATGTCATCCATTCATACATTCATTTAACAAACATTTATTGACTTCCTGCTATATTCCAGGGGAAGTTTATTTATACAGTAAAGCATCAGGTTTTGATTTCATATATCTCACATGCAGATTGCATGGCTTCAAATCATTTAGCTTAGTATACAAATTTCTAAGTCCAGTTTTACCCTTTAATACACAAATAGCAAATTTCTATTGCAATGAGCTTGTATTGCCAAAAGTAGACTGAACAACCTTCTCAAATGCCTACAGGTAATTTGGGTTAGGTAATTCATGAAACTACATATGAGGACTACATATGAAACTGGTCTGTGGTATATTCCTCTTGAATCAAATATTCCTTTTTCTATTTATATAAATATATGTCCACAATGGTGGCTTAAATCTAGATTTAAAAAACAACAACAAAATGAGTTTGAGGTTAAAAGTCCAATTTCAGTAATCCTAAATACTTGTAGTATTTTTTTTTCAAACTATTGCAGAAAAATTTAGATGAAAATGTTGTTATTTGGGATGGCTTTGAGAGGAATGGAGTAAAACTGTTATTACTAATACTAACTTAAAATGATGTAAAATATTCCTTTTTGTGTGCTGATATGGGACTATACTTATTAGGCACCAAAGACACTTGTAATCGTCTTTAATGCAAGTCTGATTACAGCATAATGTTAATGACACACTGCAGAATGTTGTCACAAGACAGCTTGTCTTCTTTCTCCTGCTATTGGATAAATGTTGAGAAAATAGGAGATAACTAATCTTGTAACCAAGTTCTAGTTTAATGACTTTATGTGTAATAGGGACTAAGAGATTATTGTTTGTAGCTGATTGGTTCCGTGTGTTGGATGTAGATAGACCAGGTACATCTCAGTATATCTTTGTATAAATTTATAAATGTATGCCCTTTCTGTTAGATTATGTTTGATTCTAGTGTATAAATGGGATTTTTCACCCATGATAATTATTAAATTCAATGAAATATGTAAAGGCTGGTTTATGTATAAAACAAATGTATTGCACAATCGATCTTTATCTTTCACTAAATATACAAGCAATAAAAGATAATTTGTGTTATGGCCTTAATGCCGGTGGTACATTACAAAGATTCTAAAAGAATATGCTTTATATTATGGTTAAAGGTGTATTTAAAGGGTTTCCTAGTTTTTATTTTAGAGAAATTTTAATTCAGTTGCCCAGTATGGACATTGAAAAATGAGAAGTTTAGCAGTTATGTTATTAAGAGGGTAGAATGAATTAGCCAATAAAAGAAGGAAAAATCAATGGGAATCGTAAAGCGCAACTCTAAATAATTTCTAGGATAAAGTCAGTATTAGTAATGTTCTTTATAATATGAATACTTTTCTTACATTTCTACCCCAACCAAACCATAGAACTGAAATAATCATTTACTTACATGAGACTTGGGTAAGTAAGTAAAAAGCCCAGAATACATGCAGAGTGAACACATGTTTTATCTTTAGATGTTGATTGCCAGTAGTGACGATGTCTCCTCTTCCTTAAGAAGGCAGTGTGATGCAGGGGAGTAATCGCCAGATTTGTTCAACCTGGGTTTGAATCCCTTTTCTACCATCTACTTGCTGTGTGGTCTTGAACAATTATCTTGAATTCTTCACCGTCATGTCCCTCTTTGTAAAACTGGGAGAATTCTGAAGAATAAACAGGATTGGGTAGTTGATATAGAACAAGGGCTGAAGAATCTTGAGACCCAGTTTGAATCTTAGCTGCATGTCTAGATAATTGTGTAAATTTTAGAAAGTTACATAACTTCTCCAGTCTTCTAGTTGAAAGAGAAAGAATAAAACCTACTTCTTCTAATTGTTCTGAAGATTATGAGATAATGTAAATAATACATTTAGCAGAGTGCCTGGAATATTAATATAATAAAGCTTCCAGATAGAGAGTTGATGGAGTTTAACTGTTTTATATAAGGGGGGTCAAAGAAGGCTTTTTGCTAAATGGCATTTGGGCAGAGACTTAGAAAAGGGAAGGGGATGTGACATACAGAAGATCTGGAGGGAAGAGTATTTTGAGCAGCGAGGAGAACTGGTATGAAGGTCCAGGAACAAATCCAGGCTTGGTATATTCAAGGCAAGGGGGCAATGAGGTAGGAGCAGAGTGAGCAAGAGGAAAAATGGGGGTGGGGAGAATGAGGACAGAAGAGCAGACATCCAGGCCACTTATGGCCTCATGATGGTGAGCATTAGGTTTTACTGATTGGTGGGGTTTGGCAAGTTGTACCAGGTCAGTTCTGGTTTCTGCATGGAATAATGACTGAATGGGAGTAAGGATTTAAGTGGCAAGACCAGTTACGAGACTGTCACCAAGTCTAGGTAGGGAGTGATGCTGGTTAGAGTAAGCAGTGATGGTGGTGAGTGAAGGGGATGGGATGAGGCTGGATTCTGGATATGTTTTGAAGGTGATATTAATGGGATTCACTGATTGATTATATGTGGGGTATGAAAGAGAAATAGTAGTAAATTTTAAAATTTAGGCCTGAACAACTAGAAGAGTAGAGGAACCATTTATTAAGGGGAGAATATTATAGGAGAACCAGATTGATGAAGAAGAGATCAAGAGTTTTATTTTCAATTTATTTCCATGTACCAGATTCAAAGATTGGAGAAGTTATAAATGTTAAATGTATGTCAGTGGTTTCGATGTAATCATCATTGTGTGAAATGTCAACGGTTTCAGTTAACTTTTTTCAGAAATTCTCCTTTCTGAATTTTAGTTCAGCTTTATATGGAATAACATTCTTGTGAGTTGAAAGATGCAAACCTATTACTAATTCTTTCAAAATATTTCCAAACCAGTTTAATGAACTACAAAGGAGTAATTACACAGTTAAATAAAAAATTTATGCATAACTAGATTCATTGGCTTTTATATACTAATTATGGACCAGATGATATTTGAGCACCTATTTGGTAAAGACTAAAAGTGTAAGAGTTATGAAGCCATTTAAAACTTCTTAAATGTCAGATAATTTTATTAGTGTTCATGTAATTAATATTCCATTGCTGATTTCAAAAGGTAAATAGCATTATTCTTTTCGACAGTTATTTTAAAGATAGGACATTTTTTTAATCTTACCTTTCAGACTGGAATACAAAGGTGTGTAATAAACTTAAAGACTGATTTCTAGAATGACAAAAAAATATTACGAATTTGAAAATCACAAAGAGATATTGTATTATTTACTGTCTGGCCATCTGGCTATCTTGTCATCTAGTTATCCATCTATTACTTGGATCAGCTATACTGTTCCTATTGTTAGGACCTTTAATTTACCAAATCATAATGGTGTTCTTCTACAAGAGAGATAGGTAGAGCATGATCATGAAATGCAGGCTTTATCCTCAGAATAAAGTTTGAGTCCCAGAGTTTTCCAGTGTTTAGCTATACAATACTGTATCAGTCATTTTGTACCCTAGATCCCTGTTTTCCCATCAAAATATGCATTGACCTCATAGAGTTATTTTGGTAATTTAATGAGATAATGAATATAAAGAACTTTAACACTGTACCAGAGATATAGAAAGTACTCAATAAAAGGTACTTGCTATTAGTATTCCTTGTATTGTTATTAATCATCCTCATCATTATTATTAGATTTTGAAGATTCTATTCTATCCATAGAATTTTTAATGGCCCAAACTCATGCATGAATAACACGGCCTTAAGCACTATAAATGTCTTAATGGGAGAACTTTTTAGCAGTTAAGATTAAAAATATCCTGTGGGAGAAATAGAATCTTAAAACTGTACTATCATGTAAAATACAACAAAGGCATTTTCTTTTCAAGAGGGTCCTTTGATATTTGAAATAAATAAAGCCTGGGAGTTCTCTTTGTTACCTTGGTGCTGTATGTGAGTGACTGTGGGAAAATTGGATGGTCTTTTACCTGAATAAAATGTTTATGAATTTCAAGTTTTTCTGATTCTAAAGTAATCATCTAAAGACAATATATATATTTCCTATTATGTCTCTTCATTTATTTAATAGAATAGCAGAGTTTCTGTTTGCATACAATTTTTGCAACGGCAGTGCTCAACAATAACAACACAAAAATAAACTTCAAAAAAAATATATGAGTTTATTCCCATTGAAGGGGATTGGTCCTTCTCTTGATTTTTCTAGAGGCCAGCAAGCAAATTCTGAAGTAGTACTTTGTTGACACTAGATTAATCATATTTAGAAACAATTGAAAGGACACTGAATTTAATTGTATTTTTCCTTTTAGGTTAATGGAACTGAAGAAGGTAATATGATTCAGCAAACTGATAAAGGAGATTAGTTGTCACAAGTGCATTTTTAAAAATAAGTAAACATAATATATCAATATTTATATGTATACATTCTATAAATATTCTTATTATTTTCCCAGGAGGCTGTAATAGCTTTTTTGGATGCTAAGTAGTGCCTGAAGTGAATTTTTATGGCCCATTATAAACTCCTAAAAGAAGGGTTTATAATGGGAACATGGTGAGACATTTAATATCAGCACTGAAATAGGTACTTTTGAGTTCCATATTTGTTTGAGAATAGTAACAGCAGTCAGAGTTTCTCCCAAAGGTATATTTTCTTTAGCTGCATGTCTAAGTATGTCTGATTACAGGAGTATGCTTTTGCCTATTCAATGTTGATACTAAACATTGTTTTCCATTACAATATTCTTATTTTAGAGCTTTTAAAATATACTCTACCCAATAAAATATCAGTGGAAATTATATTTTGAGATTGAGTGAAATGTTTTTCCATTGATAAAGGTTGAAAGGCAAAATGTTTCCTTCTTTTTTAAACAGAAATTCTAGAGACAGTTGACCCAAGACGTTTGAATAACTTGTTTTAGAACAAATATCTACTTTCTACTTTATCTGACTGGGAAAAAAAAAAAAGGTCAATAACAAGTGATAAATTATGTAATCGTTTACAGTTTACTAAGTACTTTTAACATAAATTATTTTATTAAGCCTGAACAAAATCCTGTTTCATGTGTTACCTTTATCATTCTGTCTATCTATCTACCTGTCTGTATATCTATCTATCTATAAAAGTCATTTGTTTATGGCCAAACAGCTAGTAACTAGCAGATACAAGGCTTCACTATTTAAAGCCATTTGAATATCAGAGTCCCTGTTCTTTAGAGTTATTAACTTTTCCAAAATACCATGAGACTTTTCAGTGACTGAACAAGTAAAATTCTGAGACACTAATTTAAAAATTAAAACAAGCATATACATTTGTAAAGTATGAGTGATTGGCTTCTTTCTCATCAGCTAGATAAGGATTTAGTTACTTAATATCTGAATTGAAATAAATCAACATCTTAGCCATATGTAGTTGAAGCCTAAATTTAAAGTTTAAGGTAAATGAAACTGTGCAGTATGCAATGTGTTTGAGAATTTCTACCTGAGGCTTCTGAATTTATATCATGGATGAGGTAGAACATTAAGGACAGTGCAGTCACTTTCACATTCAAATCTACTGTGGTGATTCAGTTCAGAAATACAGAGAAACAACATTCTGAAAGCTGTATTGGAATAAATGAGACAGAGACCCCAAAAGTCTGCTCACTGAATTTATAGTAAGCAGACAGGTGTTTTACCTAGATTCTCTCTAAAGTGATTTTCTAGAATATATATTGGCAAATGAATTGAAACTGAAATCTGAAACCCTCCTGCATATTATCTTTGAAAGACTGAGGGTCAGTGAGAAAAGGATTCTTCACAAGATTCAAAATATATTTTTTAGTCACATCACAATGAAAATATTGCCACCTAAATTCATCTTTGATATAGAGTAGATAATATATATATTTTTCTTCCATGAAATCATTTTTAGGAGCTTTACTCTCATGTAGCAAGTCTAGAATACGAACCTTTTTTTAAACACCAGTTTTCTGTGCCTAGGGCTGCATTTTAGTTCAAATTTTTTTAATATATAAAATACAAAAATATTGATGGTTGTCCCTTGAAGTTTCAGTTTGGATATATTTAAAGTGTCAAATGTATCTGTCAAGTAAAAGTGCTGCAGTACACGACATTACTTAAGAAGTCGCATGCTCTCCTCCCTTCCCCCCCCCACCATGTTCCAAGTACCGTGTAGAATGTCCATTTCATTTTTTGATCTGACCAAGTATGTATCTCTTTGGCAACACATAGACCACAGTTATGGAGCATAGGGTGGACTTTTTGGACTGTTATTTGGTATTTAGCACTCTTTTTTCACATACTTTGTATCTTGATAGGGAGAGGGCCATTTTTTAGAGCTAATTAGGAGCCTCTAAATCTAATTCAATTGTTAGTGAACCACTTCCTGGTCATGGTTTCATTAAAATTTGTAGAACACCATCAGTGCTTCTCCAATACTGTTTTCAAATTAAATATCTTTACTTTGAATAATTTCAACACAGTTTCACAGAGAACATCCAGTTTAGTGATGATCACCAGGCCCAAACCAAATAACATTTTTTTCACTTTGTCTTTGGCCACGTAGCAAGTATCAACAAATAGATGATTACAATCTCCTTCATTACGACTAAAAGCCAAAAAGGAATTATGATCTGAGCTTTTGCAAAACTGAAGTTTGTACCTCCCAAACTCAGTAGTTTTATAGTTGACAAGAACTGGATAAAAAATATTGTAGAATGTCTGCGTATATATTCCTAAAGTTTTCTTTTTTCATTTTTTTCATTTTTTCATTTTTATTTTTTTATTGAAGTATAGTTGATTTACAATGTTGTGTTACTTTCTGGTTTACAGCAAAGTGATTCAGTTATACATATTTATAACTATATATATTCTTTTTTTCATAATTTTCCATTACAGTTTATTATAAGATATTGAATGTAGTTCCCTGTGCTTTATAGTAGGACCTTGTAGTTTATCTATTTTGTATATAGTAGTTTGTATCTGATAATCCTAACCTCCTAATTTATCCTCCCCTCCCCTCCCCTCCCCCCCTTTCCCCAATGGTAACCATAAGTTTGTTTTCTGTGTCTGTGGGTCTTTTCCTATTTTGTGAGTAAGTTCATTTGTATCATTTTTTAGATTCCTCATATAAATGATAATGTGATATTTGTCTTTGTTTGACTTACTTAGTATGATAATTTATAGGTCAACCCATGTTGCTGCAAATAGCATTATTTTATTCATTTTGATGGCTGAGTAATATTACGTGTGTGTGTGTGTGTGTGTGTGTGTGTGTGTGTGTGTTGTGTGTATACACACATCTTCTTTATCCATTCATCTGTCAATGGACTTTTAGGTTGCTTCCATGTCTTGGCTGTTGTAAACAGTGCTGCTGTGAACATTGGGGTGCATGTTATCTTTTTGAATTAGAATTTTCTCCAGATATGTGCCCAGGAATGGGATTGCTGAATCATATGGCAGCTCTATTTTTAGTTTTTTTTTTTTTTTTTTTTTTTTTTTTTGCGATACGCGGGCCTCTCACTGTTGTGGCCTCTACTGTTGAGGAGCACAGGCTCCAGACGCACAGGCTCAGCGGCCATGGCTCATGGGCCCAGCCGCTCCGCAGCATGTGGGATCTTCCCAGACTGGGGTACGAACCCATGTCCCCTGCATCGGCAGGCAGACTCTCAACTACTGTGCCACCAGGGAAGCCCAATTATGGGCTTCTTAATGGAGGTGGGTCCTATCTCTGCGATGAGCTATGCAGAACACATGACCTGGAATGTTGTGAATGTTTACAGATGTTTGTAGTTCAAGAAGCAGCCTTATATCCTGATTTCAGGTTCAGCTAGCTGTTATTGAATGCCTTCTATGTTATTAGACCATTTCTCATATTTTTATCACCTAGATTTTTTATTTCTCATATTTTATTTATTTTATTTCTCATATTTCTCATAAATCTGTGAGGTAAATATTATTGTTCCCACTTGATATCTAACAGAAGTTCAGAGGGATAACAAGGATAATGAATCTAACACAGCTCGTAATTAACATACCCAGCATTAAACCCAGGAGTTTTTTTACTCCAAAGCTAATCATCTTCAACATAGTTCAGAGTAGTTTGTGTGTTTATTTATATTTACAGCAGAACAATAGATTAAAAATAAATGAGTGGATTGATGTAAACTTTCCATGGTTATTTAATAGTAATAATGATAACCAACAATTATAAAGTGGTTGCTGAGTATCAGACACTGTTTTGCTTTGCACTGTATGCTTTATTATTTTAATTAGAGGGAATTGAGATTATATACCCTGCCATAAATGAAACACAGAGATCTTTCCCTCCCTGCCCTATCCCCCCCACCCATGTATATTCACACACACACACACACACACACACACACGCAGGTATACGTACATTTATATGTATATATATAATTTAGACATATTTTAAGGAAACATCTGGAAGCATTATAATCTGTACTTAATGCAGAGACATAGAGACCTACACGGGGTGCTACAAACACCACTGTGCTGCAGAAAACTACATTCATTCATAAACAAAGATGACTTGGCATAATCAAGCCCAAGTTTACTTAATGTTTGTAACTCCCTGATTTATCAGAAAACATCAAATGAGTACATAATATATTCAGTGTTTGCATTCAAGCTAGGTTAAAAGTTTTTTGTTTTCTTTCCTTTGTTGCTGAATGTTATATACCCTCAAATTTCCAGAAGACACAGCTATCCAAACCATCCTACTCATCCAAAATTCTGGAGAAGATAGCTTTACTGACGTTTACTTTGAATTTCTTCCTAGCATTCTTGGCAAGATAAATGTATAGTATGCACATTAAAAAGTAAAGTAATTACCAGAAAAATTTATTATAGGTCCCAATTGTAACATGCCAATGCAGAATTTTAAGCAAAATTGAACTGTAGATCATTATTTATAAAGTTCCTTAAATTGAGTGAATGATTTTTTATTTTTTTTTTTTCGGTACGCGGGCCTCTCCCGTTGCAGAGCACAGGCTCCGGACACGCAGGCTCAGCGGCCATGGCTCACGGGCCGAGCCGCTCCGCGGCATGTGGGATTCTCCCAGACTGGGGCACGAACCCTCGTCCCCTGCATCGGCAGGCGGACTCTCAACCACTGCGCCACCAGGGAAGCCCCCGAGTGAATGATTTTTAAAAAATTTTTATTGGAGTATAGTTGATTTACAATGTTGTGGTAGTTTCAGGTGTACAGAAAAGTGAATCAGTTATGCATATACATATATCCACTCTTTTTTAGATTCCTTTCTCACATAGGCTGTTACAGAGTACTACGTAGAGTTCCCTGTGCTATATAGCAGATTCTCATTAGTTATCTATTTTATATACAGTAGTATATATATGTCAGTCCCAACCTCCCAGTTTATCCCTTTCCCCTTATCCCTGGTAACAGTAAGTTTGCTTTCTACATCTGTGACTCTACTTCCATTTTGTGAATAAGTTCATTTGTGTGATGAATGATTTTTAATCATTGTAAATGTTATTTATCAAATCTCTTTGTTGAAGTTCAAAAATAATGTTTCCCAAGTGAAGTAGACAAGGAAAACATTGAGAAACTATATCAAAATTTTTATATTCTGAATTAGTAGATACTTCCTAATTCCAATGGCTCTTACTACTCAAAAATTTCATAGCTTATCTCACTGAACCAAGATAACAGTATGTTTTGTCATGTTTCCTGAAGTGTTGTATGTGAACATTGAAGTTGCTGCTTATTTCACAGTTTTTGTTTTATTCTAGTACAGTGTCTACATATAACAACATCAAGATATGTGTAAACAAGGAAATCTTTGATATTATGGAATTAATCATCATAAATATACTCAAAAATGTAGAATCCTATAACTTTAGAGGGAGTGGGATTTCAGAAAACACTTAATCTTTACTAAAAACAGTAGAGGAGCAGAGAACTTAAATGTCTTCCCCAAGGTCATAGAGCGCTTTATTGGAAAAGCTAAAATATAATATATGTTCCTATGATCCTAGTCCTTTCCATTAGGTATAGGTACCTTTCATATCAATGATATGCATGGTAACTGTTACAGTGCAATAGTATTGGATACTTAGCATGAAGGAAGAAAGTCATCCCATGAGTGATGCCTGGTGAGCAGAGCATAGCCTTGACCAGTAAAGGCATGAGTTGCAGCTTAGAAAAGTTTTCAGTGGGTCGCCAGAGGAAATGTTGAGTAAATTTGCTTAGAGCTATAGAAGTGAACTAATTTAAACTGTTCAAGAACGAATTAAGGCTAAGAGCAAGATTCTGATCCTGACACATAATCTTAAGAACATTTTAAAGTATATACTTTCAAGCAGTATATAGTTTACAAAGTTAAGAGATAATTGTTAAGAATGGAAGTGGATTCCTCTTCCAGAATTTCAGAATTTACCTAGTTCTATGAAACACAGCTGAGAAGAAGCACCACAGAATTTTATTCATTTATATATAATGAAATCAAAGTAAAGCCCTATTTAAAAATACATAAATATAATGTGACTCAAAGTTAATCATTATTTCTTGCATAAAGCCAAACCAATTTTAATACTTACTAGAAAATAAAACTTCCAAAAAAGAATAGATGTATTTACTTATAGTTACTTTATATGTCATCCATTCACTATTTTTTACATGCTTATTTTAACATGTTTACTTCAAGAAATACATGTGTTAGCTTTCCAAATTCATTCTTTACTGATACTCTATTGTAGTGTTTTGTTGGTTTAAACATAGATGTCATTAAAAAGTCTTAAAATGACTAGCTGTCTTATTCAGAGTATTTAAATTGTATGTAGTTGTAAAATTATGTGCACAAGAGATAGGATTTTAATGGATAAAGTTACACAAGGGATAAAGTCAAATGACTCAGCTTGTCAGAAATGTGAAGTGCCCTTCACACATCCCTAAGTCTGGAGAATGTCATTTCACACCTCTATTCAGAATTAAGTCGAGGAATGTGTGGAGCTTTTATTCCCAGTTACACAGGGACCTACAATAAAAAGTTCTGGTAATATCATGCTATACAGATCCTTAAGGTTACAGCAGTGTTTTTTTGTTTTTGTTTTGTTTTGTCTTCTTGCAGCATAGCTTTACTCTTCTTTTGGTAGCAGAAGTAAAGAATTTTAATGTTGTAAGAGGCAGATAATACAGGAAAATTCTTTAATTACACATGTAAAGAAATTAAAGCTTAGATTAGTTAAATGGCAAACAAGTGCCCCTCATTGTTGGCAGAGATGAGAGCAAACCCTTGTACCTGACTTTTGGAGCATTGGGGGGAGGGGTGGGCTTTAGCTGTACCATACTGTACCATCTCCAGAACAATTTGGATGTCACATAGTAGTGAAACTGCCTTCTTGATATCATGGGATTCTTTTCATCTGTCTTTTAATTGTTCAAATACATTAAAAAACTTTCCAAAGTCTGCTCTATTCTTTCAGAGGGTAAATAAACTTTGCTTAACCTCCTTCATACTCCTTATACTCAACTTATCTCTGACCTGTCCCACCCCAGTCTCTTAAGTGAGCTTTCACTTTCCAAGCTCTAGACATTTGGAAAGGATGCACATTAGTCCTTAATGTTCATCTACTTCATCTTTTTATTGTTAGGTATTGAAATGTCTTTTACTAGAATTTATTTAATTTTTTCTTGAATTACCTGTGAAAGATTGTAACCCTGTAAACTTAAAATATGTGCAATCTATTTCAAACAGCATGAATACTGTTGATTTAGTTCTTCTCCCCATTTTTAATAGGTTTGTTTGTTTTATTGATGTTGAGTTGTATGAGCTGTTTATATATGTTGAATATTAACCCCTTATTGGTCATATCATTTGCAAATATCTTCTCCCATTCAGTAGGTTGTCTTTTGGTTTTGTCAGTAGTTTTCTTTGCAGTGTGAAAGGTTTTAAGCTTAACTAGGTCCCATTTGTTTATTTTTGCTTTTGTTTTCTTTGTGATGGATACAAAAATATATTGTTGTGATTTTTTTTCAATGTATTTATTTTTGGCTGCATTGGGTCCTCGTTGCTGCGTGCGGGCTTTCTTTAGTTGCGGCGAGCAGGGGCTACTATTTGTTGTGGTGTGAGGGCTGCTCATTGCGGTGGCTTCTCCTTGCGGAGCATGGGCTCTAGGCGCACAGGCTTCAGTAGCTGTGGCTCGCGGGCTCTAGAGTGCAGGCTCAGTAATTGCGGTGCACGGGCTTAGTTGCTCCATGGTATGTGGGATCTTCCTGGATCAGGGCTTGAACCTGTGTCCCCTGCATTGGCAGGCGGATTCTTAACCCCTGCACCACCAGGGAAGCCCTATTGTTGCAATTTTTATCAAAGAGTGTTCTGCCTATGTTTTCCCGTAGGAGTTTTATAGGACCTGGTCTTACATTTAGGTCTTTAATCCATTTTGAGTTTATTTTTGTATCTGATGTTAGAGAATGTTCTGATTTCATTGTTTTGCAAGTAGCTGCCCAGTGTTCCCAGCATCACTTATTGTAGAGACTGTCTTTTCTCCGTTGCACTTCTTGCTCCTTTGTCATAGAGTAATTGACGACAAAGGGGCTTATTTCTGGTCTCGATTACTGTAGATTTAGCCTTTAACTTCTAAGAGCAAATCTCCATTCTTAATATGCCCAAGTCTCTATCATTAGAAAACAAATTCTTTTCTTTGCATAGCGTGTGCCCTTCTAGCTAATATTCTTTATTGCCTCTCTTCCTTATAGCTAAAATGCTGAAGGTGTTTTCTACATTTTCTGTTTTCACTAGTCAAGTCTCATCCAATCTTGTCTACATGGATCTCTCTTGCTCTGAGTGCCAGTGACCTTCATGTCACTTTCTTCAGTGAGATTTCTTTTAAATGCCTCTTACATGAGCTCCCTGCAGGATTCATTACAGTTAGATACTTCTAAAAACACTTCTTTTTTCACTCGGCTACTGTGATACCATATCTCTAGCCACTTCTGCTCTATCACTTCTTCAGGATTGTTCTCCTTTTATCTGGAATAGCTAAAGACTTGTTATTAGGCCCTTTTAACTTTATTGACCCCTTATGTAATTCCCAAATCTATATACAATCCAGATCTCTCCTCAGAACCAGGCTAATTTATCCAACGGCCTCATTGGCATCTGCTCTTGCATATTTTGAAGGTAATTCAAGGTCAGGATATGTAACACTGAATTAATAATTTTCCTTCTGAAACTTGATGCTCTTCCAACATTTCCCAGCTCGTGAATGGCAGCACTGTTCTCATTATGCAAGTTAGGGTCCTATAAACCACCTTCATCGGCTCCTTCGCACTCAGTATCAGTCCCGTTCTGTGCCTGGCCCTGTACTGAGCACTTAAGTGACTTATTGTTTTTTATTTCTCGTGACTCCAGAAGGAAGATATTATAATTTTCTTTCCTCTGCACTCTCCATATCCAATCCATTGCTATATAATTTTAGTTTTGCCTTATAAGTAACTTCTAGATCCATCACTTCATTCTATTTCTCCCAACCCCTTCCTGATCTAGGGCCCTGTAATCTCTTCCTTGCATCACTCAGGTAACTTCACAGTTCTCTTCACTGACTTGCTCACCTTCAATCTGTAGCCAGAGTAATGTTTTTCAAACAGATCTTTGATCATTTCACCTATATGAACACCTCCTTAAATCTCAATAACGCCCTGTAAGCCCTGTGGGATCTGTCACTCACCTGACCCTCCAGCCTCACTGGATACAATGCTTATCTATTAAAACCACGCTGAAGTCCCTTGCATTTTTCCAACTCGGGGCATTCTCTGAGCTATCTTTCATCCAGTTTTTACTGTGTATATCCTGTTCTTCCTTCAGATTTCAGTTTCATTCTGTCTTTAGTAGGGAAGCCTGATCTGACTTCCTTTTAGAAGTCAATGTCCCTGTTACATGCTTTTCTATATGTCTTTGTAGCATTATTCTAGTTACAATTTGAAATCTGTTCATGAGATTATTCTAACAATATCTGTCTTCTCAATATATTGTTTGCTGTTATACAAGTTTGTGTTTGTGTTTGTCTTTTCTGAGAATTTTATCACCAGAAATTAGTGTGGTATCTGCTTCATAGCAGGGATTCATTATATATTTTTGGATAAATGAATGTTTATAGACATCTGGTTTTTCTCTGTGCTTATACATACACACTGTGACATATGCATACACATCATATCATGTCCAAACACGACCTACACACATAAATACCTGCTCTTACTCATATCCCATACACATGTAGACAAAATCGTGATAATAAAACATATTATTTATACAATCTGATATTTTTGTTATACCAGTATGGCCTGACTATTTTTACTAAATAATTTTATTATTTTTTCTGTAATAATACTGAAGTGGCTGTGTATTATCCCACCATATGAATGCAACAAGATGTATTAAATCAACATCCTCTTATTTTACTGTTAGAGTTAATAACTTGGTTAACATCTTTGTATATTAAGCTCTGTTTGTATGTGTAATTAGTTCCAGAGGAAAATAAGGAGATAGAGGAGAATAATGAAATACTAGCAGTTTTTACCTGAAGAGTGATTATTGTTTGTCAGATCTATATGTTTATTGTTTATTTGACAACCATCCTGTAAGGTGGTTATTATGATCCCTATTATACAGAAAGGTAAGTTAAAACTCATGGCACAAAGTAAGTTACTGGGATTATAGAACAAGCAAATGGCAGACCAACAATTTGAGTCCTAGACTGTCTGATTACACTGAGACTTATTAATAATAGGCTATACTCATTTTAAATTTCTTGATGTTTATTGTCATGCCCTCAGAGAATTTGTATTAATCTTCTCTACTGTATCTGTACTCTCATTACTATTGCTCTTCCTATTGTTACTAAGGAAATATATTTTTTCCATTTAAAGATATATGAATTTATTTTTAGTACATCATTGTATGTTTGAATACAAGCAAGTGAGGTTCAGTACATTTGTATCTTTCTCTGAGTTGTCTATTATCATTTTTATTATTATTTTTTAATGTGATTCATTCTTCATAGCTCTTTCTATATTAAGGGCATTAACTGTGTACCTCATATATTGCAAGTATTTTCCTATTTTGTCAATTTTCTTTTAATTTTGTTTATGTAGTATATGTGTGCGCTTATGTGTGTACTTTTAATATTGCAGTCATTTTTACTCTTTTGTTTAGCCAAATAATTTAAAACTATGCTTCTGTCATATTCAGGATTTGACTTTTGAAAACATTTTGATGATGGATAAAGGTTAAATAATTCTTGAAAGAAATGTGCTTTTATAAATATGGTTGGTTATATAAGCAAATGTAGATGAAATTTATTTTAGATGTGTCTTGCTGAGTAAAAATGTCTTAGAGATAGGAATAGCAAAAGATTTTAGAAATAGAATGAATGTACACATGAAATGAATTTGGAACAAAATGAATAGAAAGTTACCCATAACCAGACTTTATAAAAATATACAGCTATTATAAATTTTTAAATCTGTTAAAAGATTCTGCTGAAAGATTATTTTCATAAAGTATATATATGTATACATATATATATGTAAACAGCCCTGGTGTGATTAAAATGTCAGAAAATTTGATAGAAGAATAGCTAAGGGATTTGCATATGGATGGGATTTTGTTCATTGTAGTATCATAGTGTTTGTTGAAATCCAATGACTATTGCAATAATGAACAACAAAAATGCAAAATGTTTAAAAATTAAAATTAAAAAAAATGCAGTGAACTAGAAGAATAGGATTATAAAACAAGTTAGAAATGGCAATTGTTCCATAAATTTTGAAGGTTATTAGGTGTACCTCCCCAAAGTATTTTGCCCTCCCCTCAGTATAATAATCCAAACATTTCCTGTTCACCTAAATGCCTGGTAGCTTTACTAATGTCGTCAACTTCACTCTGATGTAACCTGTGAATATGAATGTTTTGTTTTATAATCCTTCCATATTCCCTATTGTAACTAAACCATACTGGTCATATAGTAGTAAATAAAAAAATAATTATTTGCTTATTGATTTGAAAAATTTCTTTACATCTGTGCTTACTCTCCCCGAGATAAAATTCTGAGTACTTCCATGATAATTGACTTGTCCCCGATGCTTCTGACACCCAGAGGTTATTAATAATGCCTAGCTCTACAAAGTCCCAACCAATCATAGTTCCTCTAACACTCATACCTTCAGAGACCAAAACTTCAAATGATCACTGCACTCTGAGTGAGGGATATGTTTACTTTATCAAGAACCACTGTATTCTTTCTTCACAACTTTATGTGCTAAAATGTGTTCTACCTTCTTAGAGTATGTGTTATACAGTGTTAGCTCCTGGTTACTAATAATTATCAATATGGACTCCAAGAATTGAAAAGTGATGTCTTCCAGACTTGTTGGATTTTGTGTTCAGTACAAAACTACTTTAGAGTTGATGATTTTCTCCCCTCTAACATCCACCTGTGTCAATACCCATCCTTTCCAACAAGTGTATATTATTGATCACATACTGTTTATATACCTGCGAGGAAGATACAGAGGGCAAAGTTAACACAAAGTTAGTCACACACACCCTCTCGCTCCTTCCCAGAGGATGGGGGCTTCTATTCTTAACATTGCCTTATTGTTCTATCTAGACTGTTATTCTTCTGTTTTCTTTTAGAGGAGGGCGGGAAGGAGTAATCTTTGAAATTTACTACCTACTTCTATTTATTCTATCTCTCCTTGTTGGTGGTGTCTGTTGACCTCTCATTCACTTCCCTCTCGTCTCAAGGAACCATCAAGGCATCTGATTTATAGTATTTGTCTTCGTTCTTATTGCATCATCGTTTGAATTCTTCACTCACTGTTTTTTTTTTTTTTTTTTTTTTTTTTTGCATTATGCGGGCCTCTCACTGTTGTGGCCTCTCCCGTTGCGGAGCACAGGCTCCGGACACGCAGGCTTAGCTGCCATGGCTCACGGGCCCAGCCGCTCCACGATATGTGGGATCTTCCCGGACCGGGGCACAAACCCGTGTCCCCTGCATCGGCAGGCGGACTCTCAACCACTGCGCCACCAGGGAAGCCCCACTCACTGTCTTTAATCACAGATTTTGCCTTATCAGTTTGTAATACGACTCATTAGAAAAGGTGGATTATTTTTCTCCACCTCATTAATTTCAGTTTGAGTCATGCAGTTTATTTTGGCCAGTGGAATGTTAGCATATATTAATTGAGTTAAGGCTTTAATTTGTTTGTATGGTTAGGCTTGCCTCTTGTGCTCCTGTCACCCAAAATGGGAAGAGCATGCCCAGGTAGCTTCTTTTCCATCAGCCTGGCCTCTTGAATGAACAACATGGAAGAGACCTAGATACTGCAGCAAAGCCCCACCGCACAGGCACCTTGCAGCAGAGTAGCCCAGGTGAGCCCAGCCTTGATCAACTAAATACAGTCAAACTGAAGACCCATGGGCTTAAGACAAAATGTTTATTATATACCAGTGAGACTTTTGAGATTGTTTATTAATCAGATATTATAAACACGTAATACATTTGATGAATCCAAATCCATTTGGCTTCAACTTTTTAGCTCCCTGAGATTATAGTTTCTGAAACCTATGAACTAGAAAAACTATCCTTTCTATGGTGTTCATCTACTCCCTGTCATATTCATACAGTAAACTATATCATTGCCCTCACTCTCTGACTTCTTTTTCTTATCCTTTCAGCTCTCTCCCTCCTGCACTCCTTAACTGCTCTTTGACCTCGTAAAGACCTCATGTACTCGACTCCTGCATTTTCTCCCAAAACTATCAGCATCTCCTTGAACTAAGTTTTCTGTTCAGTACCGAACCCATAGTCACTCACTTGACTGTATCCTCAAGCAATCTGTTCCTCTTTCATTTGCTATATATCTTTCCTGAAAACTGCAAACATAGATCGAGCCACAATTTATCCTCTTTACTTCTTCATTCAGCCTAGTAACATAACACTTGGGAAATTGTATGTTACTTAAATAATTCCACAAAATGAGATGCAAATATGGTGGTATCTCATATCATATAGATGAATTATTCAAGATGTCACTTAGCTTAATAGCAGAAAGTTTAGGATCTTCTGGAGGTTTCTCTCACTGTGCATTTACCAGAATGAAATGGTTTAGACAGCCCCAAAGCGGGCCAGTCCTCTGCACCCTAAGAGCTTGTTTTTCTTTTAAAGAAATAAAGGTCACCATCAAAATTTATTTCTAGTTTTTCATCTTTCTGGAAGTCAGCCAGATAGGGCCTGTTAGTGTGGTCTTGACCAGGAGTATACCAAGTCACAGACCCCAATCATTTGTCTGAGCTTCCCAATTGCTTATATCCGGGATAGGCAGTATTTTTCTTTAAAATGTAATATTTCCAGATCCATCCTCTTTCCCTTCACAGTAAGGTCCTTTTCCCAAAGTATTAAATGAGGTGAGCCTTAAAGACCTGAAGAATCTTACGCCACTTCTGGCCCAACATGTTCTCAGATCAGTTCCTTGTCCTTTGCTTTTTCTACTGGTATATCGGGGGCTGAATTGTTCAGGTATATTGTGTCAACTGGCATCTGATTTGGTTCAGCCACTGCAAATCATTGATAATGGAGACTTTATTGATAATGGGATAATGGAGGAAGGGCTAAAGGGGAGTTTTAAAGCTCTCTCTCCTTCTCGCTTTCTCAGTCAGCATTCCTAGCAAGTGGCTTTCCTCACTGACTCCAGCTTCCTTTGGGCAGACCACCTCAGATGACATCTTACGGTGAGAGTGAACCTTTGCCTGGGCTCTGGTCATCCTGTGTCTCCTTTTTGTCCCTGCAGGTTAGAGGTAGTAGAAACTTCACTGCTCTTGCTAATCTTGCATTGCCTTGCCAGTCCCAGTTTGTAGTTGCATCTATTCCTAAAAGATAGCAATTTCTTTACTGCCATAGTTTCTTTGTCCTTCTTATTGCTCTGATGTAGAATGCCTTTTTTCACTTTTTTCATAGAGAGCTCTTTCTCCTTTATGTCTCATCTTAACCACTGCATTGGGAAGTTTGTTAATGAAATGAGGCTGCACCTCTGTTTTCATCACTGGACTCAGTTTCTGGTATACAGAGACTACCCAGTAAATGTTAATTTCACACAACAAAGATTGCCTTGAATATTGAGTTACAATTTGATTTGAGGAATAATTTATAGCAGAGTGAGCAATTGAGTACATATGCTAATTTGCTCTTAGGGAGAATGAAAAATGAAATAAAGTCCATTTGTGGATTTGCTCTTTTAAACACTTGGTTACAGCACATTGGAAAGATATGGATGACATAGCATAACATTCAATAAAGAAAAGGGAATGGTAACATTTTTATTTCAGATGTTGGCGGAGGAAGGAAGGGCATTGCATCTGAAGGAAACAGTAGGTTAAATGGAGATAATCTGAGGGTGCGTGTGGATGCCTCTCACAATATCAGCATTCAGCAGTTTCTAGCTTATTCTACTCTTACTTTTGGTCTTATATCTGTGTTTGACTCTAAGAGGAAATTAGGTATTCAACCTTTGTAAATCAGCTTTGCATATCACAGTAAGCATGCCTTTGGCCAAAAAGCCACCCTCTTCTTTCTGACATGATAAAATGGATGAACTTTCTGAAAACTATCTTCCTCAAAGGAATCTTTTACTTCTTTCTTAAAAGGAGGTCTCATTCTCCTGGCTAAAGAATTATAATAATTAGATAAGTGCGGTGCTACTATAATGTAATCTTACATAAGAGAAAAGTAAAGAATATAATCACTAAGCAAATTAACCAAGCTTAGATGAGTGTCACTGGTCCTGATTTTAGGTGTCTTTATCCTGGCAGATTCCATGATTCATGTAGGGTTCAGTGGTTTAAATAACAATCTTTATCAAAGGATATTTGAAAAGAGCAAGTCACTGTGGTGATTAGATAGATAGCAAAGAGGTCATATGTAAATATTTTCCAAGGTCTTTACATGAGTTTACTTCCTTATTGAAAACTAATGGATACTATGGAACACTAATTAGTGTTCTCTAAGAGTTCTCCAAGAGGAGTTGCATTGGAGTTGATGTGAATTGGCAGAAAGCATCATAAATTGATTTGATCACTAAAAGGCCTTACATTTGGGGCTTTCTTTTTAAAGTGGAAAATGGTTCCCCAATGAAAATATATCATAGGAGAATGAGAGGAAGAGAAGATAAAGAAAATTGAATGTTCGTCACTGATCAATTATTCAGAAACAATTATGGTTTGCTAGGGAAAGCATGCTGTGCCGAAGCCAAACCAAACTCAAGTAGGCATGAGAATTAATTACTTTCATGCTTGCATAAGGCTAGAGGAAGGAGGACGTGGTATCTATTGGCAGAAATGTCCTCCTCTCTTAGAGCAGGAAATGATGATGACACAATGAGAGACCTTACTCCAAAATGTCAGACATTTTCTTATCAGGGAAGAGATTCTGAGCTCAGTTTATAAGAGAGGTATTAGTCCGAGTTCTCTAGAGAAATAGAACCAGTAGGATGGATGTATATTATAATATATATGTAACATGTAATAAAATACATAAAAACATTACATATATGTACATTATATATATGTATGTATGTGTATATATATGAGAGAAAGAAAGAGATTTATTTTAAGGAATTACCTCAAGCAGCTGGACTGTGAGGGCTAACAAAATTCGCAAGGCACGCTAGCAAGCTGGGAATTTTGGCTAAAGTTGGCGTTGCAGTCGTGAATCCAAAGACTGGAAACTCAGGCAGAATTTGTGTTGCAATCTGGAGAGCAGAATCCCTTCCTGCACAGGGACCTTTGTCTTTTCTCTGAATGCCTTCAACTGATTGGATAAGGCCCACCCACATTATGGAAGGTTACCTACTTTATTCCAAATCACCTGGCTTAAATGTTAATCTAAAAAATATCTTTACAACAGCCTGTAAACTGCTGTCTGACCAAACACCAATGTTTGACTGAGCATCATAGACTGGCCAACTTGACATATAAAATTAACTAGCACACTTAACTGTAACTACTTATGGCCCAGGTCTGTGCTATGGATAATAACCTCTCACATTTTGATAACTATTTTTACACACTATCATAGTCATACATTTCATATTCTGACAACATTATTGTAAGTTATGCAGGGAAGCAAGTTTGGCTCCATTGACATAAATAAGGAAACAGAATCATTAAAAATATAAAATTCTTAAACTTTATATTGAAGTTCACATCCAGTGTCATAAAGAATATAATGAGCAGCCAATAAAAAAATTGTTAGTAAGAAAATATATTCTTGGAATTAAAATTAGGTGTTATTTGATGTGGATAGGAGTGTCATCTTTATCATTAAATTAAAATTATTCTGTGTATTTGATTTGTAAGCAACTTCAGTTTAGCTTGAAATATTTTCACTTACAGAAACTGGTAAACTGTGATAAAACAATTTTAACGATAAGAATGTTACTGTCTTTTCTTTTGAAAAACATTAAAATCATACAAGAAACGAAATAGATCTACTTCTCTCAGATAACCTGTATCTAAAGAGAAGAAGAGAGAGAGAATTAAAGAGAAAGTGGCAATTGTCAATCCCTGCAAAGGAATCTGAAGTCCCCCTCCCATTGAGGGAGATTTAAAAGGCTTTTCACCACAATTAAAAAGAAAAAGGGCAATGATTCATATTAGTTGAACAGGATGTGTGTATGTGTGTGTGTATATAAATTATTGGGTTTTTTTCCCACTTGAGATAGGTTTTTTTCCCCTTATGGAATTGCTGTTAGTCACAGGTGTCATATATAAAGGGAGAAAAAGTTCGATCAGTATTTAGGAAGTCTCCCCCAGTGAGGCAGTGTTTCCCTTTCACTGCCGTGGAGTTGAATTTTTTTGAGCTGAGAAAATTTGAAGAGCGTCTCCATTTTTAGAGAGTGAATTGGTTAACTATAATGCTAGAAAGAGACTATTATACCAATTATTTAAAACATTTTAAAACTGGCCTAATGCAAGCGATTATGTTTGGAGTTAATGAAGCACCGATTCCCCTAATGTAGTTGAGTAAAGGAAAGAAAGATCTTTTGCCAATAAAAATCTCATCAGGTGATGCCCTTGACAGAACATCCCACTATTCCTGTCAGCCAGAGCTGTCATAAACAAACCACTGATGAGACAATGACAATAATTAACACTGTGTTAATGGGCTATGGAGCCTCACAGTTATTTTTTCAGCTACAGTGAACTGAATGAATGCCAGGCAGTGCACATGGCTTAACATCATAACATGTTTCTCTTTTATTTACTGCGGTTACGTTGGCTCTCTTGTGTTACAAATCAGAGATATGCTTTCTTAGACTCATGGGATGGTAGATAAGGATACTAAATGCTGGAAATCCAATAGCTATGTTCATATCACCATTAAAGGTTAAGAGTAAAGAAACTGGCTTAATCTGGACTTTGTTTTGATAAGGCTATGGTAGTTTGACCCAGCACAATGGAAGACACTTTGGGTTATGATTGTAACTCTAGGGGAGAACATTTTTTTAAAAATCAGAAATTTGAACCCACAATTAAAATAATCACAGGCAATGGGTTTTGTTAGAGATGTGGCCACTGGCAGAATCAGGTTACTAAAGTCAGGAGAGGTGCTGGCTGCTGCTGCTACAAGCAGGCATTTTGGGTGGCAGTTTTTGTAACAAGATATCACATTCTAGTACAGGGCAGCAAATTGAGTTAAGAAGGGGTCAAGGATGACCTGCCACATAGGTTCCCTGAAACTCCCTCTACTGTGCATCTCTAGAGCCATCATTTCAGTCTAACCTGTTTATACTCTACTGTATTTTCAAGTGTATATCTAAAATATCTCTCCCTCTTGGCATTGCGACTTTTCAATAAGATATTTATGGAACACATTTCAGGCTTAATAAATTTCATCTTACACAAGGAACAAACATGGTAAGTCTAGACAATTTTTTTTTTTTCGTTTTAGCTTCCCTGCTTGAACTCAAATCAAAGGAAGTAACTGTATTACATAAAATGCATTCACTTGTAGAAGTGGAAATGTTTTGATCTCTATTAAATACTGGATAATTAAGGAAAAAGTTTGAATGTACTGTGAAAAGTGGGATTATTTTTACCATCCTGAATGACAAATCTTTCTGAACAGGCTTTCCAGCAATTAGTCTTGCTCTAATGCTATTTCTACACTGGCAAGATGAAGTCTGTTACTTGCCAGATATCTGGAGAATATGGTGCTTTCTGTACAGGCACCAGTATTTGTCCAAAAGCCAGAGTAGACGCTTGTACTTGGCCAGTGTAGAAACAGCAGAAGAGGCCTGAAGTACTCAAATTTTGACTGGATTAGTTGGGTGATTTCTCTAAGGAATCACTGCTTTACTTCTCTGAGAGTCACAAATTATTAAACATAATGCAAGGAAATCTGTGGGTTATTCTGACTGTTTACTGAATATGCATTATGTTTGGCATTACTGACAGTTGGAAGGAAGTAAAATCATGATCCTGACTCTGAGGGAGACCATAAAGGGTGTTTTTATCTTAGACTCGCAACTTAATTGAAGAGGTTTATATGGTATTTCAAAATGGATTTTTAGAAAACTATTATTATACACACTGTAGTGTAAAAATGCTTTTATTTTGATAGTCTTTTAAATATTTGTGTAGACCGTCCCTTAAAATAGATTGAAAAGAAATTCTAGTATTCTTGTTAGAATTCATGGTTGTTTTCATAATAATCTAAATTTTTTGTTAATATTGTCATCGTGTATCTCTCCTATTAAAAGGGAAAAAAAAGTGGCAGTCTGAGCATTGTTAAAAATTTTTTCATTTTGTTAAATTCAAAGGCTTCAAAATAATCTGTTTCGTGTCCTGTGTCTCTTTGAGAACTTCAAGAGAAATGGATTTTTCAAAGAGCACCATGTTGAAGCAGATTTTCTTTGCCATTCTAGAAACACATACTTTGAATGTCACTCCATAGTCTGTCTCAATTAAAGTACTGTCAACCTTTAAGTTTTCTCTTTTCTTAAGCCAAAATTAAAGCTCACTTTTTCATGGGAGTAAGTGTATAGGACAGTCAATGTACAATCACTGTACAATCATGGTAATCAATCTCCTTGTTTTCTCGAACCTTAGTACTTGGCTGTGGAATTAGTTAAAGGTTACAGTGTGGTTCAATATGGAGTCTAAATGTTCATCTTTGTTTCCATTATAGAAATATCCTTTTTTTAGAATTGAGGTACTCAGTAATCTTAAGTGTTAATGATAAAATATAATTATTCTGGATTTACTAATATCATAAATACTTGTAACATTTAGGTTGATAGCATAAAACAGAGCTATAGATAATTATGAAAGAACTGAACACTCAAGTGGAGTGCTGGATTCTTTTTTTTTCCATAGTTAGATCCATATCCAAAACCATGGTGGATATATAATTTTTCTTATGTATTTATAATAATAGATACTAAAATACTGTTTTATGTACTAAAGTGCTTTCAGATATATTCTCAAAAGCTAGAGAGTACTTTTGTTTCAGGAGTAGTAATGGTGGTGATGATAATAGTGGTATTCCCATTTTACCAGTGAGAAAATGAGGCTTAGAGAAGTTAAAATATTGGTTTAGATTTATATGTTTTATAAATTGCAGGGCAAACTCATTAGATTCATATTTCTTGATTCAAAATTTCTTACTAATTTCATCACACCTTTCTTTTGTGTCCACCAGGTGTAAATGGGAGTAGGATTCCTAGATCTGCAGGATTTGCAGGCATGTTTCAGGACGACTTCCTAAAGTTGTACTTAAATACTCCCTAGATCTTACCTAGACTCAGACTGGGCCCACCACTGACAGCCAGCTTAGAAACCTAAATGACTTTCAAACTCAAGGCCTTTCAGAGACCATTACCTTTTGTTCCTGCATTTTCTTAGTCATAGGCTATGGGTTAGAATCTAAGCTCACATTACTTCATAGATGACTCCAGATAATAAATGTCAACCTCTGTTCTTTCTAATTCCATTCCCGTGATGTGTTTCTAACCACTATTCTGTCTGCAACCTCATTCTAGCTCATCAGAGATAAATTACTACTAAGTCTTTTACTTCAGTAGATGATTTTCTTATTTGAGAAGACCAAACACAGAGTCCAAGGTTTTGCCTTCACACATCCCAGTTAGTTTTTCTTTTTATGAAAGTAGTCGTAGCTCTGCCTCACTGTTCATTTTCAAAATGATAGTGTGAATTTGTCAAAATCATAAATGTGAATTTGTGCTCAAAGCGTTGTCAGTTGCTCATCCTTTGAATGAATTATACCTTTAGAACCATGTACCAATCATACTGATGTTCATTATAAGGTGTCTTTCTATTTTCCTAATTACACATTTTGTATTTGCAAGGACATTTTCAAAGCCTCAGCTCATAGGAAACATAGGAGACTATTTATTGGTAAATGTCGTGTAGCATAATGTTTCACAATGGATACTATGAAACTGGGCATTTCTTCTTTTTACCATCTTTAAGCTTTCAACCAGTCATTATCATTGATCAAAATCATTCAAGAGGGTGAGATCAAAGTAGATATTTAGGTAGTTGCATGCAGTATGTGAGCAATTTATGGTGCTAATGTCACATTTTCTGCAATGCATAAAGCATTCTTTGAAGTGAATCCAATATTTATATCAATGCTGAGTGTTCAGAGATTGCAGTAAAATTTTGGCTATCTGTAACCAGACTTCTTGTTCCCCCATTCATCTTGAAAGAGCATAAATACGTGAGGCTTCCAACTCCTTGAAAACAAAGTCTAATGGTTGGGCAACTAAGAGCAATCAAAGTTATATAAAAGAAGTAGAACACTCAAAGATTACACTTGATATAATAAAGCAGCCAAATAGTAAATACTTTGATTAGCTGATGAGAACAATCCACTTTTTTCACATGAAAGCCAAGAAGCAAAGGAGCAGCAGCATTAAACAAAACATACCCAAATAAAAGTGAAAATGTGTAGTGAAAAGGGAGGACACACGGCAAAGAAGTGTCCATTGGACCATCGTGGTAATGATGCAGGTCAATGATAGTGATGAAAGTGGTGAATGAGACTGTAATGCTGAAGAAAATGAACCATGAAGAGGCACAGTAGGAAAAGCAGCTTTGTTGGTAGAAGGCGACAGTGGTTCTGGACTCTAGAACTCAAGGAAAGCATAGCCTAGAGATGAGCTACCTTAAAAGGAGAGGGCTTCCCTGGTGACGCAGTGGTTGAGAGTCCGCCTGCCGATGCAGGGGACACGGGTTCATGCCCCGGTCCGGGAAGATCCCACATGCCACGGAGCGGCTGGGCCCGTGAGCCATGGCTGCTGAGCCTGCGCGTCCAGCGCCTGTGCTCCGCAACGGGAGAGGCCACAACAGTGAGAGGCCCACGTACCGCAAAAAACAAAAGGAGAGAAGGAGCAAAGAGCTAACTAACCACATTAGAACCTGAAGATACACCCATAGATTATTTCTAATGACTGGGTAATGGAAAGGGGGAAAGATGTAAATGTGCAAGAACTTCTGTGCCCCCCAAATAGTCTACATGTTAAAAGTAGGCCAACCACTATGGTTAAACAGTCTGAGGGCAGCAGACATCCACAGCTAATGCACTGGCAGTTCTTACCCCTATTCAGGGGATAATACTTATACACAAGTATTAATGCTAATAAGGTAATCTGTCATCAAGAAAGTTTGTCATGTTCTGACTACCTATGTAAAATTGAAAGAAAACATAATTCTTACGGAGATTTCTGTCCCCCAGTTTGTGTAAATAAATATAAAACTCAGAAAACTTGAAAAGTTCCTTGTACAGAATATTATATCCCTCCAATATTTTCATGTAACGTAATTTTTACAATAAAAAGCTTGGGGATTGATCAGTAGACAATTTCTCAACCCGGTTCAGAGTTGGGAATTCTCCCTGCTCTGAGTCAGTCAGATGTAGAAAACAGGGCAACATATTCTGCTTCTTTTATTCAGTGAAAAACCTGTATGGTTTTATTCTTTCCTTGGTCTTTAGTGTTATCTTACTCTATCAACTTAGTAGATACTTGCATAGCATGGCAGCTTCCGCTATGGAAGAGCTGGGTGTGAATTAAAGCATATTGCCACCCTAGTATGAAATGCACCAAGAAGCACTATAAAGCACAGTTCATACAGCATTTTAAAAATAAAATACTGATTCTTTTTAAATGTGCTTTCTGCTTTGACCTACGTGTCATCAATGTTGTTAAATATTATGCTATTTGAAAAATCCCAATCAACAAACAAAAGCTCATAACAGCCTTTTGGCCCATAACAACATAGAGCTGAGGTTCTTCCTGCTTTGGGGTGAGCTTGAGTATTGTCTTTGTACTAGATCCCGGTATGTAAGGTTTAACTAATAATGCCTCTGAATCCGTAATTAATGAGATTCCTAATGGTAAGCCAACATACTTTACTTAGAAAAGATAATCTTTTAATAATTGAGAAAAATGGCGTAAAATATTTGTTCTATGTAAAGTTTTGATCACTTATACACCATGCAGAGCTAGACTTCTCTGCCTCTTACATCCTATAAGATATGCTATTGTATTTTCACCTTGACACTAATTGTTTTTTTTCAAATAAATAAATCTTCAGTAAAATTTAGAATAACATTTGGGATTTCTCAGGTAACATTTTGCAATCGGACTAGACTCTGGGAATTTGTTTTTACTTTCATTTAGTTATTATATTTAAAAGATATTATTTCCTAACCAGTTAACTTACTCTTCATATAAAGAAGAAAATAGCATCCTTAAGGATATGTAAGGTTGACCTGCTCTACCTTTGGTGACATAGTCACTTAATTACAGTCTAGGAGAGCAAACTTTAATTCATATATTGCTGACTCACAGTGGAAAAATTTATATTGAAGGTAGTTCTTCAAATGCATATTTTATAACCAAGAAATTTCATGTTATTGAAGTGATATATAGAGTAGCTTGTATTGCTTACAGTGAAGTCATTTTTAGGGGGAAATATTTACCCTTTTTCTTGGAGAAATTCAATAGGTTAGGCCTAAATGTTCAAGGATTTTACTTATCTTAAATTCACCAAGTTTATTATCAGTTAAATAATTCATATCTTGGTTTCTTTCAGAAAATATGAATAATAAATTAATTCAACCTAAAAATGACTTTAATTGATCCAAGTATCTAAAATATTGCATATTTGGAATTTGTACATATTTATACATATGGTAAGGTACATATTTATACATATGGTAAGGTATTATTTAGACACGATGGTTCTCTAAAATGTTTTCTTCTGGATTTCAGAGTGTTGGGATTCTCCCATGAAAGCTTACATGGTAAATTCAAACATCAACATTTTATAATTAGCTACTTTAAAAACTTTACCCAGATCTTTATAAAATCAGATTTTTAAATTTTCTTACATTTACTCCAGAAACAGTATCAAACTATTAAATAATAGATTTATCTATTGTAAATAAAAAAGTGTAGTAATAAAATTATGAAGAAATAATTTTAACCAAAATTTCCTTTGAATTACAAAGATTAAAGATTTTTCTAATGTGTGAGCACGGAAAAGAGCAAATGGTGGTATGGGAGTAAGAGGTGCTAGTGAAAATCATTGTGTTCATTACCATAAATCAAAGCCACTGTAAGATTTGCCTTTATGTTTGGAAGAACAAGCTTTTTATTGACTGTCTTTCATAATTAATAGCATTTACTGTTTAAATCAGATTAGTCCACTTTTCCTATTAAAGCCTTACTGTAGGATCATTTTTTAAAGCACAAAATGACCTTGACAAAAATGAAGGATCGATAATATGTTGATTAGGAGTCTATTTGCTCTAATAGCAAATGTTTCCTTGTTATTAGTTCCTGTTACAACACTCTCAGAGGTCATAGTTCATTACTATCTCCTGGCAGGGGTATTTTCTCAGTGGTGTTTTATAGAGAAAAAGGTGATCCTACTGAACAAAACACTGATGGATTGACTTAGTCATATATATGGAATTTCTTAATACTTCTTTAATCAGCTAATTTTTGGATTCAAGGTTGTGTTACAGGATATCCATCAATTGGGCAGGAAGAAGAGAACGATATGCTGGGGAACCTAGCATCCTCAGAATTTCTTGAGTTAGACTTAATCAATGAAGGGTAGTGGGGCTGTGCTTTACTGCAGAAAAAGAAACACAATGTGATTGAGGTTTCAGAAAATCAAAACGTGAGCATTGATGGGGAAACGGATAGCAGGAGGGAAATGCACGTGTATAAGAAAGTGCAAGTTACATAGGTGTTCATGGTTTGACGTGTTGAAAAATAAAGCTAGAAAAGGTTGTATATAAGCCCCTGGAATGCTTGCTGAATTTAAGCAATTTTCCTATGAAATGTGGTAATTTTTAATACAAAGGGGTCTCCTTTTCGCAGTAGTTTGAGCAAAGGAGCACAGGTGTTTATGCAACAACACAATAAACAGAAAGCATTACTGATACATTCTTTCTCAGTAATATATGTGGACTTAGCTGGTGTAAAATATAGTCAAAGAAAAAATAATAGTTTGCTTTGGGTAGCCAAGGGGAATAAAGGAAAAATGAGATGCAATTAAGCACAGAACAATTTAGTATAATTCTAATAGCAAAGTCTTTAATGATGCTTTGGTACAGATGAATTTGATTTAGAAATATCTCCCAAGTTAAGTTGTGGAAACCTATCTCTTCAGTCACATAAATTTGGACAGGCCAACGTTATTATGCTGAATGAGAAAATTGGAACCTTGGAAGGGAACTAAATGACCTAATTGATCTTCTTTTCCATCACTGATTTCTAGATACTACTATGAGTTAAATGGAAAAAGGTTAATTTTGCTATTTAAGATAAAAAGAAATGAACTGAACTTACGAGTGCTTACATTTTTTAAAAATTCAGCATAAAGCTGTGTCTATAATCTCCTTCTGGCCTGTGTCATTGGACTCATGTTGTTCTTAGTCATGTGGCTCTGAGGTGGTATACACAAGATTCATGTTATATAAGTCACTTCAGAGAGCTTGCTTATAGTTTTTCTGTAACAGAATAGTAGTCACAGTTTCCTGTCTTGATTTAGAAACAAGTCATTAGAGACTATAAAAACATTATCCGTGGCTGCTCCATAAGCAACTGGTGGACCAATAAGACAGGTAAATAAATGGTGAAGGAAACGCAGAAAACATGAAGGCCCAAAGATGTTGTATCAAGTAAATTAGCAATGTAAATATTTTATGATCTTTAGGGAGTAGAGCAGTATCCTGAAAAAAGGGTAGGCAAACTTTTTCTGTAAAGGCCAAATGGTAAATAGGGGTTTCAGGCCAAGATGCAAAATTAAGGATTTTATATACATTATTAAGTAACAAGAAGGAAAACAAATTTTCATACATTTTTATTGATAACATTAAAATATATTTATTGAGTGCTGTACTGGTAATACATGTTTACTAATGAGAAGCATGGATTTTCTGTTTTGAGGGAGTAACATTTTGCTTTATTGGGGTTCAAATTTTGTGTTCCTTGTCATCAAATCAATTGCAAATGTACAGGCTATACAGAAACAGATTTGTTTTGAGCTGCAAGCCAAAATTTGCCAAGTCCTTTACTAAAATACTTACAGGGTAGAGCTATATCTGTAGAAGTTTTATCTCCTGTATAGGAAAATTAGGTAAATTCTTAGCCCAAAGTTATCTAAAATATCTATATTTGTACCCCAAAGTAGATCTGTACCTAAAGTGTAGAATAGAGGTTTTTCTGGTCAATTAAATGTGATCAAATATCCTTGAATTCTTATTTTTTTTAGTTGTAATTGTGTATCGGAACCACTTTTTGCCAATGCGTTTTGGAATTTCCAATAGAATTTGAGCCAAATCATTTATTTTCAACTACTCTTCACTCCCTGAGCGCAGATAAGAGCACCACATCTGTTTCACTTGCTGAATTCGCTCAGTGTCTCTTGATGCCCAAGTGAAACCCAAGGGGTCCATGGATAAATGGCCTAAGCTTCTGTTACAGAAACAAAATAATTGCTAATTTATATACATTAATTTACTTATTAATTATTTATACATTCTTCAACAGTCACGTTGAATGCATAGAATGTCCCACTCGCTGGTAATTATGAGGACACAGATATTTTGTGAATATTTTCCTTAGATGAGTGATTACATCATGATATTAACTAGATAGCAGAGTAAACTAGACCCTTGCTACCTTTTTAAAGCACTGTTATCTAGTATTCACAGTTCCCAGATAAAGGTTACAATCGTATAATCTTAAAAAGTTTTGCCTGACATATTCAACCATGTTACTATAGCAATATTTTCTCTATAAATTAGTTTTTCAGACATCAGAATAAAATGAAGCAAATAAAAGTGGAAAATTTACATGCTTTAAAATTTCTAAACCAGTTAATATCAAAAGTATAGATGAAACTTTCTTGACAAACAAAATGTGGTCATGTACTCTTTGGCGCTGTCAGGCTATTCATACCATATTCTTTGAGGAAGCATATGAAATTTATATTAAAAATGTACGAGGAGGTATTGCTCTTATGTATATTTTCAAACGATATATTTTTTTGTGGCCTCTCCCATTGCGGAGCACAGGCTCCGGGCGCACAGGCTCAGCGGCCATGGCTCACGGGCCCAGCCACTCCGCGGCATGTGGGATCTTCCCGGACCGGGGCACGAACCCGTGTCCCCTGCATCGGCAGGTGGACTCTCAACCGCTGCACCTCCTCAAGCGATTTTAATATAACTATTTTAACAGAGATGTTCAAGTACAGTTAGAGATAAAAATCAACTCAATTTTCTAAATCAATTATTTGTCTAGTTTTCATTCATATGTTTACTAGAGTTTCTCAGTATTATATCTTTCCAATCCAGTGTTACAATGAGAACATAGAATTTTTCAATCATTTTATCTTTACATATGTATATTATTAAGAATTAGAAGTATGAATTTTAAGTATCCATATGTCATGTCTGAAAGACACAAAACAGCCGTTTTTCATTATCTTTCAACTTACCTTCTTCCATCCTCCTTAGAACATCATCGCTCACGTGGGATGGAGAATATGAAAGGTTGTGGGGAGAGAAAGTGGGCTCAACTTTCAAGTGGCAAAATTTCAGTCAGACTCTTACCATAGACTTACAAAACACAGCAAAAACAAAATAGATAAAATTATACATTTCCATACAGAATTAATTCTGTCAATTCTTAGAAGTGAATTAATGTGATATTGTTACTAAATTTAATATTTTAATCACAAAAATACCTCTAGCAAGTAGAGATAATAAATATGTCAAACTGAATATATAGTGGTTTTATGTTGATTTTTCTTGAATTAATTTTTACTAAAAACAAATTTCTAAAGACTTAAATATTTTGTCTAATTTAAGATATAATTTATTTGAAGCTAAAACAAACATTCCAGAAATTGAAGAGGTGAGTTCTTAAAGAAGGAAACAGCAAAAACCTATCCTCAGATTGAGTCATTTTACCTCCTCTAAATCAATACCGATTAATTGGTACACTTTCTCTCCTAAATGAGTATATTTTGCATGCTTATTCCATCTTCTAAATTCTTCTGCAGTATTTTACTCAAATAATTGTATTTCCTCTTCTCAATTCTGTTGTGATAATTTTACTTAAATAAAGCTGTGGAAAAGATGTCTGAATGAGGGCTTCCCTGCTGGCGCAATGGTTGAGAGTCCGCCTGCCGATGCAGGGGACGCGGGTTCGTGCCCCGGTCCGGGAAGATCCCACATGCCGCGGAGCGGCGGGGCCCGTGAGCCGTGGCCGCTGAGCCTGCGCGTCTGGAGCCAGTGCTCCGCAACGGGAGAGGCCACAACAGTGAGAGGCCCGCGTATCGCAAAAAAAAAAAAAAAAAAAAAAAGATGTTTGAATGAAATGTAGACCAAGATATAATGAAAGATACCTGTGACTCTTGGATGCATGAAAAGTAACCCCGAATTTGTTCTGTTTTGTTGTTGTGGCTGTCATTTTGTTGAAGAAATGTCTTGTACACTCTAAATATCTATGTTTGAAATTTCAAATGATTATAATTCATCTTTTTCTCTGTGGTTCTTATCAAGAAATCAATACAATGACATAAGAATTAAGTGTATAAAATAGTTCAAAGAAAAATTATTCCTTCATTATATCTTTCTCAGGTTAAGCCATGGATGGCACTTTAAAGGAGAATTTTAGTTTATCAAGCTGAAAACAACAAGTAAAAATTAATTTCTTCAAGGAAATCTCTTTTCCCCAAGATTCTCCTCTTCTAGAATCCTCAAGAACTTTATTATCAAGCTATTAAAACAAATTATTAAAGTGAAATTAATAAAAGTATGAGAGATTTTCATTTGCTGACATGACGACAGGGAGCTAGTTTGGTTTGCAGCATCAGCAGAGAAGAAAGTTCTGAATAGCTCTTACCGTTTGGAATCACACCAGTATTTAAATAGAAATATTGAAGAAAGACTAGTAGGCATAGTGAAAGATTCTGTTACCATATAGCTTTATGTGTATATCATACTTTACTCAGAAATGGGTACGTAGTATTTTCTCTCTGGAAACAGCTGTGGTATATGTCTTCTCACACTCAAATTGCTACCTGCACCCCACTTAGGGTTTGGAGGTCATTTGCCAACCAGTTATAATGTCCCCCTATATATGTTGGAAGTGTTTCACTATAAAGGGGCTTGAATGGCATGCCTCATCTTTTAACTTTAACAAGGGCCATTGATGGATGTGGTCCATTTAAATGTACAACAGAGAGCTGAACTAGATAACGAACTTATTATTCCTCTCGGAGGATTATAGGTTAGTCCCGAAGGAGAACAGTAAGCCAGAGCAAATCCATATCTACTGGCTAAACAATAGCCAGAAGGCTGACTGGAAATATTGATTTACTTTCTAGGCCATTTAGGCCTTAATGGCGGAGAAAAGCTGAAGTGCTGTTTACTTTTCTGCCTGAATCGACCAAACAACCAGTCCATTTTTTACAGGTTTTTGATTGATTTCGCTTAGAGGAATTAGAGGTGATTTATTTTTAAGCTGAAAGCAACTCGTAAATATCTTCAACTGCATGGGTTCCCTGAGAGGAAATGTTAAGTGGAAATGCTTATTGAGAAAGACTTTGTTGCAAATCAATGGAAACAGGTATCATGCCTCACTATGAGCAGTCAGATGTCAGACACCTTTCCAGAGCGCTGTCAGGACTATAATCTCATCCCTTCAGCTACTCTCCTTTTGAAAGCTCTCAAGTTCACCAAGCTTGAATAAGTTTAATCGCCTGACTGAATTTCAGCCAGATGCACCCTGCTGACTTTCAAAGGGTCCTAGATGGGACAACATAATGGCGTGCAAAGCTCGTATGGAGCATTTTCAAAGTTTGATGGGTGAAAACAGTAATTTATCACACAAGTGGCAATTTTCCATGATTCTTCAATCCCACACACAGAAAATGTGGAACTCCAACAAAGGAATGAAGCAGACACACAAAAGAGGGCTCATCCCAAATGCTACCATGTTAGTCTGACTTTTAGAAAAGATGTCAACTCTTAAATCAGTAGTAATATTGAAAGACATGCTTCAGCAATAACAACAACAAATTGTTTGTGACTTGCTGTTCACTCTGGCAGGGTGACAACGCCATAATGAAGAGGCAGTTTGTTTTTTAAATGATCTTCCCAAGAGTGCTTGCCTTCATGTTTAGAATGAGTTAACAAAGGGGTAAAGGACAACAGTTGAAATTCTATGTAAAAGTTCTCTATTCTGTGTTGGCAGCAGAGGGAGAAAAGAGTTGAATAAGCTTCAGATTTCATCTCTCTGCTCTCTTCTTAGTTGTCATCACCATATCTATTGTCTTTTAAAGTTTTTGAAATGGTGCTGCTTGGGAAAGTTGTCAGTGATTCTTTTTTCCCCACCTTACTAAAAGAATTTTAAAAATCATATTATCAGTAAAAAATCAGTTGAGACCTTTGCATTCATCAATCTACTTATTCTTATAATTTTCAAAGATATACAATTATCTTTATAATGTTTTCTTTTTCTGACAATAAAACCATATTTACATGTTGTAGAAAATTTAGTTAATACATAAAATTTTAAGTATTAAAAAGATCACCCATAATTCCTTCAGCCTGGAATAAGCACTGTTGTCTTTTTAGTATTTTTCCTTTCAGTCTTTTTTGGGGAGGGGGAGCTAGGTTTTTATGTATATTTGCTTAATATTAAAAGCCAAAAATTTGGAAAAACTGCATATTGTTTCACTTAACATTATTTCAAGAGCATTTTATATAATCTGTAAAAGAATTTTCCTTCAAATAATAGTTCCACCGTTTTCTAGCGGTGGGTGTTTGAAAAGGACACTTCTCCATCTGACAATAATAACCTGTAAAATGGGAATAATAACAGAGCACATACCACGTGAGATTTTTGAGAGGATGAAAATATTTTAAAACATCATAGCAGTGGTGATCAGTCATTTGAGTGTGTAGCTTAAAAACTGCTTTCTCTGATTTTTTAATTTATTTTCATTTCACAGTATAAAATTTAGCTCCCTGCCTGTTTTCTGTTACATCTATTAGTTGTCACTAAAATGGCAAGCACCAGTTAGAGAAATCAAAAAATAGAAGCCTCCTATTATATAGACCATTTAAATATAACAATTGCAAAAATCTAATTAATGTTAATAATCTTTTTGTTTCTCTCCCCCTGCCCTTTTGTCCTTTATTTCCTCCATCAAAATATTTGATCATTTAAAAGAGACCGGGCCTCCTGGGAGAGGAGCTGTACATGTCAAGCTGATAAGCTTGAAAAAACCATGCTTGCTGGAGTTCACCAGAGGGACAGTCAGCTACCACTTTGCTGTAATTACTGTAGACCAGGGGCAGCAGTAATTCACGGACTGACAACTTACACTTTCTTTCTCACTTATCTTTTGCTTTTTACTAAAATCTGTGCAACTGTTTCAGCAAATGGCACATAGTTGTGTCACAATTCCCGTGCCAAAAAATACCTTCTCACCACAGATCTTTCTTGATGAATGAGTTCACTGAATTAGAAAGGAATCGTCTTTGATACATAGTCATGTGTTGGGGCAAAAGGTCACAATCAGCCTAGAATCCCTAAATGTAGAGGTGTGAAACAACTCATTTTTCCTTTTATCCTGGGAGTTTAAATGGAGATACTTCATACGAACAACTGTGAAGCTCAAAGAAAATTCTAAAAATTTATTTCTGAAAGTGAAATAGTAAAGAAAACAACAGCTGTTATCATCGAGTTGAACTGGATTTGAAAATGCTAGTTTAAAACAATGATTGTAAATGCAGTACTGCAGTATGACATTAGAAGCTTCCAGGTTCAGAGCAGAATTTCCCACATACCATGTGGAACTGTGTTTTTGAAATAAATTAATAGTTCCCATATTGTTGTATTCATATACAAGTTCACATAAGTCCTACAACCCTCACTCTTGGAAATTCACAATCAGCATAACATTTTAAAGGCTCTGTGATGTTTTATATGTTAGTTTTTACTTCTCACTGAAATTAAGTATTTCCTTCAATTTGCATGAAGACAAAAAACTCCAGGAGTAACAGCCATACCTGAGAGTTTGTCTCCAATTAAAAATCACAGATGTTTTCATATCAAATTATAGTTGTTGCAACTATTATGAAAAATTGTTTATACTCAAGTCTATTTCAAAATGTTCATAGTTATTAGACCTACTACTAGGTCTTATTTGATGTGTTAATAAAGAAATACTTGCATTAATATGCCACACATTTATTTTTATATTTTGATAATTGTACTTCGATACAATTCATTTCCTTTGAAGCCCTATACATTTTGTTTTATGTATTTAATAACATTATTCTGAGAAGGGATCTATGACTGTCAAAAGGATTTGTCACATAAAAATGGCTAAAACCATTGCTTGAATATAAATAAACTTATTAAACTATGTCTAACCTAGTTATCTCCAAACTTATTTATTTAGGAATCCTTATTTTTCCCACTGATGACCAAGTTGGAATGAGTCATCCTGGGAACACTGTTTAGAAAATTCTGGCATGCCCTTTGCTCCACTGATCTACTACATTTATTTTAGAGCTCTGTCCATAACTGGCTGCCCCAACAGGATCCACATGCCCTAAGTTCATAGGTTTCTTCACCACCAGACTTCTCAGAGCCTTTTCCTTGTATGTGGTGAATCTCCAAGGTGGTGATGTTATGATATTATTAGCATCCTTCCCCCAGTTCTTTTGGCCATGGAATCCTTTTCTCTTTCAGAGCAGAACTTAGGAGCTAGCATTTAACATGATACCCTTTGTGAGAAACATTGTGGCAGTACATTTTAAGTGATGAATGGAAAACATTGAGTTGATAAGTGCAAGTAAAAATGGTGTTTTAGTTCAGGGAGGAAAAAACATAAGGGAACATAGCAAAGCTACCACCACTGAGATAGACTACCACAGGACACTTTCTTTCAAGGGACGTGATTGCTAATTGGCAACCACCTGTTCACATTCTCACTTGCCACCGGGTTTCTCAACATTAGCACTATTGACAGGTAGGGCCAGATAGTTATGGTGGGCTGCTGTGTCCTGTGCATTGCAGGATGCTTAGCAGCACCCCTGGACTCCACTCACTAGACGCCAGTGGCAGCTTCTTACACCCTTCCCTGCCCCAGTTGTGACAAATAAAAACATCTCCAGATGTTGCCAGATGTCTCGTGGGCAAAATTGCACCCATTTGAGAAACACTGGAGTAAACGTTTTTAAGAGGAAGGAATTTGTCATTCTTTAAGAACAAGTCAGAGTCAAGGTAAAAACTGATGAATCTACTATATAATTAAATGGCACAGCTATATAAGCAGTTTTTCAAGAGAGTTCTGTGGGCTCTTCTAAGTGTGAGAAAAATTCAGTATGTCCTGTTATTTATTTTGTTATGCCTTTACCAGGATTAGCACACTTCTTTCTATATCAGTCTAATAGTAAATATTTCAGGCCTTGTGGGTCAGACTGTCTGACACAGCTGCTCGGTTCTGCCATCATACAGTGAAAGTAACCACAGACAATATGTAAACACTTGAGTGTTCCAGTAAAACTTTATTTACACAGAAACATGGTAAGCCAAATTTGGCCAGCAACATGTATTTCTCACCCTTCCTTTAAATACTTTTTATTAGGTCTTTTTATTAGGTCTAGAATAGGAAAGATGCTTTTTAAGAAGCTGTTATTTTATGTATTTGATATATATTCAACTAATAATTCAATCACACTGATTTTCAAAATTGACACTGTGTCTTATCTAAAAGTTTATTTACATAAATTAATGGATCAGTTTGGCCTATTCCTCACAGATTTGTTAACATTTAGGTATCTTGTGCTTGAAAGTAAGGTAGAAATGAGTAAGTGGGTTGTTACAGAAATGCTAGGCAGTGCATACCTCATCTTTAAAAGCCTCTCAGTCCATGATTGATGGTGACCAAAGACTGCCACACAGTATAGTCAATCTTGGTTCTTATAAACAAACTACATGCTTTATTATAACATCAGTATGAAAGCCAATTAGCATGTCCTCTATAAACAGGCTATGTTAAACGATACCACTCCATAGCCATGTTCCCCTTTCTCCTTAGAAATAGAACCCTGAGTTTAATTCAGGGTGATAATGCATTCAGCTAAAAGACTAGATTTCTCAGCCTCTTCTGCAATTTTATGTGACTGTGTGACTTAAGTTACGGCCTATGAGACATGTACAGATATGCTGTATGGGACATTCAGGAAGGATGCAAAAAAGGTTGACTAGCAAGGAGGCTCTTTTTGCTCTCCTTGGCATCTTCATTCTCCTGGCCTGGTATGTTGACATGAGGGCTAGAGCAATAGAGGCCATGCTGAACAAAGGGCATAGAAACCACACATTGATGATGGCTGAGCAAAAAGATAGAAATCTGGGTCCCTGATGACACTGAGAAGCCAACACAAAGGACTGTGTACCTCCTGATGTCTGCTACATGAAAAATGAACAAAATCCTGTCTTTCTAAACTGGTGTGGTTTTGGGTTTTATATTATGTGCTCTAAAATATGATCATACTTGATTGAATTAGTCATAAGTTTGAAAATGATTCTAATATTCATTTGATGATTGTGTGAAATTCTGACTTCCTGAGTACTTAAGGAACTGGTATACCTCAGATAGACTACCTGGGCATCAGTCCCAAAAGAAAAGAGGTAAGGAGACATGAAATGATATTTAGAAACCCTGTGTTCTCCAGAGATGTTCTTCCCCGAGAGTGAAATAAGCCATTAAAAATAGGAACTGTTACTGAAAAACAACTTTGCTGTTGAGTTTTGTTTTTACCACAGATCTTACTCTTCAGGCTACTCTAAAAGGAAAGAAGGAAGTTCTTTTTGCTAAGAAGTACCAAAATGTTACCAAATTGGCAGTCAGAACAGGAATGAGATTATTCAGTTTCTTGCCTGACCATAGCTGAGAGTCGCCACCATTGTCCATTCAGATTCAGAAACATGTCCCAGAACCCCCAGGCACCTTCTGTTATTTCTCCTCAATCTAGAACTACAGAGGAAAGCCCGTGGCAATAAAAACTCACAAGCTTTATGATCCTTCCTACTGTAAACACTCTTCTTTTAAAAAATACCTTTGGGTCCTCTCAAATGCTTAATTTCCTGAGTTGTTTTTCTGGTTTTAATACTCCCTTAGTAAGTGTTCCTTAACTGATCATACCTATCAATAGAACGTGTAGAAATTACTTTTGTGAATGGGATCAAACCTTTTTCTTGCGTAAGTCCACCTATACTTTATGTTTTAGGATGTGTGTGTTTATGTGTGTGTGAGTGCATGTGTGCATATGTACACAAGTACTCAGAAGATCATTGGGGATGGTTGATGAGAAAGTAAAAGGAAAGTATATACGAATGAATAAGAGGCATATTCCTCTCTATATGTTGTATTTGCCTCACTGAGTAACACTTTGGTGGACAAAAATGCTACCTTCTGTGTATATGTGGACGAGAACTGTATGAATTGTGGATAAGAAATTCGTAGACGGTGTACTCCAACACCCGTTTTCTAAATTGCTCTTTCCTACTGCATCCATGTGCAACTCCATTGTCCTTGTCTGTAGAGCCATTCAGGCAGCTGCTACCAGACTGTCAGAGGCGAAATCTGCTATGAAAGCTGTTTGCAGTCTAAGCCTAAATTGTCTTGTAAAAATTAGTTGGAGAAGAAAGATGGCTGAATTTGAACGCGTATGAAACACATACTTCAGGATTCAGAAAGATATCACACTGATAAAATGAAAAGATTGCATTATTACAAAGAGTTGGCAGAATCAGTAACTAAAGCTAAAGACTGCTTGAGTTTGGATGCTCTCCCACTTCAAGCACAGAAGAAATTGAAACTGTGGCAAACATCATCACCAATCCTCTAAGACCAATATATTTTGGGGAAAAGTTTGTGATTAGGCCATGTCTAAATACAGGAAGAAATTGGGGAGGACATCTACTTCCTGAATGCCAAAAAAAGAAGCATTCCTACAAACTGTGACTAAAAGGAAAATCTGTTCGTAAGATAGATTCCATTTTCCATTTTCTCATCTCTAAAATGTGTGTACAAATTGTTCCTATCTCAGTGGGTTGTTATCTGAATCAAAATAGTACACGTAGAACTTCTTACATAGTGTCTGACACATAGAAGCCATTCAATAAGTCTTAGTCGCTGGAATTATTATTCTCAGGGTTGTTCCTGAGGTTTTTAGGACCTGGAAGAAAAGTAAAATGGAGGTCCACATACCATACGTATATCTAAATATTTAAAAGTTTTAAATCAATCCAACCAATCTAATCAATCTAATCTATTTTATTTAACATCAACTTGTTTATGGATGTTAAGTAAACTAGGCTGTATCTGATTACCTTGGTACAACAACATAGAGGACCAGGTTCCAACTCTTTGACGTTTCTCACCTGGATATGACAGCGCAGAGAGAATGAGGCCCTGGCCGCAGCTCTCAGCAATGGCCTTTCCTCTTTTCCCACGCCCAGCTCCATGGTGCATTGTAAGGAGCTTAGCTTTCATCCGCAGGACACCTCAGTCTGCATATACCTCCTGTACACAGCATCTCCTTGGACAACGCTTGAGCCTAAGGGTGCACACCTGCACATTCTGTCATCAGGAGAGAGGAATGTCCAGTCTCTAGAGGTAGGCATAGGTCTAGAAGAGATTAAAAGAGGATTATTGTATTAAAATCAATTGCTTAAAGCCAACTGAAGTCATCAACTCACCAGACGCTTGACATCAGTCAGGACTCCCCCCACTCTCTTTCCTCCTTCCCTGAATCATCAAATTTCCAAGTATGGGCAAGAAATGAAAGTGGGGAAAAAAACAACTCCATAATTTCTTTGAGGCACCTAATGATGGATTTCATCTTACACTTTCTAGTAACTGTGGTGTATGAATAGGAAAGTTGGTGCAACGAAAGTGATTTTGTACGTGGAGGACTTACAGATGATGAAAAGAAATAGGAGCTCTTATTTAAAGAGGGCTCAAAACAAACACTCACTGAATTTAGCTTAATGAGACAAGAAAGTGAAGCCAATGAAATGAATTCGACTTACAAATAACAAATTTAGAAAATGAAGGTATCTATTGTAATGGGAAAAAAATGTCTTAAAATGTGTATGTGGCATAATTGTCTCCAGTACTCTCAAAAAAGGATGTTGGTGAAGAATAAAAATTAAAAAAAATTCTTCCTCAGGTGACATTTTCCTCAATGTCATTATGCTTTATTTTTAACCAACATTTCCTCCTATTCTTTCAAGCCAACTTTGCTAACAACTGTTTTTCTACTTCACCAAAATGGGTAAATATTTACAAAGGACAAGAACAAATACAGGGTTTTTTTTTTTTTTCCTCCCCTTCTTAATCCTGTTTGCATAATCACTTAGTAAAAAGGAGGTCTGAAGAAAATAAGTAGGTAAATGTTTTCAAGTACACAGTTTATTTAAAATAAGAGTTGGTTTTGGTCCTTTTGAGTTTTTAAGTTTTCAGTCCGTATCCCACTGCATGCATTCCCCTGGATCTCTCAGTGTGTTATACAGAAATATTTCCACTGAGGATTTTGATGTTAGTCTCTAATGAAAACAGTCAGTATATCTAGGATAGGTATTAGATAATTTTCTGTCCTTTATATGGACTGATTGCATCATTCCCTAGTGTGTATTTAACTTTTTGAATTACTGGAGATCACTTCTATCACTAAATAATTTTTTCAGTAAAATATTTATTTTGGAAAAAGTTTTGATTTACAGAAAGGTTGCAAAGATGGCATAGAGAATTTCTATATACCTTCTACCCACTTTCCCCTAAAGTTAACATCTTAGGTAGTCATAATACATTTGCCAAAATAAGAAGTAAACATCCGAAACTGAGAAATTAACATTACTATATGTTTTTTTTTTTTACTGTGTTTACATATGCAAATGGATTAGAATGTCATTCTCTTCCCCTAGAAATGACTGAATCTCCAAAGAGAATCAGTGTTCGTAAAGAGGTCAGCTTCAAAATTAGTAGGGAGGAAAAGGGGTGTCATGAGCGTCAAATTAAATTCATTTGTCTTTCATTATTTTCTGCTTTCAGTAGAAGCCTTTCTTCTGTGCAGCTACACAGTTTACACAATTTTGGCTGGGCCATTCTGAGCAAAATCTAAACTATCTTGAGACTGTCTGACTGAATAACTTTGAGATACTTCAGCTGCACTGCAGAATCACAGGAGGCACTGAGTAGTCTGGCAGATCCAATACATTTCCATTCAGGAAAGCCCTTTGTGGATTGAAAAGACAGAAATTTTAGGACATCATGCAAGCAGCACTGTGAAGAAGGAAAAGTATTGTACTATCTACAAAGACACTTCAGAGGGAAAATCCCTGGCTGTGAACAGTTTTGCACATGGCAAGGGGAGCATAACCTACCATGGGAGCTGGGAACTGGATTTGGCAAGAATCTCCAGAAGATCCTGCAAGAATCTCTGAAATATCCCAGGGATCCGGGAGAGGGGCCCAGCCAATGTAAGGTACATGATTATTGATGGGCGACAAGGTGCTTCGTTGTTACCACCGATAACTTGGGGTCCTGGTTAGGTATGTTGTTTTGGTATGCACTGTTTTTATATGCATCTTTTGGGGCTGCATTTGTTATCAAGTTTGAAATACATATTACCAGTTTTTATTAAAGTCACTTAAGTGTTTTCATACCTGTTCTTAGAAAGATAAGACTATACACTGAGGAAGACAAAAGCATGGCCCTCAAGAAAAGCAAGTCCATACTTTAAGTCATAAAGCAAATCAAAAAAGTTTAAAAGACTACCATCATTGCAATTTTTCATCTTTCGTTTTAAATTAAATCATGGGAATAAAACAATTTTCTTTTTTCTTTCTCTCTTAAGAGCTTAGTACATTATAATAGATATGACATTGAGTGATTGCTAAATTAATGAAACCATTGTTAGAGTTCTCTACAAGTTTAGAGGTAGATTTATAAAAGGTACATTTGGCTGCTCGGCCCTATTTTTGTCCCTTTTAGCTTTGAAGGAGCCTAATTAGGAAACAATTCTGTACAGTGGGTCAAAGGATAAAATCCCTTGAGAGAGAACTGAGAATATCATGGCACAAAATTGTCTCAAATTTAGGGGTTCTCGTGGTTCAGAACCCCCTATACTGTAACCCAAGTGCTATAACATCATTACTTGAACCTGCATAATGCAGACAGTCATGCACTTAGGCTTCCTAAATATTGGCTTAAGTTACAGAGGCCATGGGTGGCCTTGTGCCATGAATCTCCTGGAATTTTTCCCCATGGCTTTGGGGACCAGGAAGAGTCCCCAGACTGTCACACCAACTGAAGTTTTCTCTTCCAAGTTTGGTCATTTATAGAAAGACCACTTCTGCTTTAAGAAACATTACAATTGGAGTATTCGATCAACCTCTCACCAATCTGCCTGCATGGAAATATCTGGGTATTTCTTTATCACCTTAGAAAATTATTTAGCACGAAAGTCTTCATAAGTTTAGATTTGAATAAGCAACACACATAGTGCTGAAAGGGGCAGGGGGCAGGGACAGTCTTGGTTTTTATAAGGCTTTTATAATTCTATTTCCTAAAGTTTAGAGCACTGTTAACAATGGTTTCATTAATTTGTGAATCATTCAGTGTTATCTCTGCTATAAAATATTGGACTTTTAATGGGTTTAGGGAGAAAGGAAAATTATTCCTATGATTTAATTTAAAATGAAAAATTGCATAGTTAGTAACTTCGTTAAATTGGGGGGGCTACTGGTAAAATCTTCATCCGACGTAAGGTTATTTTTGTGATGAAAGTATGCATCTGTTTTCATAATCTTTGTGACAAGAAATATAGAAAATACATTTAAAATACTGCATGATGGATTAGGTTATTTATGAAATTAAAGAGAGTTTTGAGAAATATAAATGGTTATTATGGTGCATTATCATAGTAAGTGACTTTGGTGCTTATGAAGAATTCTCTCTGTCCACCTCCAGTTTCAGCCACAACTGTCTTGGATTTTCTGTGCCAGCTGAGACCCTCCTTAAGCGGCAGCCCTCCACAAGGGCAAGCCGGGTACCCACCTGCTTTCTGCCTAGGAGCCTAGCTCCCTGGGCAGAAACGAGAGAGGTAGAAGAGAGCCACTTCTCTCTCCCATCCTAGATTTTCTGTATAATATTTGTACAGCCGGTATCCTGATTTGTAGAAAATTGAAAGGAAATCATTCTTGAAACAAGTCTGAGCCAATATTTTAACCCAGGTCTCTGTGCTGTCTGGTCTGGTTCAAATACTAAGACCCCCAGGGCTTCCCTGGCGGCGCAGTGGTTGAGAGTCCGCCTGCCGATGCAGGGGACATGGGTTCGTGCCCCAGTCCGGGAAGATCCCACATGCCACAGAACAGCTGGGCCCATGAGCCATGGCCGCTGAGCCTGCGCGTCCGGAGCCTGTGCTCTGCAACAGGAGAGGCCAAAACAGTGAGAGGCCCGCGTACCGCAAAAAACAAAACAAAACAAATACTAAGACCCTCCCCATGTTGAACTGGAAATGTATTTGTGTATTTATTCAACAAATATTTATGGAGAACTTAACAAATGTGAGACATGTTGTAGGCACTGAGGATATAGTCATGAAACAAAATCATTTTCCTCAAAGAACTTCTAGTCTATTTGGGGAGGCAGATAATCAACAAGTACATCAGTATTTCAGAAAGTAGGAAGTTCTACAGAAGAAAGCAAGACAGGGAATACCAGTTTAGGGTCAAGGATTATAATTTTAAACAGAGCAGCCAGGTCTTCCCTTGTGGCACAGTGGTTGAGAGTCCGCCTGCCGATGCAGGGGACGCGGGTTCGTGCCCCGGTCCGGGAAGATCCCATATGCTGCGGAGCGGCTGGGCCCATGAGCCTGTGCTCCGCAACGGGGAGAAGCCACAACAGTGAGAGGCCCGCGTACCTAAAAAAAAAAAAAAAAAAAAAAAGCAGCCAAAAAGTTCTCTCTAAGAAGGTGGCATTTGAATAGAGACCTGGATGGCATGTGGTTGTTTGGCGGGAAGAAAATTCAGGGAGAGGGAACAGCGAGTATAAAGAATGAAGAAAAGTCTCTTCCTGGCCTGAGCAAAGTTCAACAATGAAACCAATGCCTGACCCTGAGCTAATAATTTATTCTCTGTGTCTCAGTTTTGTCTTTTGTAAAATAAAGGTAATACCCTTAGCAGTATCACTGTGAGAATTGAATGTATCATTTTACATAAGACGCATAGTATATGTTCAATAAGTGCTAGCTCTTATTATTATTGCTTACTCAGTTTCATCTATCCCACTTGAAAAGGAAACATCAGCAAAAGCTTTGGATTCAGCAAATTGCGTATCTAAAAGAAAATTAAAACTGTTACACTTGGCCTGGAAGGCTCTCCCAGCAGTCTTGGCTTTCTCCTCAGACTTCAGTTGCATTAGCAATGGCCTCATTTTGTTGTTCTCACTTTGGTGTGCGTTGTATGCCACATACCAACCACTGAAAAGTGGACAGGAAGGGGAGGAGATTATTTAAATAAAAAAACCCAAAACCAATCTAGTCACAAAGGAAAAATGAAGTACGGGATGCTTTATAACAAGAAGAGCTGATTTAGTTTGGGTCAGCCAACTCTAAGATGAGTAAGAATTTTCTAGATGAAGAATGAGAAAAAGAAACCTTGGCAAAGGACGTATCCTATGTGGTTTCTAAGGCAATGGGTAGACGTGTGTCCCTTCGTCAGGGAACGTTTAGCCGTGTCTGGAGACATTTTTGACGGCCACAAGGGGGAAATGCTACCGGCATATAATAGGTAGAGGCCAGGGATACTGCTAAACATTCTGCAACACACAGGACAATCCCCACAACGAAGAATGATCTGGCCCTTACCCTGCTGTAAGTCAAGAAAGTGCTCTCATGCAAGAATAAAAGAAGACTCCTATGACTAGCTCTTACTATCACAGCATGGTTAAGACAAGCAGTCACGCAGGACTTTATAGGCTTAACTAGATTGTATCCTAAATTCAGATGAAGTCACTGAAGGAGTTTAGTCAGTATTTGGGGGGTGGGGGTGGGATGAAGTTGCGGAGGAGCAGGTGGATTTGGCAAAACTCGACTTATATTTGGAACAGATTATTGTAATGGGAGCTGCAGCTGAGGCACGTTCAGTCCAAAGAGAGGTGTTAATACAGAACCAACTTGTGAATTGTTAAAATAGTCTACCACACCGAAGCATAAGAGAGCCAGTGGGTGGACTTCCCTGGTGGCGCAGTGGTTGAGAGTCCGCCTGCCGATGCAGGGGACACAGGTTCGTGCCCCGGTCCGGGAAGATCCCACATGCCGCGGAGGGCTGGGCCCGTGAGCCATGGCCGCTGAGCCTGCGCGTCCGGAGCCTGTGCTCCGCAACGGGAGAGGCCACAACAGTGAGAGGCCCACGTACCGCAAAAAGAAAAAAAGAGCCAATGGGTATAAACTGGAAGATTATTAAAGTGGATTCCTCTGGAGGAAGATATGCTGTCAGGATCTCTTTACCCTCCTCGTGAAGTCAGCCCCTACAAAACCCACCTAACCTAGCGTCGGGAGAGGAGGTTTCAGGAGCTTCCTTGGGGATCTCTGTGTGTCTCTGCTTCCTTGTAGGCCATGGTGTGTGTGATTCGTATCTGAGAGAGGTGAAGGGCAGGAGACTGACTGAAGGGGCTATTGATAGCAGAGCAGAGGACTGCAGTGTGGGAAGCGTTGTGGTCTCCGAGTCCGCCAGGGCAAAACATGCAGCCTGAGGGCTAGATATGTGCGCTGTGTGAGGACGGGAGGAGGGGGTCGCAGAGGGGAGAACAGAAGGTGCCTTGGGATTGTTTTAGATCCTTTAGAAACGACAAAGTGGCTGCAGTGCAAGGAAATGGAAGTTAGATGGACAGCCATCCAGAGGATGTGGAGGAGGGCAAGATGAGCTGGAGTGGAAATGCACCTGACCATGTCAAGGGACTGTGGTCGAAATATCTCCAGGGTTGGGGGGAAGGGGTGGAAGGCAGTGCTGGGAGAAATCTTTGAAGAATGAAAGCATAGGGCTGAAGGGAGAAGCAAATTTTTTTTTTTTTTTTTTTCCCTGCGGTACGCAGGCCTGTCACTGTTGTGGCCTCTCCCGTTGCGGAGCACAGGCTCCGGACGCACAGGCTCAGCGGCCATGGCTCACGGGCCCAGCCGCTCTGCGGCATGTGGGATCTTCCCGGACCGGGGCACGAACCCGTGTCCCCTGCATCGGCAGGCAGACTCTCAACCATTGCGCCACCAGGGAAGCCCGCGAATTTTTAAACTACAACAGAACTAGCAAACACTAGTGGAAGTTTTCCCACTGTGGTACAAATCAACTAATAACTATCTTACTCTCCTTACCTTCCCCTGCTCCATGCTCTGAATCAGAAAGGTCAGAGGACAGGGTAGTAAGATAGGGCAGGAAGAGAATAAATCCTAGGTCAGAAAGGAGAGAAGCATTTACCTCCCCTTTCCTTACCATAGGCATTCTGCTTACATCAGCCACTAGCTATGGCTGGGAAGAGATTTCCACTTTAAGTTAGGAGTCTTGATGAAACCAGCATTTTAATTAAGTAAAACTTTATTTTGAGTAAAGAACTAATTATAGAATAAATTTAAAGACAGATTTCAGAAATTAATTTTGTGATAACATCACTTTAATCATTTTAATTCAATATAACAGTTACTATTTCACAAATTAAAACAAATGAACAAAAACAAGGCTACCTTTTGGAGAATAGTTTGGGAGTAGAACAACATGTTTGAAAATATATGTTAGAGCATGTTTTGCACATGTTAGGAAGTATTATACTAAGATAATAACCCCAAACTAAGGGTGACTGAAAACCACAAAAGATTCCTCTCCATCGCGTTCCAAGTTCTTTGCAGGGACAGTGGAGCTTTGTTACTCTATTCAGTCAAGGATCCAAGTTGATAGCACAGCCATGTACTTGTACTTTGTCATTCAATGTGCAGAAAAGGGAAGAGAATTCCAGAGGAGCTTACTTTGGCAATTAAATGTTCCAGTCCTAAAATGACCTACATCGTGTTCATTAACATCTCATTAGTCAGAAGTCACCACATGGCCCCATCCCACCATAAAGGGGGCAAGAAGTATAATTACACCTTGTTCCCAAAAGAGAGAATATTTATCAAATTGTGTGATGAAATAAGGCAATTGATGATAATGACTTAAAGTAATAGAAATAAAACTTAAATGGCCAGATTTGAAGGATATACTTGAATAAATTCTTCTAGAGCCATAATTTTTAAAACATTTACCATTTATATTTTGTCTAAGGTAGTATATGAACACCTAAAACAATGTGAATATGTAAAGTAATAGATTCATAACTTATATTTGTTACCTTCTAATTGCTCTAAGAAATGCCTTAGGAAATTACCATTATCTTGAATTCTTCCTATATATACATTGCTCTAGTGGCAAAGATATCACAAAACAAGCAGAAGCAAAGTAACAAGGATGCAAATATTTCTGACTGCAATGTTTTGGCATGTTTCTGAACTCTGCTGCTTGTTGCCACAAGTTATGATGTACTTGCATTATAGGCTGTATCGCCAGCTATATGTTCCTTCACATTTTGCTTTAAAGAATTTCTCATATTTTTAACACAATCAGGTATATAATTATAAAAGTATATTTCTTTCTGGAGGAAATCTTTGAAGAAATCTTTAAGTTCAGAACTAATATTTAGCTTTTACTATCATCTCTCTTTAGTAAAAATTGATTATTTTTAAAATGTTACTAATTACAACATTAGATGCCATAAAATTGCTTTGCACTTCATATTATTTGTGGAATTGAGACTAGACTAGGATTTGGCTTCAGGTATAATTTGTAAAATGAAACAAAGATTATTAGTTCTTTGCTATGTATTAAAATCAATGAGAGAAAAAGACAGATCAAAGTGGAAATAATACGATATGTTTACAAATGCTCCTCTCTAACAGCACATTAGGTTCTAATAAGTCAAATGCCAGTGTGTTTTGGGGATATAGCAATGTAAATTTGAGGGAGACACAATTACAGACTGAGGGTTAAAACCCACTCATAAAATGTAATCAACTCTCATTTTGTAACTTCTTGTTAGAATAGTAAAACACTATGTAACTACATATGTAATATCGTGTCCTCACATCTACGAAATAGTAAAATGTGCCTGTCTTCTCAACTTTGAATGAAAACAACCATCAATTTATTTCATGTAGATAATGGGAAAGCACAGTTTGAAAACTGCATGTGTGATCAAACATGATAAATGCTGGTACCAAGTAACTTTGAATAAGAAATTAAAAATAATTTACAAGGAATTCCCCGGTGGTCCAGTGGTTAGGACTTGGCACTTTCACTGCCTTGGCCTGGGTTCAGTCCCTGGTCAGGGAACTAAGATCCCACAAGCTGTGTGGCACAGCCAAAAAAGAAATTTACATTAAAGGTCTGTCATTTATAATACATACCACCTCACATTTTTGTCAGTTCTCAAGGTTGCAAATATGACCATAGTTATAACTTGTAACTTGAATTTACATGGTTCTGGGCACTGTGAGTAGAATTCAGGAAGACTGTAAAACTTCTGAAATTTTAGGCATAATCCTTTACATATGTGTCGTGTGTATTTCAGAAAAGAAGTTTCATGACTCATCAAATTCTTAAGGTATCCATGACCCACAGATAATTAAGAACCATTGCTCTTTGTATCCACCCCAGTAATTCATAAAGCTAGTTACAGACTAATTGGCTGTTGTTTTCTAATTTATTTTTACAAAAGTGAGAGAAAAGACTTTTTAGCACTTCGCTAGAATTCCTGCATATGTAGTAACAAGTGGAGAATGATGAAGTCATGTTACGCTGGGGATGGTAGGGAATTCAGGTTGACTCAAGTGTTACTAGAAATCCCACACCTCATTTTTACCTGTGATTCCAGGTCCTTGCTTTTGTTATTATTTGCAAAGGGTTAAGAATATAATCATTAATAATCACGGGGATAGATATCCATGTTTTACACTAGCATGTAGAAAAAGGTCAATGTTTTGTCAAATGCTCAAGACTTGAATCCATTTTTTGTGAAAGAATTTGATTGATTCTGTAGATGGTGGCCTGTCCTTGCCCCTCTATTTCTGTCTTGATCCATATTGTGGATATTACCCCAATAGTGGTTGAGTGAGCCCTGAAGTGGAGGATTATGATGACAGAAACAGAAAGTCTTAGAAGACATTGTCATATTGGTTGATTCTCAAAAGACTTGAGTCTAATCCTATGTCTGGCACAAATTCTACCCGGTTTAGATCTGGCTTCCTCATTCACTGGGAAAAAAAAAATCTGTTAGTACTTTTCTGCTCTAAAAGTGGGATTCCACAATTAATCCGTTTATTTCCATCACTGATTTTCTAAGTATTGAGTACTTCTAAGTCACTTTGGAGAAGATTAAAATGAAATTAGCATGGGGAACTCCAACCCTTAAAACGGTGACTCTCTAGGAGGAAACCATAAATGAACATGATAGTTTAGAGTGGTCAGGTTTCAAAAGAAAGGTATATATATATTTGATGTTTATAGCCAGTGTCATAAAGTGGTATTAGGTCTACCAAATATATTCATTTATGTGACACATTTGCCGATGGTGACCTTCTATATGATAATCTTGGTACATTGCCTTAGAAAATTCTGTTTTTCTGAAGTCTGTTGCTCCATGACTTTCGGTTCTTGAGATTTATGCTCCCATGCAGCCTGGGCCTGAGCTTCATTAGCACCTGATTTACCACGAGTGCAGATGGTTATTGGAAATAAAAAGTCAGCCATTTCCTATGATTAAATCTCTCACGGGCTGCATCTCCCTCTTAGCTATTTCCTTACTATTGCATATGATTCATTCGCAAGCAGAACAGTGATTATTATATGATTGTTAAATCTAAAGTGGAAAGGAAAGTAGATTATTAGAAAAAGTCTGGTAGCTTATTAATATATATTATGTGCTACAATGAAATGATTTTACCGAAGTATTAGCAGGATGACAGATTTATAGATGATGAGACAAAATTACTCTATTGTGACGATTGAATGTAACAAAAAGAATTCAGATTTTTTTCTTTTCTTTCTTTTTTCTTTTTGCTTGCCTTGCTTTAAGGGGTGATTGCTTAAACCAGTAATCTCCCCAAATGCCTCCTCATCCTTCTGAGCAGTATTATTGTGAGTCAATAAGCAAAGGAGGGGAACTCCAGGAATATTAATTTGCTATGTCTGTAGTTTTTGAGCTGAGAGGAAAGCAAGACTTTGTTCCCAACAGAAATATTTCAGTAGTTTGATCTGATTGGAAATAATTGGCTGTTACTTTTTCACTCGACACTTTCCTTTTATGTGAACAATAAGAGTTTGAGAATTTTTATCTCCCCTTCAGAATTTTGCATACTCTTTATATTATACTAAATTAATGAAATTGATGACCACATAGTACAGAGTCAACTTGTACAACAGAGACTTGTTGATTTGCCTGGTTATTACCGTACTTAATTGACCTATCATATTCCTTTTCTTCTACATAAAAGTCTAAATTGTTCAATTGAAAGATGAATACAACCACAATTACCAGAGCTCTTTTCTGTCTAATTCATTTCCATCATTACATTTACTTAGGTTACTTAGTTTCAGCTCTGAGGCTTTAGATATGCAAGGAGTTTTAACAATGAAATACAAGCATTGCTCTGCTGATCTTTTAGGAACATATTGTGTTGCCACTTCCTGAATGCTCATGCAGCAAATAGTTGCATCAAAAAGAAACAATACACATAGATAAAGACATACCAATTCAGTACAAGCACTGCTGCTGCCAGTATTCATCATAAGACAAACATGCTCTGCAGTGAAGTGTCTGGCCCTAATCTAGCAGCACTTACTCACACTGAGCTACCATTCTCTCTCTTCTAGGTTCTTTGGCCTCCTTAACGTGGCTTTAGGTATGTTTTCTGCCACAGGGCCTTTGTGCTGACAGCCACCTGTGCCAGAAATGTGCTTCCCTCCCGGGAATTATAACCTCTCATGAAATACTTCCACTTTTCCTCCTTCCCATGGTACCATAGCAATTTCACAATATTTGTGTGCTTGAGGAATTACTGTCTTTCCCACTACACTGTAGGGCAGAGTCTGTAAGGCAGAATTTATGGAAGCTTTTGCTGACTTCTGTATATGTTGTGGTTAGCGTGTTCCAAGATATATGATAAGTTTGTGTGTCTTTCATCCATTTTTACACAGCACACCACCCCAAAACTTTGCACCTGAAAATGACAGCAGTTTATTATTTTTCTGACTTCTTTGGGTGAACTAGGCAGCTCTTCATATGCAATAAGTTAGTGGATGAGCTGGGCCTGGGCTCAACTAGGTTATTAGATCTTCCTCTTCACGTCATTTTCCACTCTGGATGTCTTCACAACAAGGAGTTCTCAGGACAGTGCTCCAAGAGAGGGAAAGTGTCATTTACAAGGCCATTGAGGCCTAGGCTGTGGAACTTGTACAACATCACTTCTGTTACATGCTGTTGGTCAAAGTCACTAAAGCTAGTCCAGATGCAGGGGGGTGAAGAAAGAGATCTACCTCTGGAAGGGAGATGTGGCATAGTCCCGTTTCATAATGGCTTGCATACAGGATTGGGAAGAATTTGTGTCCATTTAAACAATCTACTGCTGTATTCAATAATACTTTAATTATAAAGGCAATTATAATTTAGTTTTGAAAACTAGTCCAGGAATTGGCTGGTATAAATGTTTTATAATTTTTTGTATTTGTTTTGGATTTTCATTTTATATATGCTCTGCTCTAAGAATGAGAAGAAATGGAGAGAGTGGTTCATCAATTCTAAGTGATAATAGGCAATCTAATCTCACCTTTAAACAAATAAAAGCTATTAGCAATATAAGAGCAGGAACTTCATCACTAATGAATTACCAGCAACTAGAACAGTGCCTGTCACATAAGAGGTATTCAGTAAATATCTGTTGAATGAATGAATGAGCAAAAATAATAGAAATCCCTTTCTCTGGTCTCCCCTTTTATGTTCCTAAGCAAGTCGCTTTTTGTTTTCATCTGTCTCAAATGATTAGGTTCTAAATTTGGGGGGAGATAGCTGAATGAAAAGTAGTGTTCTTGGGCTTCCCTGGTGGCGCAGTGGTTGAGAGTCCGCCTGCCGATGCAGGGGACGCGGGTTCCTGCCCCGGTCCGTGAAGATCCCGCATGCCGCGGAGCGGCTGGGCCCGTGAGCCATGGCCGCTGACCCTGCGCGTCCAGAGCCTGTGCTCCGCAGCGGGAGAGGCCACAACAGTGAGAGGCCCGCGTACCGCAAAAAAAAAAAAAAAAAAAAGAAAAGTAGTGTTCTTGCTCACGTACGTATTTCCATGAATCCATAATAATGAACTCTGGCAAGATTTAGCAACACTGAAACATATTATATAGGTATGAGTACCCTTATGATTATTTTACATTTGATGACTTACTGAAAAGAGCCTACAAGAGATTTTGTTTTCGTACTGATAGATAAAAATAACAAGGAGTTATCCTCTGCAATCTCTGTAATCTGTTCATAATAGGAAACATCTCTGAGTCACCTAAATGAGCGACTATAAATATCCAATAATATTTTGGATGAAATGACTTCAATACTGTATCTAGGTTCAGATTATATACTACTTTTTTGAACAATGGTATCGTTTTGTTCTTCTCAAGTGAAAGATACAGATGACTTTTTATTTAAATTCTGGAAAGCGATACAACGTGTTGCTAAGTATATTAATATGACAAAAAATGTTGGTTTATTGATTTGTTGATGGTAATGCAAATTGAAAGGTTTTATCTTGTAAAATATCTTCAACTGTAATTCATCTCCATTTATTATCTGCTTATTTGGGCATAATTTCAAACAGGAGAAAATAGTATATGGGCTAGGCTTATTTTTAAAATAAAAAATAGATAATACTAGAGAGAAAAGGAAAGGAAATGTTTCTTAGAATTACCCAACATGTACTTGAGTGTACCAGCACAATGATTAATCTCCAAATAATAATGCCTACATCTGTCAATTAGTTTATATACAAGTCAGCCTGAATATTTTATATAAATTATAGCATCTTGACTGGAAACAAAAACAGATCATGATATTTCCGGGAGTCATCTGGGTCCCTCAGGACATAAATCAGTGACAAAAAATGCAATCTAAATAATAATGGGCTTACTGATTCATATGTTAGACTATATAATTCTTCAGTTTGATTAAAAGTATCAATATTTTCAATATAACTCAAGTAGTCTGATTCTTATTCTTATCGTTTTCCTACAAGATAATTAATGTGTGTGTAAAACCAGTCCTCTGTAGCATTGGGAAAAGGAGGATTGCCCCATTTTTTAATTCTAGTGTGAGAGAAGTTTTAAGGTTAACAGTATTTTCAAAATGCAAAGTTGTGGTTCTTGTTACAAAATTGGAAAAGGACTGCTGATGTGTGAAGAAAAACAGAAGGTAGAACACTTAACTAATTTTCAGAAAATAGAAACAAGTTTTATTAGAAGTTTTTTTTTAAGTTGTGAAGCTGTGTTAGTCGTCACAGAATATAGGTAAGGAAAATGATGTGTGAAGGAGCTAGAGACGTGTAATTTTTTTCTTTATTTTTGAAAGTTTTACAAAACATAGCATCTAAAAATTGGTTAGGAGAAACATTTAAAATGTAGCAAGGTATAATATGTTCTAATGATTCATAATTATTGATTTTAAATTATTCTATGACACTGAGGGTAGTAATAGAAAAGAATTAATTGGCCTTTCAGTGATGAAAAGTAGATGTGTTTTTTAAAACTATTTGTATAATCTCCTTTTTCACATGTTGAATTCCTTGTGTTTGAAACCGCTTTGTGTAGTGATTTCAGATGTCATTAATATTTTAACATGCAAAGCAAATGCTGTCAGGCACAGTTGTTTAATAATGTTGACTCCTTCTCGTAGTCAAATGCAGAAAGTTACCAGTTAATTCATATTCTAGTTGTAAAGAGTTGTCCATGGGTCAGGTCAGAAAACTGGAGCTGTTTTTACTCTAAGTGTACCTGAACTATTACATTTAATTAACTTCCCTGAAACTAAGTAGGTGCTCCTTAATTATCTGTCAAACTATATATTAACACTAAAGAACCTTTATATTCTTATATCTGGTGCTTAAATAATTGATTGGTTTAGTACATTCAGTAAAAGCAAATAAAAAAGACAGAGAAAGAGGGAGACAGAGACAGAGTGAGAGAGAGAGACAAATATAACCAAGAAAGTCAATTGGTAAATGGTAGAAAGAGAGGGGATGTTGCAAGCACTTCTTTCACAGTCTAGGTCAGCATATTCAATTTATTATCCAGCTAGTTGTCCCAGCTGCCTGTGAAGGCCTTCCAGCAGTCATCCTAGGGAGCAGTATGTTAAGTGTGTGACCGTAGTCCAGTCTCGTCCTCATTTTTAGTAAATGAAGAAACATCATTTTATCATGGCACCCAGAAGTGATCAGGCTTTTAATCACTTGCTCAACTTACCAAGGGAAAGTGGTGGTGATTCCTTTCCAGAGAGTAGAATACACACAATTCCATAGTTCAGGACAGCATATCAAAATCCATGGAAAGCAAAATTAACTCCACATTGCTTGGTAACTGTGGAATTAGAGCAAAGGAAGGAGGATGGGTTAAGGAACTCTGTTACCTAGACTCTTTGAAAAATCTGGCCAATTTCCTTCCTTAAAGAAATTTTGCTGTTCCCTTTTATTGTGTTCACTCTTTTTTTTTTTTTAAACATCTTTATTGGGGTATAATTGCTTTACAATGGTGTGTTAGTTTCTGCTTTGTAACAAAGTGAATCAGTTATACATATACATATGTTCCCATATGTCTTCCCTCTTGCGTCTGCCTCCCTCCCACCCTCCCTATCCCACCCCTCCAGGCTGTCACAAAGCACCGAGCTAATATCCCTGTGCCTTGCGGCTGCTTCCCCCTAGCTATCTACCTTACTACGTTTGTTAGTGTGTATATGTCCATGACTCTCTCTCGCCCTGTCAAAGCTCACCCTTCCCCCTCCCCATATCCTCAAGTCCATTCTCCAGTAGGTCTGCGTCTTTATTCCTGTCTTACCCCTAGGTTCTTCATGACATTTTTTTTTCCCTTAAATTCCATATATATGTGTTAGCATACGGTATTTGTCTTTTTCTTTCTGACTTACTTCACTCTGTATGACAGACTCTAGGTCTATCCATCTCATTACAAATAGCTCAATTTCATTTCTTTTTAAGGCTGAGTAATATTCCATTGTATATATGTGCCACATCTTCTTTATCCATTCATCCGATGATGGGCGCTTAGGTTGTTTCCATCTCTGGGCTATTGTAAATAGAACTGCAATGAACATTTTGGTACATGACTCTTTTTGAATTTTGGTTTTCTCAGGGTATATGCCCAGTAGTGGGATTGCTGGGTCATGTGGTAATTCTATTTGTAGTTTTTTAAGGAACCTCCATACTGTTCTCCATAGTGGCTGAGCCAATTCACATTCCCACCAGCAGTGCAAGAGTGTTCCCTTTTCTCCACACCCTCTCCAGCATTCATTGTTTCTAGATTTTTTGATGGTGACCATTCTGACTGGTGTGAGATGATATCTCATTGTAGTTTTGATTTGCATTTCTCTAATGATTAATGATGTTGAGCATTCTTTCATGTGTTTGTTGGCATTCTGTATATCATCTTTGGAGAAATGTCTATTTAGGTCTTCTGCCCATTTTTGGATTGGGTTGTTTGTTTTGTTGTTATTGAGCTGCATGAGCTGCTTGTAAATTTTGGAGATTAATCCTTTGTCAGTTGCTTCATCTGCAAATATTTTCTCCCATTCTGAGGGTTGTCTTTTGGTCTTGATTATGGTTTCCTTTGCTGTGCAAAAGCTCTGAAGTTTCATGAGGTCCCATTTGTTTATTTTTGTTTTTATTTCCATTTCTCTAGGAGGTGGGTCAGAATATTGTGTTCACTCTTAACAGCATCCTATAAACCTCCTTTTTTAGAACTTAGCACAATTGATATTAAATCATTTTGTATATTTTTTCCTGACTAAAAATTAACTGTAATGTGAGCAGAGACTTCTTCTGTCGTATGTACAAATGTAATTCCATTGCCTATCACAGTACCATGTCTAGAGTAGGTGCTCAGAACGTTGGATAAATGATTTTTTTTACCACTAGAGAGAACAGTCTAGTTTCCCCTGACGTTCAGAGTTAGGCATGGAGACTTGCTAATTCCTGCATTTGTGGTGCCTTCCTCTTTTTGTTTTTATACATACTGAAGAGAGTTTTTGTGTTGTGGACATTTTCTATTTATGAATACAATAATCCCTTTAAAAGAAGTAGAGCTTTATTTTATATTGATGCATACAAACCTTCATTACATTTTCACTATCAATTTTGGCTAGGCTCTACATGTGTCTATTTATATTAGTGAGAAATACTCTACCTTAAATATTTCTGTATATAATCTCAGACATCGTGGTATATTTTATTAATTCAAACATCACCCACTGACTCTATTTCTAAGTTTTTGGATATGGAAGAGGGGAAGGTGAGAAGTATGAACTTACCAACTGCTTACTAGTCTGTGACTCTGATAAAAGCATCAGTTGCAAATTTGGGACACTGCAAAAAGGGATGTTTTGTGAGTTTTTTCCCAAGATTATTTCAAGTATATAAACATGGAAATAATTCTTTAAAAATTCAGGGGATAGCAAGTCAGATGAGGAAAGCATATTCGTTGATATTTGCATATCTAGTCACAAGATAAGCACAGGGAATTATGCTGAACAGAAATTCTCTACCTTAACTCCTTTATTTCAGTTACCACCAAATTTCGCACCTAGAAAAATAGGATTGTATAACAAATATATCACCTCATTTGGATTTTCCAAATATCTCATTGATAATAATATATGTGAAAATTCTCTTAGAACTATAATGGAGAGTGCTGTCAGTGTGCTTTTGGCTACAAGTAACAGAATACACAAAATAAATAATAAGAGTCCATTTATAAATCTCACATGAGTAGAGATCCAGAAATGGACTGTTTCAGAATTGACTGATTAGGAAGTTCAACTCTCTTCAGGAATCTGGATCAGCATCTCTGGGTATCCCTTGCCTTTCCTTTCATGGTGGTGAGATGGCTGCTCCATTTCCAATTAGAATCTCCTTCCTTGACAACATGCAAAAACGGGAAAGAATGGGCCTAGCTTTCCCATTGTACATGTCTCTGTTTCAGAATGGGAGATCTCTCAGGTCCTGTTTGTCAGCGCTAGATTACATTGTCATCCTTAGTTGACTTATTTCAGGAAAGGGGAATTAAAAATACTTCTAGGGCTTCCCTGGTGGCACAGTGGTTGAGAGTCCGCCTGCCGATGCAGGGGACACGGGTTTGTGCCCCGGTCCGGGAGGATCCCACATGCCGCGGAGCGGCTGGGCCCATGGGCCATGGCCACTGGGCCTGCACGTCTGGAGCCTGTGCTCCGCAACGGGAGAGGCCGCAGCAGTGAGAGGCCCACGTACTGCAAAAAAAAAAAAGTACTTCTAAAGTAGAAATATGAACAAAAGAACAATTTAATGATGATCACCCATCTCACCTATAACATTTCCCTTATGGCTTAGAAAAAAGTTTCATGTGATGCTGCATTCATTATTATATTTAATGAGAGACAGTATGGGAAAAAAGCTAGAATTCCTGAGTTACGTTTTGCACTTCCCATATGATGTTGGGTGAGTGACTTCTAAACCTCATTGGGTTTAACCTGTGACAGTGCCATGCTCAGTAACAGCAGAAAATATGGCTATCACAAATTTCATTTCATCTCCCTAACAGTTTTCTTAAAGAACTTTTTATGATTATGAAATACTTATTTTAATAATAGAGATCTAATTATTATTGAAAGATATTCAGGTCTAAACATCTTGGACACCATTTAAACATTTTATAGGTTTAGTTTTACATTTCATATAATTATTAATTTATCATTGTTCTTTGGGGACTTACTATGTATGTATACTTCTTTAGATTCTGCAGTATGGCATTACTACTGCTTTTGTACTTTTCCATTAGAATATCCATCTCTTTTTACATACCAAGGTAGAATATTTTATGGTTCTGTCTGAAGTTTCTGTAGCCTGTTTCATTGTCTTTTGAGTGCTTAACAAGCATACCTTAAGAATGAACATTAGATACAAGCATTTTTATATGTCATTTAAAAAATATATCTTTACCTGTGGTGTACAAACATGAAAAATGTTTGCTGTCTTCGGTGTGAATATAAAATGTCCCCACTGTAGTAATTACAGCCATGTTCCTTCCTTATGAAATAATGTTATCAATATTATTCTTTTGCTATGAGAGTGTATAAATTGCTATTTTTAAAAAACATAGGTTTGAGGGTTTCAATAAAATGTAGTTCTTTTTATAAAATATAATCATATTAAGAGCAATACCTCACTACATTTAGGAATAAATGAGTAACCGTATAACCAATGTCTGGTGTAACGTCTCTTGGCAAGAAAAACAAAAGTGAATTGAGTTCTATGACATAAATGTACCATTTTAAACACCCTATTGCTGTAAGTCAACAGTGACACGTCTCTCATCATCACTATTGTTAGCCAAATTCAAAATTCCTGCTATGTTTCTAGAGTATTCCATCAAATTGTAAGACTAAATTTTGTATTAAAATAAAGTTATCGAATTGTTAGAAACATTGTTCTCCATGAGAAAATAATTTTAAAACCAGTTTTGAAATGACTGTTGAAATGCTTTCATAACAGGACAAAAATGAAGCAAACTAATGTAAATGATGAGATTTTTGAAACATCTTTAATGAGTAAAAAATATTCATTTAAAATCCATTTTCACTAAACTACTTAGGACATTATGTTTTTGCTTTCATTTTAAAAGCAAAGGTCGGGGCTTCCCTGGTGGCCCAGTGGTTAGGAATCCGCCTGCCAATGCAAGGGACACGGGTTCAATCCCTGGTCTGGGAAGATCCCACATGCCATGGAGCAACTAAGCCTGTGCGCTACAACTGCTGAGCCTGCACTCTAGAGCCTGTGAGCCACAACTACTGATGCCCGCACACGTAGAGCCAGTGCTCTGCAACAAGAGACGCCCCCGCAATGAGAAGCTCACTCGTTGCAGCTAGAGAAAGCCCGCTTGCAGCAATGAAGACCCAACACAGCCAAAAATAAAATAAATTTTAAAAATAAATAGAATTTAAAGATAAAATAAAAGCAAAGGTCGGGGCTTCCCTGGTGGCTTAGTGGTTAAGGATCCGCCTGCCAATGCAGGGGACATGTGTTTGAGCCCTGACCCGGGAAGATCCCACATGCCGCGGAACAACTAAGCCCATGTGCCACAACTACTGAGACTGTGCTCTAGAGCCTGTGAGCCACAACTACTGAAGCCCACGCGCCTAGAGCCCATGCTCCGCAACAAGAGAATCCACAGCAACAAGAAGCCTGTGTACCGCGATGAGGAGTAGCATCCTCTCGCTGCAACTAGAGAAAGCCCACTCACAGCAATGAAGACCCAACGCAGCCAAAAGTAAATAAATAAATAAACTTATAAAAAAATAAATAATAAGCAGAGGTCAGAGGATTTTATTATCTGATGATCATGTTATTCATACAGTATAGATAGAATCAGTTAAGGATGCTTGAAAAGGGATTCAAGTGTCTTTTAGAAGAGTTCAGTTTTATACATATATAAATGGTCTTCCAAAGATGCTATATCATCACTAAATACATGAAAATAATAAAAGAAGCACACCTGTGAGAAAAAGTTGACATTTAATTTAAGAGTAATTTCATTGCATTAAAACTTTCTGTGTGTTTATGACTTTAGAGTTTTCTACAGTAAGGTAAATGAGGCAATTTCACCCTTTTTATGTTGCATCTTTGTTAGGAGTGAGCATCATATCTAATTAGGTTCTTTGGTATTATTTTTGGTAAATGCACTGGCAGTTCATGTTTTGTTTGTTTTGTTTTATGTTTGCTGCATTAGCATTACTTAGCAGACAAAGTTTAAAAAAAAAACAACAGAAAACCTTTGTAAACCAGGAAGAAAAGTTCCAAGGAAAATATATTGCTAGAAATTAAAATGCGTATTTGAACAGAACTTGTAGAACTAAATATTAACTAAATTTCATTATGACAGGAATAATTGTTTTGCCTGAGCAATACTTCTGATAGTTCACATTTTCCTGAAGATATATAAAAGAAGCAGAATTACTGGTAGTAAGAAAATGCCTGGTAAATGGGAGCTAATTTTATTTTTACCTGACCATCTGGTAGCCAAGCACTTTAAATATTAAACTGAAGCCTGTAGACTTACAATTAAATTCATTGAAATACGGTTTAGTATATTAATGACTTAAAATTATAACAGTATGAATCATTTTTTTGGTAGGACATTTGTCATCATACCTGTATCCACAAAACCTGTGTAAGAACACAATAAATTTGACTCTGGTGTGAACATTTCATAGTGGGTTAAATGTCCAGTTACCTTTTTCTTAAAATCCACAGCTATATGTTTTCTCTGACAAATCTGAGTTTGAATTATTTGGATCATTTTCTAATGTGAGCCATAAAAATAAATAGCATACATGCTTAAATGTGCGTTTTTGCATTTCTACAACCTAAAGACCAGTTGGGTTGGAAAAAAAATAAAATTTAACAGCTTTTAATTTGTCATGTGGAATCTGATTCTGTGTGCTTTTTATTACCTCCATATATTTATCTGAGTGAAACATAAATGGTTGTAATAATGGAGAATTTAAAGCAGCTTTTGCACACGAGCAGTAATGCTAACTAATATGGTGAATAAAGACTGAATGTAAATTCTCAGAATTTCTGTTTCTTGTGATGTGTTTGCTAAAATGAGTATATTTTGGTTAGCTGATACAAGCTCCTCGTCATCCTGGTTAAGCTATGAAGAAATTTGATGGACAGAATGGAAAAAAAAAAAATAGGGAGTAACCATTTACATGCATTTAGAAGCCATATATGTGTATGTATGTATATATATAATTTTCAAACTGTGATACAGTGTACATTACATCATTATGTCACAGAACCTGTCAAAATGTAGACTCATAGCCCTTTCTTTGCTGGAGTAATGCTTTGATATTCCCACATATACCTCTAGAGATAACCTAGATATGGCAGAAATCAGTATAATCTAATACCACCAGTTCCTATTGATTCTCCCTCATTTATGTCTCTTAAATTCAGTCTCTCCTTTCCATTTTCCTTGCCCCTTGGTTTAGGCCTTGAATTTTATTTCATTTGTACTATTCCAACAGCCACGTTTCTGTCCACAGCACCAACATTTTCGCCATTCCAGCCCAATTATTCATTTCTATGAGTTTTATTTATCCAACAAAGCTGGCTATGTCTCTTCACTGCTAACAGAATTCTTTTAGACATCCTATAAATCTATAATATCAAGTCCAAACCCCTTAACTTGGCATACCCATTCTGAAAAAGACCCTAGTTAGCCCATACTTAGGCAATCTGTTAAGTCACACTGCACTCCTAAAAACACCAGAACTTGTCTCACCTTCCTCCTGTTTGCCTTCTACTTATCCATTATAACGCTCTCGTCTTCTAAAGCTTTCTGGACCCCTCAAGGCAAAAGCAGGTGATTCACTGAAGTGTTTTTTCACAATATTTTGCTCATATCTAATTTAGAGAATTAACTTTTCAATTATTTTATATGCCCATAATCTTAACCATTCTGAGCTCCTTAGAGACAAAGATAATCGTGTTCATATTTGTATCTTTAGAACTAAACATAGTATATGGAAGTGAATGTTCTCACTAAACATTTGTTGAATGAATGACTGGGTGAATAAATGAATCCAGGAAGGTCTGGATAAAAGGCCAACAGAAAGATATTATTAGAAAACTTGTTGAATGTAGAAAGATAATTCCAAACAGTCATAAAACATATACTACATATTATTCTGATTGTCTGGAGACCATTTCACACCGAACAATATTTTCCTCTCATATCATGCTGAATGATATATTTTTCCTGATAATGATGAATCAATAGGAAAATATTTTTAATTTTCCATAAACTAAATTTTCCATTAACTTCAGCCATTGTATAGATTTGTAAAACTACATTTATTCTATAAAGTACATTATTTGCATTAATTTAATATAAACTTACATGTAAACTCAGGCCCACAGATTTTACTGTTAAATGTTTGCCCTGTTCTATCTAACTAGCTATCATCTATTTCTGTCCACTCAGATATACTAAATCAGGCCATAATCCAAGGAGATATTCTCTAGAAAAGAATAATGATTCATGGTGCTAGAGTCCTATGAAACTTATCTTGGTTTTCAGATTATTGGCCTTAATATGGTGATCAATGCAAGAAGGGCTAGTGAAAATTTTGTAAGCAAATAAAACCTTGTATGAGGCTAAATATTATTGGGTATGTCTAGATAGATAAGATTACTTTTATAGTTTGTAATTTTATATCAGAGAACTCTATACAACACAGCATAATAATAAGCACCGTATTAGGTTCCGTGTCATCTTATGTAACAAGTAAGAGGGTTGCATTAAGCAGTAAGGTCCTTGCCAAGTGTCTTTTTTAATTGTTGAAATGTTTTACATTCCAATGTGAAAAGTACATATCCATGTTTATAAGGAAAAAATAATTTGTTGTGAGAGAGATATTTGAATATCATTATAAGAATTTCTTTTTGTTTTGCCTTCATGTGAGGAAGCATGTATCCCATTTTACCTGTATTTTCTCCTAACTGAGGGCGTGATAGCTTGTTAGACTATGTATAATTAAAAACTGCAGCTTTTCGTGAGAATGAATTTTTAAATCCACTCCTGGCTAATATAAAAATCTAGTCAGCCTTTGTAAAATTACATTAAACGATCATTAATTTAATTATCTGGTACAAAGAAACAAAGATATGGTCATTGATTTGTGGGAGAAAATAAATTTTGAGCATCTTACTTCCGGATTAAATACTGAAATAGTTTAAACTATATTTTCTTTATAACTGTATGTTGATAAAATATATTATTTCTTTAGTTCTTTCATGCTGTATCATAATTTCCCATTATTGTTCATATAACAGAGGACAGTATCTTTAAAAAATAATTAATAGTTATCCAAAAATTACTAAATTTTATCTTTATGGATAACTACTATTTTTTCTTTTTAATATACTTTCCAATCATGATAGTTTCTAATGAATGCATAGGCATCTAGAAAAATTGAGCATATTTAAGTTTGGTCTCCTTTTCCTCATGAAAAGCCTAGACTTTTCTTTTTTTTCTCTCTCTTTATGATTACAGAGTGGCTGGTCTAAAATCAAGTTGTCTAAGAACAAGCTAAGAATCATAAGCACTAAAACCATATTTCAAAATCTGAGCAACCAATATTATAGAAAAGGCAAAGATATACTTGAATCTGTCAGATCAGTACATTCTTATAATCCCCTCCGGGACAATCATATAATTTGATGCTTACACTTAAACTCTGAAAATTATGTGGCCATCTATTACGTAATGGATGGGACGTGTCCTCAAACCTTTTTTATCACTTATAATACAAGACAGGCCTACCCCATTTTTAAAAATCCCTCCTGTTATTGATAATTGCCTAAGATGCTTCTTCCTTTCCTTTTTCAGAATGAAGAACAAATTTTGGTATTTTGAGTTTGGCACATCTGAAACTTTCTCAGCCACCTGCAAGAAGCTACATGAATCTGTAGAAATAGAAGTAAGAAAATGAATTATCTTTATAATACTATGAAATGGCTTGAGTTTGATTATTAATATGTTGTCCTAGCCCATGGAAGGAGTTAGAATTTTAGCGACTCATATAGCTTTACCCAAGATTCTAAAACGTCATTTCTGTCACTCATTGAGAATCTAGCACATCTGAAATACTAATATAAAGTTAAGTTTGAGTATGAGTTGTTTAATACAGCGTAAAAGAATGAGAGGTGGAACACAACTTTAGAAATCAGTGGGCATAGTATGGACAGAAAAATGTAAGATAAAAGGAAGTACTTGAAGGGAAAGAAAAAAAGTTGCAAAATACATTTTTAAAAACTTATTATTTTCAGGTCTCAATATCTTATAACCTTTAAAACACAGTTCACTAAAATTGTACTTACTTTTATGAATAAAGTTTAAAACATATACTTTTCCATTCCCATTCCCATTCATTAACTAGGTCTTTTCTGAGTTCCTGAGGTTGCCATTTCCCCATTACATTTGTAGGAAGTGGAAAAGCCAAGAAAGAGAGCAAAGATAGCAAGAAAAGATACACTTTAAAAAGATTTAGAGCAAATTCGTCTACCAAAAATATAGACATTGTAGGACTAAAAATTTTGGAGACAAGTTGTAATAGAAAATGAGTTAGTTTTATTGAGAGATTTTTAGGGGTTAAAGAAAAAGGAAAAGTTACATTTTGTTAAGTTGTGAAGACAAATCAAAGGAACAGAATTATGAAACAGGGACACCTAATGACTAGCTGATATGAATTGAGAAATACTGGCTTTAACACTTTTCTTTTTAAAAAGAAATAAATAACTTGTCTACTGAGACCTAAATCATTAGTGGCAACTATTAGGGTAATAAGTTGGGTAGACAAAAGTAGTTATGGACCACAGAGAGTCATAATGATGGTCTGGCTAGGTTCTTCATTATCCCAGCTTTCTAACTTACTATAAATGATAATAACAGCAAAAGTGGTACTATTTCAGAATGTAATCTTTTGGGACTTTTTCCTCATCATGATTGACAAATAAATTGAAGTATTAGGGGTAGAATTGATTGTCATAGAATGGAAAAAGCTCTTCATGAGTGAATCAGATCATAACCCTGAAAAGGGATATACTCACAAAAGGTAAAGGATTTGGGCTTAATAGGCACTTACTGTGATTGCTATTTGTGGTGATAAATATGTGTATGTTTTATATATATGTATATAATACTTATACAGCTATATGTACATTTATATTTATAAAAATCATCTAAGACCTCCCTTTACCTTCAAAGCTCATTATTTAAGAAATCATTATATAGTAGATTTTGAGCATTTCTGCCCTCAGAAACCGATGCTTGAAGAAAATCTGCAGCAAAAGGCAAAAATGACAAAAAATTAAGGTATGGCTTCTGGTTGAATATAGGGTGGATACCCTGAAGCCTCTTGTGCCTCTCCTTACTTTCGCCTACCACTGAATGTAGATTGAAAAAAAATTATTTAAGAGAGATGTTTCATGTTCATGGATAGGTAAACTCAACATTGTTGTGATGTTAGTTCTTCTCAACTTCACCTAAAGGTTTAATATAATCCCCAAATTCCAGTAAATTATTCTGTGAATATCAACAAACTGATTCTAAAGTTTATCCTGAGAGTCTAAAGACTCAGAATAGCGAACACAATATTGAAGGAGAAGAACAAATTTGGAGGACTGACACTACCTGACTTCAAGACTTACTATAAAGTAGTCAAAACAGTGTGATATTGGTGAAAGAACAGACAAATCAATGAAACAGAATATAGAGCCAAGAAATAGATTCCCATAAATACAGTCTGCTCTTCTTTGACAAAGGATGAAAGGCAAGACAATGGAGCAAAGAAGGTTTTTTAAACAAATGGTGCTGTGATGACTGGACATCCACAGGCCAAAAAAAAAAATCTATTCACATTTCTTCACCCTTAACAGAAATGAACCCAAAATGGATCACAGAGCTAAATGTAAAATGCAAAACTTTAAAACTTCTAGAAGATAACATAGGAGGAAACCTAGATGGCCTTGGATATAGTGATGCCTTTTAGATACAACACCAAAGGCACAATCCATGAAAGAAATAATTGGTAAGTTGGACTTCACTGATATTAAAAATGTCTGCTCTTTGAAAGACAATGTCAGGAGAATGAGAAAACAGGCCACAGACTAAGAGAAAATATTTGCAAAAGACATATCTGATAAAGGACTTCGTATATTCAAAATATACAAAGAACTCCTACAACTCAACAATGAGAAAATAAACAACCGTCTTGAAAACTGGGCCAAAGACTTTAACTGATACCTCACCCGAGGAGCTATACAGATGGCAAATAAGCAGCTGAAATGACACTCCATATCATATTTCATCAGGGAAATGCAAATTAAAACAGCAGTGAAATACCACTACACACCTATTAGGGTATTGAAAACCCTAAAAGCTGGTGGGGATGTGGAGCAATAGGAAGTCTGATTCACTGCTGGTGGGAATGCAGAATGGTACCGCCACTTTGGAAGTTTGGAAGTTTCTTACAAAGCTAAACATGCCCTTACTTTATGATCCAGCAATCATACAGTATATATGGTATATACCTAAAGGAGTTGAAAACGTTATGTTAACACAAAAACATGCACATGGATGTTAGTAACAGCTTATTAATAATTGCCAAAACTTGGAAGCAAACAAAAAGTCCTTTAGTAGATGAATGGGAAAATAAGTTGTGCTATCCAGACAATGGAATATTATTCAGTGCTGAAAAGCTACGAAGCTGTGAAAAGACATGGAGCAACCTTAAATACATTTTCCGAAGTGAAAGAAGCCAATGTGAAAAGCCTACATACTGTATGATGTGAACATATGGCATTCTGGAAAAGGTAAAACTATGAAGACAGTAAAAAGATCAGTGGTTGCCAGTTAAGGGGGACAGAGGAAGGAATAGGCAGAGCACAGAGGATTTTTAGGACAATAAAAATACTCCGTGTGATGCAATGGTGGTGGCTACAGGTCATTATACATTTGTTCAAAGCCATAGAATGTATACCAAGAGTGAACCCTAATGGACACTGTAAACTTTGGGTGATTATGATGTGTTAATGTAGGTTCATCAGTTGTAACAAATGTACCACTTTGGTGGGGATGTTGATAATGGGAGAGGCTGTGCATTTGTGGGGACAGGGTGTATACAGGAAACCTCTGTACCTTCCCCTCAATTTTGCCATGAGCTTTAAACTGCTCTAAAAAGTAAAGTCTCAATTTACAAAAAACAAACATCGATCTATAGTATAATATTATGTATGTCACAAAGTGAAAAATGTCCAAGGAAAAGTTTGTGTCACATAGCAAAAGACGTGTGATAAAAATAGGTATGGAAAACATTGATTTTAACATTACAAGTGATAAAATTTGGTGATTTTGTTCCACTGAGCTTTACATCTCGAGAAGAACTCTTTCGGGTCATGTTTCTACACGCCCTCCAAGTCTGGCTTCCCAGCTCTGCATTTACTGCCTTATTCTATGCACCACTGGAGTAGCATTTATAAATCAGAGACAGCACTGTGCACTCCCCATTCTATTGTTGCATATTTTGAAATACTGTTATAATTTTATGAATTTATCTTAATTCTAAAGCTTGTTTTTTGTATGTGTGTGTGTGTGTGTGTGTGTGTGTGTGTGTGGAAGGATGGTAATGTAAAATCTGCTTCTCTACTCACTTTTTAATGAATCCAGTCTATCATATTAGCAGAATACGCCTTTCTACCCTCAAGGTTACTTCATAATTAAATATAATAAAAACAGCAGTTTGGAAATTTGATTCTGTTTGCTGTTGCTTCCTGGCCTAAAATTATACCAACTATGGTTTGAAAATATATGAGAGAATAAAACCACTTCAGTACAAGAGTACCTCAAGTAATGGATATATGTTTTAATGACAGCTTCTTCCAAGCAAAGCATTTGCTGTGTGACCCTTTACCTCATATCTCTCTTTCATTTAGGAAGCTGTTTTCTGAAAAAGGTGAATATTTGGAATAATATTAATATCACAGGCTAATAGTTGATAAAAACAATAGCTAAGATTTATCTATTATTAAATATACCTCATGCTTGGAGCTAAGCAGTGCACATCCATTACCTGTCTTAGTCTTCGTCTGAATCCTATGATTTAGAGATCCTCTTGCATCTCTATTGCAGAGACACACATATGAGCATTTTCTTTCATGATTTAAAAAAAGAAAACAAGAATTGTGTTGCTTTCTGCCAAAATGTTTAAGGAAACAAATCAATTGGAGAATCGAAATATAAATATATACATAGAGAGATGAACAAAGGTGAAATTTTTAATTTTAAGAATTTCAGGGGCTTTCCTGGTGTGGTGACACAGTGGTTGAGAGTCCGCCTGCCGATGCAGGGGGCACGGGTTCATGTCCCGGTCCGGGAAGATCCCACATGCCACAGAGTGGCTGGGCCCGTGAGCCATGGCCGCTGAGCCTGCACGTCCGAAGCCTGTGCTCCGAAACGGGAGAGGGCACAACATTAAGAAGCCCGCGTACCTCAAAAAAAAAAAAAAGAATTTCAGTTATCTTTTAACTTTGTAACAAAAGATAAAGAAATAAAAAGATTAAATGAAAAGCTTTATATTTACAAGATAATATATTAAAAGCAAAGTTTGTGTAAAACTACCTGGGGCATGGATATGTACCTGAGAATCTCAGGTCACCATCTGGGATTGAAGCTTACAAAGTTCATGAGTTTTTTATTTGTTCCATGTACCAGGCAAAGTTCATGAGAGAATAAAATGGCCTATTCTCCAAAGTCTTTGAGTCTTTTGGTGTTTGGTAAGACTTGGGAGGGTGGTATATTTTAAGGCCAGGAATTTCCTCAGATACTGACCTTTGTCTTAATGATTAAGTATTTCTACAAAACCTAAATGAGCTCAAGAATTAACAAATTGCAAGAAGAGTGTCAGGGACACAAAATAAATTAGCAGAATTTGAAAGATAAGATTCTGATTGCCCAGTAACCTGGAAAGCACAGAGTTATTAAAAGCAGTAGGGCAGATTTTCACAGCTTAGTCTGTGCTTCACCTATATCAAAATCATCCTGGACGGTCTCTCAGCATGCATTCAGAGAACCGTAGCCCATCCTTACCGCTACCAAAACACCATCTTGGAGTAGTAGAAATGAAACGTGTGAATGAACATTCTTTTTTAAACCCTTTATTGAGGCATAGTTGACCTACAAAAAGCTGTACATATTTAATGTAGACAACTTAATGAGTTTGGAGAAAAGAATATACCCATGAAACTATAATCATAATCAAAGCCATCAACATTTCATCACCTCCAAAAGTATCTCCCTGCCCTCTTTCTGTGTGTGTGTGTGTGTGTGTGTGCGCACGCATGTGCGCGCGTGTGTGATAAGAACAGGCAAAAGATCTTCCCTCTCTTCTAAAGCTTCCCAGGTGATTTCTCTTTTTTTTTTGCAATGAAATTCTAGAAACAATGATGAAGGGAGACATTAAAGGTGTAGACCTCAACAAAGATGGTCCTAGTAATCAAAAATTGGACTCATCAAGTCTAAAACAAAAAAATACCTCCCTGTTCCAGGAAAGTACAAGAAATGTGGGGTTGAGGTACTGTTACCGTTTCATTAAGATAAATACATTATAATTTTTCTTAGGAGAGTGAGGAAGAAATGAGACAGATGAAACGTGACCAAAGGTGAAATTTCTCTTCTTTAGTTACCACAAGTTGTTTTTAATGAGATAACTTTTGGTAAGAAATTTAATATTCCAGCAATAATTTCTGGCTTTCACAGAATCTCCTGAAAGAGAGAAACATGTAAAATTAAAGTGCTTTTCTGCTGATACTTATAGCTAATGCTTGATATCTTTTTTTTTTTTTTTTTTTTTTTTGCGGTACGCGGGCCTCTCACTGTTGTGGCCTCTCCCGTTGCGGGGCACAGGCTCCGGACGCGCAGGCTCAGCGGCCATGGCTCACGGGCCCAGCCACTCCACGGCATGTGGGATCTTCCCCAACCGGGGCATGAACCCGTGTCCCCTGCATTGGCAGGCGGACTCTCAACCACTGCGCCACCAGGGAAGCCCCAATGCTTGATATCTTGAACCAGCAGTGTTATCGTTACTATCAACATGTTCAGCAACTGTGTGTGTGCATACATGGTACCAGTTTCAAATATTCCTGTTTTCCAAATGTGCTTCCATCTTCCTCTCCTTTACCAGTTATCTCCCATTCCACTCTAAAAATAATGTTGCAATTATCTGCAATCAGCACTTTTGTCACCATCACTGGACTGCCAGCTAACAGTAAAATCACCTAAAAGGCATGTTCTGGGTCCCTATATCACACTGTGTTTTGTGGGTAATACTTTTCAAATGCATTTCAGAAAACACGGAGCTTAATCACTGGGAAAATATAGAATACCACAGCCTTCTAATCCCGTTAAGCCATTTATATGTACGTTTTAATTTGTAGGTTTGCTGCTATAGTTTTCTGCAAAATAAAAATAATTTTATCCTATGAATTATGTATGAATTTGCAGAAAATCTTCTAAAAGCAGGTATATTTAAGTCATTTTACACCATACCATTTTAAACAATGAACAAAGCAATGTTTTTATGTTTCATTAAGTAAAATTATGAATAAATTTTATCTGACCTGGGCATAGAATTAGACTCACTATGAAAAAATATTTACAGTTTATCATTAATCATATCTCATCAGATTTATTATTCACACTTTTATGGTTCTCCAAAGTTCTTCACATGTTTTAAATATTTCTGTCAAGTGACATGTTAACTGAATCTAAAACACTAAAATCACATATAAAAGTTTGTCTTTAACACTTCTGTGTAATGTGGTGCAGGGTATATTTATAAACTAGGATTAAAATATATTGGAAGAAAAATTTAAACCATATTCTTTTAGGTAAATTTGTCTCTAGAATAAGATCTTCCATTTCAAAACTGTAAAGAGTGGACAATGGCCTCACAACATTGCACTCTGAAAATAGCTCCCATAGTAGTGTACGTTAACGACCTCTCTTCAACATAATAAAAATATTCAGGATTTATTGACTAACCAAGGCTGTTAGCTTTTAAGCTTTTATATTCCTTTTCTCTGTAGCTACCTTTTTAAAAATCATAAATCTTCAAAGTGGATGAAAATATTATCTGACACAGTATTATAACTTGTTTATATTTCATAGCCTTCACCTCAGCTTTTATTTCCATGCACTCAACTGGTGTGCTCTACAACTCCTGGTCTTCATCAGAGCCAGCACTGGAAATTTCCAGACTAATGAACATAACGTTAAAGCAAACAGAGGAAGGTAGCCTGGGGTCAAGAACTAGTGGAAACAAATTATTAATAAGTAAGGATTTATGTAAGTACACTGTCCTCTCACAGGAACCTCAGTGTTCTCCATTGGTCCTTCTTCTTTGGAATTTCTTAAGAATTTTTTTCACTTTTCACAGAGCTGCTTACTGTTTCCTTAAAACTACACGTGCCAAGACTCTGAAGACTGAAAACATGAATAATAGTATACACTGATGTTTTTCAGTTGTCACATGTGATTCCCCTAATTCAGTTTAAAAAAAAAAAAAAAGCCTATTTGCAACATGCTCTCCTTTTTTGCCGATGAACAAAGGAATACTCCTTCACTAATTCTGAAAGTAACTTGTCACAGTGGGGTTCGAAGGCCTAGTCAAATAATTGTCTTAGTGTACTACCTGCTGTGTTCAATATTGAGTGAAAATGGAAGCCAGGCCTCAACTCCAGCTTATTTCACAATTCTTCTGTTATTTAAATGATTTTAGTCAGTTTGGGGGAAGCCAGACCTTTATAAATTAACAGCAGGGAAATACCAAAGGTGTCAGATTGCATATTTATCGTCTTTTTCGTGTAATACTTAAATATGTATTAAGAAGTGACTGACATAAATTAGGCAGATTTCAGAAGCCACAGGCCGTGGCTTGTAGAGGACCCCCTTCTGCTTGACATTTCATCCTTGTCAAAGATCAAATTATTTTAATTTAGGCTGCAAATTATAAGGAATGAAGACTTCTTTGTGGGAATTCCCTGTGGTAATCTGACTTTTGTTGTTACTGCTGCTTGTCAGTGTGCAAAAGATATAATATGCATGCAAATAAGGTTAAAAAATATGTACTATCTAATTATCCAGCCAGTACATTCCACTTGAAGACAGTAGGAGGCCTGACACACAGTATGTGTTTGATTCATTGAGGCCTGCAGGGTATTTACACAAGATTACTTTTAATTATGAAATTAATATCTGTTTATCTAGAATATATAGCAGTAAGTGAGTATACACATGAGCAGAATTCTTTAGTAAAAAGAAGTCATCTTAATTTAATACATGAAAAGAAGGGGAAAAAAATCAGTTGTTTCTAGGGGGAGAAAAGGCATCATCCAGACCTTGGTTTCACCCTCGTTGAAATAAATTGAATGAAAACTTGGCACCATCTCTAGAATTTGTTTCTAGCCCTGCCAAGTCGGCTCAAGATGTGTTGCTTTATTTCACAGTTTTTATATTTTAGTGAACAAGATACAGTATTAGATTCAGTATGATGAGGAAAATGTAGAAAAAGAGAGGGTTTTTGTTTGTTTTTTGTTTTTGTAATTTTCGTAAAGGATTATCTCTTCCAGTTTCAAAAATCATGATTATGGTGAGAAAGAGAATGATGAAATTGTATCCACCTTTTTTTTTTTTAACTGTAATAAAACATATAGCAAATAAAACAATCCCGCTGCAGATATACTTTAACTGATGAAATGCATATCCCTAACAAAGTTTGTTTGTAAAGCATAGTGTTACATATTGACATCTCTGCTCATATTGACGTCTAACTGAAAATGGGAGGACAGTATCTGGGCTATATTATAATAAGTACCATTTTAGGAAACTCAAAGCAAATGAATAAATAAATCATAATTACAAAAATACAGTATAGCCTTGTCACTTTCCACACATGCGCATCAGTAGAAATGTATGGAAAATTCAAAAAAGTAAAAAGTGATCACGCTGAGTATTGCAAAGCATTGTCTGGTAGAGTGTTCCATATTTTCCATAGTGAAAGGGTGTCTTCTCACCAGGCAAACAAAAAAATCTGGCTGACTGATTTTACTTTTCATTTTTTCGTTAAAGCAGCTATAAAGTAATGATAGGTTGGAGATTCCTTTTTTTTTTTTTTTTTTTTTTTTTTTTGCGGCACGCGGGCCTCTCACTGTTGTGACCTCTCCCGTTGCGGAGCACAGGATCCGGACGCGCAGGCTTAGCGGCCATGGCTCACGGGCCCAGCCGCTCCGCGGCATGTGGGATCTTCCCGGACCGGGGCACGAGCCCGCGTCCCCTGCATCGGCAGGCGGACTCTCAACCACTGCGCCACCAGGGAAGCCCCTGGAGATTACTTTTACTGCTGCTGCTCTTGGCATTTGCTTCACTCAGCCTGCCTGGTTCTCCATGTTCATTTAGATAACCATACCTCTCGTTGCCTTTGACAATGTGCTTGGAACTTAATCTAGTTCAAGAAACCATCCTTGCCCACTTCATTGTAATTCAGATCTCTTTGAATTGCTGTTTTTCTTTTTTCAAAAGTCTCTTAAGCCATTTCTTTCTCTGCTCCCCCAAAATGAGACCCTAATTATGAATTCTGTTTCTTTATTTTCCCCCAATAGTACCTTGCAGTGTGTTCTAAATAGGAGCAGTCCTTAAAATTTCCGCCTGAAATTTGACAAAACTTTCCAGAATCAACCTCTTTGTAACACATTGGAAATTTGCAGCTGGTTATATATGCAGACACTAAACTGGGCCCCTTTTCGAAGGTTCTCTGTAAACAGAGATACACTGATGATTTAATTTGATCATTTTTAAAGACTCTTTATGATGCCCGGTAAATGTTATTGGTTGCTTTATCTTTTATATTGACCTTTAGGGTAACCATTTAAGTGTTCTTGAAAGGTTTATTTAGAAAGGACAAGATTACAGATTTTAAAATTCTTATTAAAAGATAAGGAAATACAAAAGATGAAATCAAATTGTTTCTGTTCTTTTCCTTTTTCTAATCAGTGTGATGGAGTACAGATTGATTTAATAAACATCTCTCTGGAAGGAATTGCTATTTTGAATATACCAAGCATGCATGGAGGGTCCAATCTTTGGGGAGAGTCTAAGAAAAGACGAAGCCATCGCCGAACAGAGAAAAAAGGGTCTGACAAAAGGACCACGCTCACAGATGCCAAAGAGTTGAAGTTTGCAAGTCAAGGTAAGTTTTCTAACATTTAATTGTTGCTTCTTAATCGGCTCTTAAAGACTACTTTAAATGTAAGAGTTTTCCATTGCACTATATATATTTATGCAGTTGTATTTTTTATATCAGATATGCAAGTGTGATTAATATTATAATAGATTCTAAAATCATGTATAAACTGGCTATATTTTCATGGATTTTGTTCTCCTTTATTCTCTTTTTTGTGGGTATAGCTCTTGACTCAGAAAATAAAATATACGTGGGGATTTAGTGGATAATAATATAGGATGTATTGTACATTAAATTCTGGAATGTGATCATCTTGGTCAGATGTTTGAGTTGCTATAACAAGGGCCTAGTTAAGGCTTTTCTGAGGTGTGTTGCAAGTTTTATTTTTGGCTTTCTTCAGTCAGGCTATGATTAGGAAGCTATCTTACATGAAACTGTTGTCCTAAATATTATATATAATGGCATTTTAAAATATCCCACGATCAGTTTTGGTTATCTGCTTCTAGTTTTCCAGAAATTGAGTAAAAAGTAGAATACCTGGGAAACAAAGGGCAAAGGACTAACAAAATAGGGTAGAATAACTATGGATCAGTTTTCAACTCCATTGAATTACACTTCACATTGGGACATGACAACTAATTCTTGTTGATAGACTGTACAAACAAAGACACCAAATTGTTATTATAATCTTTTGGTATTATAATAATTGATCATGCCCCAATTTATGTATAGTATTCATACTATTTTTTTTAACCTTCCAGAATCTATCTAATACCTTTGATGGCATTCAGATGGCCAAGAAAACGTATTGGCTCAGCTCAGTGTAGCAAAGGCAAAATATGAAGAGATCACAGCCTTATGGACTCAATAAAAATAAATATTTTTTTAAATAAAGAAAATAAAATGTGAGGATGGTTGATAGGCTTGGCGGTGGTAGGAAATAGCTTTATGTTTTGGCGGTGACTTCTGTTAGATGGCACTTGGTGACCATGAAGGTGAAAAAAGATTGACAGAGAAAGTATTAAGTATCCTCTTGAAAGAAGTGCTTACTACAGCCTGCCAATAACAGAAGGTTTTGATGCTCACTAAATGTATGGGTGATCCTAAAGAGGCAAATCCTGAAGAGTTGTGTAATTTAATGCAAGAAAGTTATACCAAATTAATTAAGATGCTTTCTATTCAGAACGAATATAACCGTATGAAAACATGGAGGAAAATGGTTTTTTGAAGAAGTACGTAGAAAAAATGAATAGGCTTGTGCTATATGAATTTTAAATGAGAGAAATTAGGTATAATTACTAATTTCTAGGATTTATTGACATTAATAATGCATTTATATTTAAATGTAAATGCAGATTTCTATAAAGATTCCTGAAAATTTTCTAAGTTTAAAAATTAGTTCAAGGACCATACTAAGACCAAACCTAAAAAATCTCTGCTTCTATCCCTAAGGAAGCAATGAGTACATATAGTAATATAGTCCATATAGTTAAAAAATAGTTTTACATATATTATATATATAAAATGATAATTCTAGGTTTATTTTTCTGTTTGGTCCCTGCCTATTAATACTTGGTATGTCCTTTGCATGTAGACATTTCAGATATGTATCTGAATTGATTCTCAGCGCTCAGCCGCCAACTGTGTTAGCCCAAGGAGATGCTAAAGTTTGTAAAACTCATGGCTGTGCTCCACCAGGACAAGTGCCTGTATACTGTGGAGCTACTGCAGACATGCTGTCTGTTGGTCTCACTCATCCCCCTTTGTATGCTAAGGAATACACGTTTGGAATGAAGCACACACAAATCAGCCAGAAGTATTGTATAGACTGTCGGTGCCCATAACCCTAGGAAAAGGTCTCTCTTCCCATTCTGTCTTCTTGCTTTGTACTATGAAACTATTGGGACCAAGTTTCCATAAACTTGGGAAAGAAGGAGGAATGAAGTGAGAACCTACAGGGTTTGTGACTTAGGGATACGTTTTTCTCAGTACAGAGATTGGGAAAAGCATTAGAAATCAGAGTTTTTGAAGGTCATTGTATGAGTAATAACAAAAGCATGCTTTATAATTGATTTGGCTCAACTTTTATTTCCCTCTCTAAACCAACTATGCTTGTAAGTTTAGATTTAGTTTTATTTCAAGATCAGTGTAATTGAATGCTTAAAATGACTTTATCAGCTGAATATTTTAAAAAGACTTCTGTGTTAATCAGTCTTTTATTAATTTTATCAAGATTTTTTTCATTTTGATATATTTTACAACAAAATAGCTAAAAGTATATCAAAATGCTTCAAAGTTTTGATTTCACATTTATTCTGTTAATTCTTAAATGTTACACTTAATAATCAGAAATGAAAGAAATTTACTACTTAAAATATCTGCATGTATCCCTTCCCGAAATGGGTAAATGTTTCTATCATTTGATATTGTTTTCAATTTCTTGACACAAAGACAATAGTATTAAATGTAAGGGTCAATCAGTATTTTAAATCTAAATATATTTTCAGATTTACACAGAATGGTTACAGGTATGGCCTTTAGAATGAAATAACAGAAACTGTAATTCTAGTCCAACAACTTTTCTTAACCCAGATTCAAATTAGTAACTTCACTCTTGGAAAAATATAAGTAAATAAATGAACAAATTAATAATGTAAATTTCTTCTTTTTAAGTTGTACTTTCTTGAAATATTAACTAGCAACTTTTCTGATATAGCTCTGTAAAAAATTTGAAGTTTAAACTGAATGTTTACTATATTAGAATGGATGCTTGTTTCCATAAACTTTAGAAAGCTTTTGGTGGTGGAGAGAATGGGGGAAGCATACCTAACTATAGATTCTTGAAGTAAAGATAATTTTTTTAATTTAGTAGAAGGATTTAAGTTAAGAAAAAAGTTTACAAGTTTGTTTTAATTTTAAAAATGTCATAGATCAAAGGTACAAGATCAGGTTTGGAGCATTACATACTCATTTATACTTCGCCCTACATAAACTGGAACTCCTGCACAATTTTTTTGCTTGCAATCTTTGAGGACATTCACACATAAGATCAGAGTATCTTCAATTAATAAATTCACTGCTTGGAAATTTTACAGTTGACTTAATTCGAGTTGATCAAAATTATAAGTAATTAATTTAATTACATTATTGTTTTAGCAAAATACTCTAAAACAGATGCAGTTCTGAAACATACACATACATTCATCTAATTCAGACACTTTCTTTGTGGGTTTGTCTTTTTCTTTTGTTTTTGTTGTTGTCTGTTTTGTTTTACTTCTTTTGGAAATAAAAATGAGTGTATCATATGTAGATGTCATGGTCTTTAAGCAAAATTGTAAAGTAGGCAAATTAGATCTTCAGTGCTCTTAGCCTTAATATTCAGTCTTTCCCATTTCTTTCAGTTGCTGAGTTAATCTTTGCCTCCTCTTCTTCTGCATTAAATCCAAGTCTCAGAAAGATATCTAATAAATTTGTTCACATTAATATATAAATGACTGATTGCAGGTGAAAGTAGAGGTATTTGCATTTTAAAAGAAATAAAAGCCTTCAGATAAACCATTATTTTTCAAACTGTGTTCCATTGAGCTATGACTGCAGTTCTTCAGAGGTTCTGTAAAAACTTGGTTTAAATTGATTTCTGTCATATTTTGGAACAATAACATAAAAACCTATAATAAAAACACTGTAAAGTGTGTTCTATAAAAACATTTTGTCATACTGACAATTCCCAAATCATCAAATTGTGTTACCAGACAAAAATAACTTCCTGGGCTTCCCTGGTGGCGCAGTGGTCGAGAGTCCGCCTGCCGATGCAGGGGACACGGGTTCGTGCCCCAGTCAGGGAGGATCCCACATGCCGCGGAGCGGCTGAGCCCATGAGCCATGGCCGCTGAGCCTGCACGTCCGGAGCCTGTGCTCCGCAATGGGAGCGGCCACATCAGTGAGAGGCCCACGTACCGCAAAAAAAAAAGAAAAAAAAAGAAAAATAACTTCCTTTCCTCCTCCGGTTCCACCTCCTCTTCTTCTTCCTGATGGGTGTATTGATCCATAGATAGATGGATAAAATGATAGTTATACCTTTCCACACATATGTTTGTAAACATACACACATCTAAATAAAAAACAACTCAGTAACTATGACATTAATTGCAAAGTCTGTAGCTCTGCAATGCTCGTTTTAAAATACATCTTTGTATATTCCATGATGTACCAAGGGGAACATTACCACCACAGTGTATGTGAATCACGAGGAATTAAAAGGCCTGCAAGCTCAGGTACTTTTGTTTGACACAAGCAATAAAGAGTGCATAACAATCAATGGAAGTGAAAACAAGGTGACAATACTAATGTTTTTTATGAAAATGGAAATCACTCCTTAGAAAAGTTTTTGCTCATAAAAAATTGCATTAGTTAACTAGCTCCCCAAAATAACAGACTTGTACTAGTTTGTATATCAAATGCACTTTTAACAGAGATGTAGGATATAAACATGCTCACAACTCCTGGTAAAGAACCAGTGATAAAATTGAAACAAAGTTTCAGCTAAATATGCAGAATAAGGTAAATTTGACTAATTGAAACTTCTAGTTAACATCTGAGGCAAACAGCAAGTAAATTTGTATTAACTAAGTTGAAAAACTATATTAAAAGTACACCTGTGAACGTGCTTTTTGACAGCGAGGACCTCTCAAGTAATACGAGCAGTTTTTAGGCATTCTAATGGTTTTAAGCTTTGATGATACAAGTCCAGCTATACCATTTTCCAGTAATGAATGCAGAATGGTGCAGGACTGCCAAGTGAGATGTAAAAAGTTCGTATCATTTATGATTACATATCTATCTGGATCAGGATATTTCCAGTATCATACAATAAAAACAAACTGCAGAGATCATTGAAAAATAGGATACCTATAACACTGCAACTATCCTTATCAAATAACTGTGTTATTCTCATAGATTGACTATATCACAAGTGTTAGCAATTTAAACGTGTAAAATATATTTGCACAAATAAAATTCTAATTTTCTCTTTAATTTACTGGTCTTAAAAATATTGCTTCATTTGAAAAACAGAAAAGGTTGACTGCTTTAAAAAATTTGAAAGCCACTGAGCAAAAGTAATTACATTCAAGCCGTAGAATTTCAAACATTTGCCAGAAGCTAAGGGCGGTACTGTCGGGAGCAGCTGGACTTCCTGCTTGAAACCTTATTAACTGGGGGCATGTCTACTCCACATAAGGATACAGATAGAAAAGTTTATTTTGAAAACTAATTAACATGATATTGTCCATGCAATTTTCAGTGATTTAATTCCCATTTACCAATGAAAATTCTTTTCTTTGGGCAGAATTTCTCAAAGTGTAGTATACACTACACTGATGGAAAATTGAGCTACTTTAAGCAGTACCCAGATGAATATTTTAAAGTATGACAGTTTTTATATGTACTATTGCAGTTGTTTTCTCTTTATGGTAAGGAATGCTTTTTTCTTAGTTTGTAATTTTAAATAATTTTATTTTTGAAATAAATTTGTTGAAGTAAATATGGAGTAAAAGCCAAAACTAAAAAATAATAGAGGAGTGCATGGATATGGAAAAAATTGTGACGGTGGAACCAGAAAGGCTAAAGTATAGAAAACACCACTAGGCTAATAGTACAGATTCCACCACTTTGTATAATTTGCATAGCCCCAATTTTGAATACTTAGTGAACACATTATTTTTATTCTTCATTATCTTGCATAAAATGTACTATGTATAAGTTCCCCCCAAAGAAGCTTACACTGCACATACCCCTACCCCACCTTATTTGATGTCTGTGCTCTGTACTGGGGAAGATTAAAATCCTGATTCTTTTTAGGAGCTAGAGGGGAGAGACTATAGATCTGATTGACTGTCAAGGACTCTGTCTATATCAAATGACTTTATTGTTTTGAAAACTCTGAAGAAGTAGGAAGAAAAAAGAGGTCAATCCAAGCCAAACTGATCAAAGAGAACAAATGAGTTGATGTCTATGAAAGCTTGGCCAAAGATGAATGTCTTTTGCCGCTGAAGAAAAATCAGGTTATTGGCTTCAAGGTCTTCATCTTTGAAATGGAGATTGTGAGTTCTGGAAGAGCTGAGATTAACTTATGTGTGCTGTCCATTCTATTGCCTGGAAAATTACACAAAGAGCATTTAAATAGTAAGTCTAACACTTTCTGCTCCTTTTTTAAGTTATACTTACCTGAAAGTTGGTGGTAATGGATATTTGTCATGCACTACTATCAATTTTTCTAGACATTTCTCTGGGTTATTTAGGGTAATTTAGAAGGCAGTGTTTTAAGTTGTCTAAATATAACTGCAACATTCATCTTAGAACTGTAGATAATGTATTTGGCATTCAGACACCAGCAAGCAGAACAATTTCCAAGCATTTAAATTCAGTGATTAAATCAATTAAATTTAGAAGCAAGAAAAGGATTTCATGTTACATTATTATACCTGGAAGTTAAAATTGTTGAGAAAAGATCATGGCATTTGAGATGTTGCATTTTACAGAAATATATGCATATACTAATACCATGATAATTGCATTAGTTGAAAATACATAGATCCAAACATTTGTTATCTAGTAACCTTTAAGGAGATGTCTCAAAATGAATTTCTAATTGTATGTTTTTAAACTACCTTCCTTGAAATTTTCCAGGACTAGATAATGCAAATAATAGCAAGTACTTGTTAAAGCTATCTAAATATCAAAATTTCTGTTTGCATTTGAAGATTGCATCATAACCTGGATATCTTAATGTGATAGCTCTCTCTCTCTCTCTTTTTTTTTTTACAAAAGGCATGCCTTTAAAGTTTATAAAACAGAAGTAAAAAGAAATTAGAAAATACAAGACATTTTTCTTGTATGTAAAAATAAAAATACATTTTCAAAATATAAGATCAGGTACTCTTATATTTGGCCTAGTTGTCCTATAAAACCATTTATATTTTGATGAAGCATTTATGAAATTTCTATTTGTCATGACACTATAAAGACTTCACAGAAACTGCTAGCCTCCTGGAAATTTGAAAACAGAAACCATAAATATGAATAAATTAATATTTTAGTAACAAAACAGATGACAGTCTTCAGAATATTCTTATATTCCTTCTGGAGCTATATAGAATACCATTCTGTGGCTGGGATTATTGACAAATACCCCATGTTCAACAGTCAAATTTTCAAAATCTGACATACAGTATAATTCTAGAAACAAAATCTGACGTGCAGTACAATTCTCAACTTCTTATAGTGAAATTGGTAAGGCCACGAGATCATTTTGGATATAATATAGTAAGTAAGTAATCATTTAAACAGGAAAGTGGTGTTTTCTAATATGTGAATGAGATCATTGAAATCAAAGGTTTATTCTTGAAAGCAAATTGAAGTTAAGGAAATGGAGAAAGTTCAAAGAACAGGTAGGTAGGAATGACAGAACAAGGAGCCGCTTGCTTTTGCCTAATGAATCTGGGAAAACTTGAAAAAAAAATGAGTTTTTAGTAACAGTTGCATTTTGAAAAATATATGCTTTGGCAATCGATTTAATAGATGCAAGGGAAGAAGGAAAGGAATTTGTTTACTTGAGGTTTTAAATTAAGGCTCATCTGTTAACCTTCTCTGACTTCTGAGGCAGAATACCTTCTTTATTTTCAAAATGCTAATACTATTCTGAGACTCTTCTGCATTTGTAACTATTGATTTTAATTGTAACTTCAGAGAAAGATGTAAAATAGAAATGCTTTAATGGGTCATTTTCTCTATGATGCTGATGTCTAATATCAGTGATAAAACAACCATCTTACTTGTTTCTGTAATATCCAATCCAACATAATATCCAATTCTGAGTCTTTTGAAGATAATGGCAGGTCATTTACACAGGCTAAAACTGCATTATAATTTTTAGTAAATTTAACCTATGCATGGTAGAAATATAAAACATATTTCCAAGTTAAATAAATATTGACTGATTATATAGGCCTCAACTAATTAACACTTGTAGAGCATCTTTCAAATAGTACTCACATGAAGTTTCCAAATATGAGGGCTGTCACAGAAGTGTCCTAAATATAAAACCCTGTAGTAACTTTGTCAATTGAGGGTGATGGTTTGGAGCTCAGGTAATAGGTGTGTCCCAGGGAAGTTAAAATAATTTTCCTGTAATCAGGACATATGAAAATAATTTAGGGAGGATTTTTTTTTAAAGAGTAAACATGAAAGAACTATCAAAAAACATGAAATCAGCTACATAAATTGTTAAATATAAGTCATGATTGTATTTTTTTCTATTTGTATTAAAAACCATGTTTTCTTTTCCATCAAGATAGAAAATAGCCAAGAAAAACTATAATCTTATTGAGAATGAAACTTTAATTGCACCAACTTTTGGAGTGATTTCTTATTTAGAGATTTCATGTCATGCCAGGAGAGAAATTGAACTTTTATTTTACCCCTCTTTATTTATGTCTTTTTTTTTTTCTGGTTACCTTAATGGATGTAATGAAAACACCACAGTCTAGCACCCGGTACTCCTTGCACTCATTTGTCTTACTACCAAAGGCTTCCAGGTGCGTCCAGCAAAGAGCAAAGAGACTTTTTTCTGGAAAAAATCAAATCCCACCATCTACTTAATTATCTTTGAGCTGTATGTGCCTTTGAGTTAACCAAAACAACTAACCACTAGAGTTCCATTGCCATGAATTTAGTATTTACAGATACAGTCTTTTATTGTATAGAGCTAGTTAACAAAGAAATGATAGCTTCTTGGACAGTATCCAGCCAACTCTGTTCTTGTGGAAATTGATAGAGATTCATATAGACCACCATTCCCTCCAAACTGAATAATTATTCCCCTGGTTTAATAAAAATAGTTACATTGGTCTTCCTTTGATAAATTGTAGATTTATAAACTGGGGGGGGGGGGTTAGTGTCTGTTTTAGGCAGTATCTAAAACAATGTCTATTGGCTACTGTACAGTACAGCTATTAATTAGAGTAAGCTAAAGATTGAGGCTTGAGCGTTGTAAGGTGACAGTCATTTGAAATAAGACTAAAAATCTCTATAGATAAACATAACTAATTTAAATGAGCCCCCAGGGAGCTTTTTTGAGAAAGTTCAAATGCCTGATGAATGCTGCACTGTTATTCTAATCATCCTGTAATATGGTATAAAATAACAACCTCATTTTATCCTTGTATTTATAAAGCTGCTCCCATTATCATTATATTTTACCTGTTCAAGTTCTGAACGAGTGCTACTCATTGAGAGATTCATTAAGAGAATGATTACATTTCACAGATTGGCAGAAAGAAAATGTATCTTTGAACAATTCCATTTCCCTGAACAGTTGTTCATTTCAAGGTCGAAGACAAGTCTATTAAGTATCTTCTACCCTTTTTAAACATGTCAAAGCTAACCATTAATAATGAAATTAGCAGTTTGGTTCTGATTTAATGAAAGAATCAGCTGCTATTTGTAGAACTCAATTTCTGTGAATGAAACAAACATTTTTTTAATATCGAATAACAAAAAGTATTTAAGAATCCTTTTATGTACAATGATTTAAATCCGCGTCTGTTCGGATAGTTAAAGCCCTTAGCATACTGACTTCTTCCCTACTGTTGTTTGAAAATGCATACTTCTCCATCCAAAATATTACATCATACATTTTCTTACTAAGTGTCATTCACATTTTCAGAATATCTTTTTAGAATAGTAAGAGGTAGAAAATCAACCAATATCAAAGAACATTCCATTTTTAAATTTACTGCAAGAAAGGTTCATGGGATTTGTGACTAAATGTCATTTCAAAATTAAAAGCAAATTCATATGCACAAAAATGTGACTTCAATAGAAAATAGGTCTAAGCCATATCACCTCATATTTGAACATGTTGGTGCTGTGAAATAAGCCTACCCATGGTCACATGCAAGTAAATACCTTAACTCATCTTAAATCTGGTAAGTAATTGAGCAGTAATAAAATAATATATTAATCATGGATGGTTTTGCCAAGCCTGCTATACTTGATGATAAACATTTCCTTCCAAAGAGTTCTTATATTGTAGTCTTAACATCATCCAGGCAAACTCACTAAGACTGAAGTACAGGATATCTGGTGAGCTTAGTGGGAAGCAAGGAGTCAATGCATCTTTTATTCAGTATAAAAGTATGAAAGATGCTGTTTGATTTTTTAAAGATAGTAATTGAATCAAATTTAAACATGTGTAGGATTTGAAGAACTCTCAGAGCTAGGAAATGAGTTAATCTGTATGTCTCACTTTAAACGTATGTAACTAAAATATGCTGACATATTAACAATGCTATTTTGAGTCAAAGGTTGAATATGAGGTTTTGTACAATTTTGTAGTTAGGTATTATTTTATAATTCTTCATTAATATATTTTCTGTCCTTTTTATTAATGAAACCTGTTTTTTCTAGAGGGATTATATAGGTCTTCATCTTTTTTGTTTTGTTAAGATAAACTATTTTAGATTTCTATTGCTTTTTTTGGTTTCATTTTTATTTTTGCTGTTTGGTTTCTGAATATTTTATATATGTAATCTTTGTAAACTCTTCATCCAAATGTTCATCCAAAAGTTAGGAATTAACAAGGAATTATAATAGGTGTTTTCATTCTTGAGGAAGGGAATGAATATTTTGTTTATGGTAGATACTGAAATTTAATTTCCATTGCAAGCCAAGAAGTTAAGTTATCCAAAATTGCAAACCAAAAAAATGAAATAAATGTGTTAGTTTAGGCATAAAAATTGAATTAAATTTTAAAAAAATCTGACATTTTAAATACCTCTGGCAGACTTTATAGAAGAGTGTATTTACTAGTGAGTACTCAGATAAAATGCCTTGATCACGCATATGCTGTGACAGAGTTTGTGTGTGTGAGTGTGTATCTGTGCAGGTGTGTATATATACCGACTTCACTTATGGGGAAAAACATATAGACATGCAGATATCAAAATGATGCATGGAAGCAAAGCATCACTTGAACACAATTTATTTTGGAAAGCCCCAATCAGAAAGAAAACCAGGGGAACCAAAGCATTGTTTTAGGAAAGGAAGGGGAATTTTATTTTTGTTTTAATAGCAGTAGAGAAAAGTGTGATAGAACAAAGTATTCTCTAAAATACAAATCATTATCCCATTTTTCAAGGGAAAAAAGAGATGAAAATAGGTAGAAGGGAATTCTTCATTCTGTCTTCCTTTCCTTTTTTTCCGTTGCGTGTCATCCTTTGGGAATAATGCTTTCTTCAGATTCCGTTACTCTTCCTCCTTCAGATGAGAAAGCCCATCCCAGAGTGACCCTGCTAAAGCAGCTGAACAGCTCACTCTTGATCGATCCTTGTAGCACATTTACACCTACTTATGGACCAGAAGACAGTAGCTTCTGGAGGTGTGTAGGAAAATTGTGTACCAAGACAGTATTGACATTTCTTTTTCTCATTTTTAAAGTTGAGATATAATTGACATAAAACTTGGGTAAATTTAAGTTGTACAATGTGTTGATTTGATGCATTTATATTTTGCAGTATGATCACCACCATCGTGTTAGCTAAACCTCTATCATGTCACACAATTATCATTTCTTTTTTGTGTGAAAAATAATTAAGATCTAATTTCTTAGCAACTTTGAAGTTTATAGTACCGTGTTGTTGACTATACTGTATTGACTTTTTTCTTTTTTGGTTTTATGTCTTCCCATGAGGTGTATGATAAAAAGAAGTTATATTCCATGGCAAGAAAAAAACCAAGCAAAATAATATCACACCAATTGTCTTACACAGAATTCTCTCCCAATCCAGGCTGTCTGCCTCTTACTTTTTTTTCAAGTCAGCCGCCCCTGAGGGAAAAGACTTTTGACGTGAACATTGTAGGCCAGTGGATTTCTTAGAGATAGCCTTTAGTTTTTAGTTTTCTGGACTATAAGAATATGGTTAAAAAAAAAAAAAAAAAAGAATATGGTTATAATAAGTTCTATGGTGAAAAGAGAAAGAAGTCTGTGACCTCAGACCAAGTATTAACTTGGCAAAGTCTGTTTCCTAACCTGTATGTAAGTGAAAATAATCTTTTCGGAATTTTTTTTTACCTTATAGAGTGATTTGTGGATCTTAACACATTTCAAATAATTTACTATAGAAATGTAAGGTGTCTTATATTTATTTCATCAACTTAAGGATATTCACAAAGCTATCACACTAGAATATGTGAAGCACTTCTAATATTTGGCCCACATTTGCGAGTAAGGAGGCAAAGGTTAAGGGATCATTCTCCAGCTATGGAAAAAATAGCCCTTCTAAGAATTAATCCTGACTCCACAGAATTATAAATAAGACTCTTACTTCAGATTATGACAAATTTTTCCTTTCCTGAGAAACTATTTTATGGTTAAATAGTAGAATTCTCAGTACTCAAAACCTTTAAATGAGATCCGATGAGGAGTATAGTACTGACTGCGTTGTGATCCAACTTTGAATTAAAACAGTTATTTATCATCCTTTCCCAGGAAAGCGGCAATTCCTATTAAAATATTTGTGCCAATGAAAGTTGATTAAAATACAGTTCACTCTTTCCAGGTGTTGGGATGATTGACATATTTTGTTTATGCTGCTTAGTTTCTTGGTGCCTCATCTGCTCATTCATTCCTCTCTTCCTCATGGTGAATCATGGAACACATTGTTTGCTTTCTGTACTCCCTTTGGTGGCACACCTTCCATCTCTCACTTTCTCACATAGATCTTAAGATTGTGGTGGCCACGGTACTGATTCCCTGGGAACCAAATAAGCAAATTCCCCCACGACCACTCCCCATTGATTTTGCAGCCAAGACCAAGTCACCTGAGCCATCAATTCAGGTTGTACTCACTGCTCTTAAATTTCGGTTTCCCTCCTGGCGGCATTACTCATGATTCACAGAGATGTTTATAAGAGCCCCCTGTTAAGTAGGCTGTACTGGAGAGTACAAGCTGCCTGACAAATTACCGATGTTGTGAGGTGCTGCCTGCTGGGGTGAAAATAAATTCTAAGAGAGTACAGGGGACAGGTCATGGGCCCCAGCTAGGCTGCAAAACTCTTGTCAACCCGGTACTGTGTGCCAATAGATGTGGCAAGAACTGTCAACAAGTTTTATGGCCCTTTAACATAGACTCAGTAAGAAGGGGAAAGTCGGAGTTTTGTGATTTTCTTTAAAGCCTCCTGCTTTTGAACAACTCTTTCTAGGCAGAAGGGGTATAATCTCATTGCAGGCCATTCACAATTCTCAGGGAAGCTCTTTGTATGGTCTCAAGACTTTGAATTTTTATTGTTCTTGCATGTGTTGTTTTACCGTTGTTGGTACTGTTGACACTAGTATTTTTAAATTAAAAAGGAAAAATTCTCACAGAGTTGGAGTGTGGGATGTGTAGGTTCTCTTAAAATGTAGAAAGTATAATTGTTGTTCATATTCTTTTGCCCTCAGAATAAGTTTCGGTTGTCTCAGATGTCATTGCCTGATCTTGGACTACCCTAGTATAAATTGTCCTTAAGAATAATATGTCCCGGGCTTCCCTGGTGGCGCAGTGGTTGAGAGTCCGCCTGCCGAAGCAGGGGACACGGGTTCGTGCCCCGGTCAGGGAAGATCCCACATGCCGCGGAGCGGCTGGGCCCGTGAGCCATGGCCACTGAGCCTGCGCATCCCAAGAATAATATGTCCCTTTAAAGAATGATTTTCTGCTTTTCTGTTTCCATTATTACTGGTGTCGGGTCTTAAATCTAGCATTATCTCTATACAAACCCTTCATATGTATGTATAAAATGTGCATATAATCCTTTTTTCCATAAATGATCAGTGAATGAGCAGATTATGCTTTTATCAACACTTTTTTTCTCAATCTAGCTATTTTCTTGATTAACTGATGGTTTCTGTCTTCATTAGGAATTGTGTAGGATGGACAAAGCTTTAAAGATTGAATGAAACAGGAATAAGCTCTTAAATTGAGCACATTTATTACCCTCATTTTAAATCTGTTTTTCTAAGGTTAGTAGATAGGGTTTTTAAAATCATTTTACAATGTGCTATGTATATTTAATGGACAGATAACAAAGAACATCATGTTAAGACCAGAAGTGTCAATATGCACATAAGTTACTCATTCAGTAGTTTAATATGTGCCCAGCCAATCTGATCTGTGACCATCTCCTTCTCACTTCCTCCACTCAAGCCAAATTGACCTTTTTGATGCTCATTGCATATACCAAGCGTGGTACCATCTCAGAGCCTTTGCACTGATACTCCCTCTGCCTGGAATATTCTTACCTTAGATCTTCACATAGTTTCACGTGGCTTCATCCTCGCTTCTTTCAGATTGCTGATAAAATATGCTCCCCTGGGAAAAGGTTTCCCTGACCACTTACCTAGAATGTCCTCTCCCACTCCCTACTCCCTGCCTTACTATGTGTTATCCTTTTTAAAAACCTGAACACTTTACTGAACTATAACATTTGTACAGAGAACTGTACACATCATAGTTGTACAGTTGGTGAATTTTGACAAGCGATCACATCTATGTAGCTACTCTTCCAGATCAAGAATTAAAATATTAGCAACCCCACAGAACTCTACCCACCAAGCCCATGTCCTCCTCAATATCCTGGCTTCTAAAACAATAAGTTTTGCCAGTTTTTAAATTTTATATAAATAGAATCATGTAGCATATATTCATTTACGTCTAGCTCTTTAATTTCTATTTTCTTTATTCAAGTGTATTCATTATATTAGTATACAGCTTTTTTCCAGTGTGCAGCTATTATAAATGCTATGAACATTATTGCACAGGTCTTTTGATGTGGATATGTATTTCTTCTGGGTATAGACTAAGAAATGAAAATTGCTGGATCATAGGGTATGTGTATATTCAGCTTTAGTAGATACTGTTAAAAGTGGTTTTACTAATTTACACTCCAGTCAGCAGGCAAGGCTTCCAATTGGCTCTGTATCCTCACCAACACTTTGTATGATGAGTCTTTTTAATCTGGCCATTCTGGTTTATTGTGTTTTAAATATGCATATTACTGATTGACTAATGATGTGGAGTACTGTTTTATGTGACCAGGCTATTTGGATATCCTCTAGTCTCCTGCCTATTTCTTATTGGGTCGATCTAGCTAGCTCGCTATGTATTTGTATTTGAAAGAACTAGAGTCTTTTGTTGGTTCTATAGGTTGCAAATATATTCTCCCACTGTATGGCTTACCTCTTTATTAATGATGCCTTTTGAAAATCAGAACATCTTGATTTGATTTTATTGAAGTTTAGTGTATTAATTTATTCCTTTTTGATTATTGCTTTTTATCAGCAGTTTTTTAAAAATCTTTTTAACGTCTCCTGTGTTATTTTGAAGAAGCTTTACTTGTTTGACTTTTAAATGAAATTGATTTTTGTGCATGGTTTAAGATTGAAGTCAAGAATAATTTCTTCTTGCATATCATTATTCAATTTACATAGCACTATTTGTTGAAAAGGCTCCTACCCCATTGCTTGGTGGTAACATAATCTTGATGCCAAGTTCCATTTATGTATTGATTTATTTCTGGACTCTATATTCTACACTAAAAATAGGCAAACTTCTCTAGTGTCAGATAGCAAATATTTTAAATTTTGGGGTCAGATGCTCTCTGTCGCATCTACACAACTCTAGCACAGAAGCAGTCAAAGACAATATATAAATAAATGGACATGGCTGTGTTACAATAAAACTACTTACAAAAACAGGCAGCAAGGCAGATTTGACTCACAGCTACAGTTTTCTGACCATTGTCAGTTCTACACCATTGGTCTATTTGACGTTCATGTCAATACTACACTGTCCTGATTAATGTCTTATTTTTCAAGAACAACATCCCCTTTAAATTTTTCTTACACATTTTAGAATCAGCATGTTAATTCCTCCAATCTAAAAATAAGTAGGTAAATAAATAAATAACTGTGGGGACTGTGGGAATTGCATTGGCGAATTTAGGGAAAATTAATACCTTTACAATCTGTGCCTTCCAATTCATGAACATACTATCTCTTTCCATTGATTTAGCTTTTAAAAAAAATTTCTCATAATAATGATTTATAATTTTTGATGTAGTAGTCTTATGTCTAGATATTTGATGTTTGGGTATGCTATTCTAAATAGTATCTTTTCTAATATTTACTTTCTAATTGTCACTGTATACAGATACAAAACTTTCTGAAGCCACTTATCAGTTCTGATAGTATATGCATAGATTCTGTTGGATTTTAAATATTTGTAATCATGTCAGATATAAGTGATGACAGTTTCATTTCTTCTTTTTCTACTCTTAGACCTTTTCATTTTCCTCTTCTTATTTCCCTGCTTAAGGTTGACAGTACAACACAGAATGCAGGTGGTGATAATGGATATTGATTTTGGAAGGTGAAAAGGTGGATTTCAGTATTTCACCATTTATCTGATGTTTGCTGTATACTTTTATAAATACATCTTAGACTAAAGATTTCCCCTTTATTTCTAGTTTACTAAGTTTCTACTATAAATGGGTGTTGAATTTTATCAAATTCTGGTTCTGTATGCATTGAGAAAATCATACAAATTTATTTTTCATTCTGTGAATTACTTTTTTTAATTTTAAAGCAACCATGTATTCCATAAATAAATCTAACTTGGCATGATGTGTTATTTTCTCTACATAGCACTGTATTGAATTTACTACTACTAATAGATTTAGAATTTTTCATCTATGTTCATGAAAATCATCACTACTTACTTTCTTATAATGTTATTATTTAGGTTGAATTAACAAGGTTAACCAGATTGAGTTAGTTAGCTAGGTTAACTAGTTTAAAGTTATTATGCCAGCCTTGTAATACAGGTTAAGGAGTATATTATCTTACTGTATTCTCTGAAACCATCTACACCCAAAGTTTTTCTTATGATGTTTGAAAATGTAATTACCTTAAAATATATATATAACGTTATATAAATTTTCCATATTTCCTCTTTTGTCAGTTTGGGAGCTTTTTCTTTCCCTTGGAATTATCTTCTAATGACACAACTTTTCATTACTCACCTTTGTAATATCTTTTTCTTTCTCCTACTTTCTTTAGTTTTAGTTTGCCGTTCTTTTTCTGACATTCTTAGTTGACTTCTTAGCTGATTGATTTTAGTTTTTCTTCCTTTCAAATATATACATTGATGGCTCTGCATTGCCTCCTAAGCATGGCTCTAGTGGGATTCTGTAGATTTTGATATTTTATTATTATCGTGTTATCTAATTCTAATTTCATTTTTTCTTTGACCCACGGTCACTTAGGGCCTCATTACTTTACTTCTAATAGTTTTGAGAATTTTTGTTTGTTTGTTGTTGACTTCTAGCTTGATAGCACTGTAGTCAGGAACATACTGTCAAAGATTTCAGTCTTTGGAAATGTGACCAGACTTGCTTTATGACCCACCACATGATCAGCTTGGGCACATATTTCACGTACATGTGTTCATCAAAGCTTTTTAAAATTAAATTGATTTTGATCTACTATTCCTATCAGCTATGGATTGAGGTATTTTCTCACTGTGATGATGTTTTGATGTATTTTTCCTTATAGTTTTGTCAATTGGTTTTTACTCATGTCAGTGCTATGTTTTAGGTTCATACATATTTTGGATATGCATATTTAGAAGGTTTCATTGTTCTTATTGTTCGTTGGTTTACTCTTTTCATCACTATGATGTATCCCTCTTCGCCTATTGTAAATATGCTTCTTACCTTAAGATGATTTTGCCTTATATTAACATAGGTAAAAACAGCTTTATTTGGTTATCTTTGCATGGCAAATCCCTTTCTATCCTTTATTCTCAACATTTTTATATAACTTTAAGGTATGTCTCTTATGAGCAGCATGCAATTAAGTTCGTTATCTCAAAAAGACAAAATTTTTGACACACCTGATTTGTGTGATACTTTTGTCACATTTTAATTATACATATATTTTCAATCCCCTTAAATATTATTCTATTATCAGTCTCCCTATATATTTTGTTTAATGCGGGTGTACCGATGTCTTAGATTGGATTCTTTGGAAACTGTGACTTTGAGGCAGCGAGTTTCATGCAAAAAGTTTACTGGAGAAGAGTCTCAGGAGTGACACATGTAAGAAGTGAGGAAGTCAGGTTTGGGAAGACAGAAAAGCAGATCCACAAATGTATTGTAACTGAGACCTCAGAGTGATCCTCCAGGACCTGGGACAGCCCTTTTGAGTTGTCCTGGATTGTCGGTTGGGCTTTTGAATATTTCCATCAACCTCCTTCTGAATAGATGCCTCCTAAAAGGGAGAGTAGATATCATTGAGTCAGTTCCCTGGGATAGATGACAGATCCCAGGATGGGGGTGCAGCTATTAAGTGGCCAGCAGCCATTATTCCTAGAAGATGGGAGCTGGGTGCTTCGGTCATGACATAAGGTAGATTTGCATGGAACAGCAGAATATCTAATTTACCCACTGAACCACTCAATCAAATTGCTTCTTATAGTTTGCCCCACTTACGGGCAACTTCTCCAGGATTCAAGGCAGACTTTAGTTCCTGGGGATCTTACGAGAGATGTGTTAATGAGATTAACAGAAGTCTCTGCCACAGCAGTTGATCTCAAGGCCACAATAATTCTTACCCTCCTCTTCCACCACCACCATTCTAGCGCCCTCTTACTCAGCTAGTACCTCTGCTGAACTAGGCAGCTTATCTGACGGATTTGCCCAGATCCTCATCTTTCCTGGGCTATGGCTTCTGTACTTGTCCCTTTTTCATTAAATCGGGTCATGGAAGCATCAAGATACAATCCCGTAGTAACCTAAACATCAGACATATTGTTCCCTCCTCCCTTTGTGTAGCAGCATCCATTTTCCCCTTGGATACCAGGGTCTCTAGATCCATAGAGCCTGAAGCTGCAAGGATGAGAAGTACAGATTCCCAAGGTGGGTCATTAGGAGGGAGGGTAAATAAGACCACTTGTACTTTCTTTCTTTTGTTCCCAGATCCATGCATTCTAAGTATTGGGAACAAAGCACCATACAATAGTTATTAATTTAGGATGTATACTGTGTCTAGAGGGTGACACTTTATCCTTGCAGGGTATCATCTCCTGATCGGTACTTTGGCTGAGTCTTTAAGTAGCACTCTATTTTTGTATCAGTTCAGCATTTTCTTGGTAGCTGAAGTAACTGGACCAGTGTATTCCACAATAATATGCCCTCTGCTCTACTTCTTTGCTGAAAGAGGGGTCTCTTGGCAATGTGATTAGTTTCCCCTATCAGCTAACTGAGTCATTCTGTCTATCTGGTTATATTGTAGAGGAACCTCTATGGTGGGTGTTCATCTATGATACAGAGATCTTCAGACTTTGTTCCCATTCCTTTAAATCTATACACAAGCATCTTTGGAACTCCTTGTCCATATATACATGAATCCATCTAAATTCTAGCCTTCCACAACTCCTCTTTCCACACAAAGGATGACTAGGTACGCTTCCCAAAACTCTGCTCATTGGGAGAATTTCCCTTTACCTCCATCCTTAAGCATTTTAGTAGAACAGCAGCCCATTTTGATGCATACTAACATAACAAGACAAACCATCTATGAAACCTGCTTAAACTTTTTCCTTCTTTGACATCTAGTCCTAAGAGTTATAGAAAGGAGCTGAAGGAGAGGTGCTGGTCCAGCAGTGGTAGAGACAGGGCCACCTTTTCATGCAACTTTCCATACTTTCTGACCCTACTCATGTCTGATCCAGGTGTACTACTTCTATCTTGCAATGGGTTTCTGAGCTTATGACTCAATGGGTCCTTCCATTTGCATTATGACAGTGGTCAAGAGAGTTAACAGGGCCCCAGACTAAGACTCTGTAGTTTACTGTTGTCTGTTCCACATGGACCTAAACTTATTTTGATTCTTCTTTCTGAAAGAGATAGAAATGAATACATGTTCCATACCTCACACTGAAGGCTGTGTTACTCTGCTCCAGAAAAATACTGTATCTTGTAAAGCAAATGCAGTTGAGATTACTATTTGATCAAGTTTAGTTTTCCACTGTCACATGCCATAATCCATCCCTTATTTTTAATAAGTCTAGACTGGTGTCATAAAAGAGAATATGCCAGAGACTCCTACCTCTGCTTTCTTTAAATCTTTGTGGATGGCATTAATTGATAGTTCTTATATACAGGACAAGAAACCAATGTGAAGGATCCGCCAGTTTGCAAGGGTGTGCAATCCAACAATACATTTGGAGGTCTTGGAAAAGACCACCTGATGGGTCTGTGGACTACCATGTGCCAGCTGCAGGCCAGAACTCCATTTATTATCTGGCTCCCTCCCATGTGCTTTCTTTCTATTAGGAGGACTGTTGGATCAGTTTGGGCCTCAGTTTTAATTTTGACTCTGAATTAGCAGTCCTCAAAAGTTCTGGATATTTTTCTTTCCCTAGTGCATAGTCACTTGAGTAAATGACCTTTAGTATCTTTCAGAAAGGACTGGGGGAATTACTGCCCCATGCTCTCATGGTATTGCTAGGTACTCTGTCTTAGAGATCTGCCCTGTCCTTCAGTAAATAGTCTTCACACAAAAGTCTGAGACTCAACTCAGATCTACAAACTGAGCAAGAGATAGTGTTTGGGGAACAGGAGCAGGGTAGAGGGAGGAACAGAGAAAGGATTTATTTTCATTGTATAAATTGAGTGACACCCTGCCCATCTGTCTCGATTTAGGGGCTCCATATTCTGTTGATTTACTCTATCTTTTTTCTTAAGGTTATACCCCAGGTTTGTCACTCCCATGTTCCTGTTCATTGCAATGATTGCGCCTACCTTTCTTCTGGCCATTAAGAGCCACTTCTTGGTATTTATTATTTAGAGATTCTGTCATTCCCATTTTTATGAGGAATCCCAATTCTGCAGTGTCATTTCCTACCCTGCCTACAGAAGACAGCTACCACTGAGCTTCTCAGTGATACCGATGTGTCCCTCTCCATAGCACATACATTACTGTTTGGTACATGGAGTGTCTGATGGGCTATCCTGTAGATTCTAGTTAGCTGGTTGGGTTTCTAGCCTTACGTATATATTTTTTCTCAGCCAACTGAGTCTTTTGATCTCTTCCTCCTTCGTATCCCATGGCAGTTCTGGAATTTCCACCCACTTAGCATAGGTCATAAATTTTTCCAGGCTTACAAGAACCATCCTGGCAGCTGTTAACACCATCTCCTAGGATATGTGCCAGGGTTTTAAATTCTGTATCACAGGAGAGTGCTCTCATATCAATTAACTACTGTATCTAAATGTAGATTTTATCACCTGTTGACCTGCAGGACCCATGCTGTGCACACTCTCCCAGCTCCTGCAGATCCTTCAGCAGTTTCACTGATAGCCCCCTCTCCTCTCTTGGCAGCCCCATAGCATCTCTGTTCTGGTTGTGCTGGTATTTGACCGTTAACGTTTGTCTGGTTGTCAGGGGGACTAATGTCAGCAAATCCTGAGGGAAGGCAGGATTCTTTTATAAGAAACCTGCCTCTTGTCAGGTCTCTACATGATCTTCAAGTTGGGGTGTGGAGAATAGTATCTAGTAAAAAGAGACATAGAGCCACTTTTTACAAGCCCAGAGAGAATCTAGGAGATCTAATTTCTGAATTGCATCTGTCCAGGTAACCGTATATCACTATTGCAGCTCTCAGGGTTCTGATCATGGAATAGGAAACCAAACTTCTCTGAAGTCCAATGCTTTCATGACTGAGTGCCAGGCCTGGTCCTTTGCTCTCCTTGCTCTCTGGATACAGAAGGTTAGATCTCCTTAAATCTTGCAAAAGAAGCCCTCTGGCTTTCACTTTTTGCCTGGAATTGGTGATTCATCAGTATGGTATCTGCTTTCACTTAAGCCATTAAAAGAATTGTATGCAAGATTTACTACATTGCTAGCCCCTGAGTATACATGATGAACAAGAGAGTACTCTGCAGATCATTTCCTTTAGTCCTAACAACAATCCTACAAAGAAAGGAGTGTTTTGCCAATTTTTAAGATGAAGAAACTCAAATCATTTATCTATAGTAGAATAGAGAGCATAGAGACTGTTAGAGACCTACCCGGGGAACTGAGAAAAATGTGTCCCATATTTTTAGCTTATTCTAGAAACAAGACCTCATTCTACCCTGGCAGAGCCTCTAAGGGTTTTCTCCCCTTAAGTTTCCCATCAGGTTTAATATTCCCTTGTTCTTCCCTCACGTAGCCCATACATTTCCCCTCTATCTACATAAAGATTTACAGTTTCATACTTGTTTCTAGGTTTACCTGATAGTTTTGAAACTACTGTTTGATGTTTGTCATCTTGTAACTAATTCCATATCCTCACCTCATACATGTTAAAAAAGATGCTTAGACCTCAATATTACTTTCTCTTTTATTACAAGACTCAGCAAAGATGTTTGTGATTAAAAGAAAAATTGCATTTCTATGTTGGCTGTTCTCTGAACATATATTTTTATACCATTAAATAACATGTTAATATTAGGAATATACTATAAAAAAGATTTAGATCCTTTAATAAACATTATTAGAGAAATCTATTACAAGCTAATAAGTAGAGAAATGATTTATATCTAAATATATTCATTTCATAAAGAGAAATTATGTAAATGTCCAAATTTAGGGAAAATGTTATATTAATCATGGCATAGCCATTAAAAGCATATTTTATATGTATATAGGGGTAAGTACTGGTGATAGAAATATATACTAGGAGCTCCAAAGCTTGTGGAAGAGATTAGGGAAGTTAGAAAATACATGATACTAAGCTGAGACTTGAAGAATGAGAATGAATTAGGTACCCAAAGAGGGAGAGAAATGTTTATATTATTCTAGGTTTCTGGTGGGGCAAGAGGACACATTTGAAGAGCTAAAGACATTCAGCAAGAAGTCACAATAGAATTAGCTAATTACTGGCCTGATTACTTGGACTGTGTTCCTTTCTCTCCTACTAAACCGTAAAAATTATGAGGGCAGGGAATATATCTCTTTTGTTTCCTTTTGTATTCCCCAGGACTGAGCTTGGTTCCTGGTACACAGTTAGTAACCCAATGATTATTTGTGGGGGGACAAAAAAAAAACCCCAGCAGAACCAGGGGAGAACCGGAAACCCATGAAGCTGAGGAAAAACTTTGTGCACATCACAGGGATACTTCAATGTTGACCTTACAGGTGATGCAACTGACGCAGCTTTTAAAATAGTGCTCAAACTTCAAACTCATAAAGTGGCTATATAGTGAAGTGAGGTTAAGAACTCAATTCTATCCAAAGCCAGTGTAGTTTCCAGTATACATTATAATTCTTAGAAAACAAAAACAAAAACACAGGCCTAGTTCTGAAGTATGGAGCCAGTGGATCCAGGGAACATTTCACTTTAGTTCTCTGCTCTATCAACCCAGCCAGCCAAAAATTCTGAGAAAAAAACTCACTTCACTTGATGAAAGCTGAACTATAAACATATAATAACCAATATCAATATCTATTTTATTCTTATAAATATTGGCCAAAATAAAAAATCACTGTTCAAATCACAGCCAAATTCTTGCTACATTAATTAACAGCCCCTTCTTAGAAACCAATTGTAGAATCATTAATTTCTCCAGTAACTCTTTTGCTTTTCAACTAATATCTTTTATTCCCTTTTTGCTCACTTTATTTTAGTTTTATACATTATTAAGCTTTTTGTTGATTCTAGTCTGTTTAACTTCTTTATCTTGTTTTACTGACAATATAATACATATATAGTATATATATATGGGGGGGGAACAGAGGGAGAGAGGGACTCTGACTGACTCAATGCCACTGGGATAAAACTGAATGATTCCAAATAAGTAAATAGTTTCTCAAAAAATTTAACTGCTTTAGAATGAACTAAATCCTACTTGGGACTGTCACCTCTAAGGGAAAAGATAAAAAATATCATTTAGATTTCAGGCCAACTAGATGAATAAATCTAATCTTCAAATTTAAGTCCTAGAATTAAACTAGGTCTTATCCATTCACTTTAACCCTCGAAAGTCCATCTGCTTTTGCTCTCTGCTTTTCTCGTACAAACTGACATTAATCATTTAGGTAAAAGTTTAAATATGAATGTCTGAAAAAATAAAGTCAAACAGACTGGCAATCTAGTCATCTTGTCAAGCTGTGGAAATTACTGTGGAGTCTTCTTCTTTCTAATATTTGTCTTTTAAAATAAGAAACCTGAAAAGACTATAATGATCAGTACTATGGTAAGATTGTTAGCAAATCAGGATCTTAAAATTACACTGACGCAACGTGTTGGGACACTGCCAAGAAGACCTTCTAGTCCCTGAAGCTAGTGGCAACTTTGCCATTTGATGGATCACAAACTACTAGATCTATAAATGAATGCCGTCGTTAAACATTTCTGTGTTCAGAAAGCTTTGAATTTCTGCATTTGAACAGTGATTCCGAACATACCCTCTATATCCACATACATGAGAGAGGTCACTGTCTTTAAAATCAGTTCATTCTAATCATGAGTGCATTACTGTCCCCCATGTCAACCTCACACCTAACTACCAGAGATTAGACCTCTACTTAATATCATTAGAAATGAGGTAAAAAAAAAAAAAAAAGCAAACAAGCAGACAAAACAAAAATATTGTGCAAGTAGATTAACTAAATAATAACAGCTAATAACAACAACAACAAAAATAAATAAGTTCAGAACCTAAAGTAGTATTTTTGCGATATGTATGTACTTGGAGTGAATAGTCACAGATAATACAGTAATAACCTGTATAAACTTCAAAACTGGAGACTGCTTCTATCTTTGAAATAATTCTGTAGTATTGCCAAAGCTAATCAGTGTCAATAATCTAAATTCCTTAGTGGTTTTCACTAGGCTTAAAGTAGGCCTACCGTGTCATAAATGGACAAATTTTTATTTTATCGAGAAGTTGAAAAATTCCACAAATTTTCCATTAAAATTCACAGTATATTGAAATAGACATTTTATTTCTCATTTTAAAAATCAAAAGTCAAATTACATTTATGAACTCACTGCTGGACACTAAACCGGCAGTGATTGCTTACCAGGGGAAGTATCTGTGAACTGAGCTTTGGCTAACATTTGAAGAGAAAACAATCTGCTTGGACTCTAATGTAATAAACTAAACCAGTGGACTTCCCTGGTGGCGCAGTGGTTGAGAGTCCGCCTGCCAACGCAGGGGACATGGGTTCGTGCCCCGGTCCGGGAAGATCCCACATGCCGCGGAGTGGCTGGGCCCATGAGCCATGGCCACTGAGTCTGCACGTCCGGAGCCTGTGCTCCGCAATGGGAGAGGCCACAACCGTGAGAGGCCCACATACCGCAAAAAAAAAAAACTAAACCAGCAATTTCTTTTCTCGGAGCTCATCTCATTACCTGGCTTTCCGAGGCAGAAAACTGCATGTAAGTGAATGCTGTGAGGCTTAGCACAAAGTGAGACAGTGGAATGTTATGTATTATGACAAGAAAATCTGGTAATATTTCAGAAATCAAAATGCTCTTAATGGTGCAATAAAAAAAAATCTATAAAACACCACACTATAAAAATAAGCTATCTTATATTAACGGGTGTAATGATGCCAAATGTAGAACCCTGACAGCCTAGGCAGATCTCAAAAAAATAAATAAAATCTAAAAAAGATAATTCATCTGAAAGTTAGTCATTTTAACTTGAAGCAAATGGATAAACCTTACCATTAACTTGAAGAATTACAGGTTGATTTGTTATTTTTGAAAAAGAAAATTTGCAGCCTCCTTCTTAAGGTTTGTGTATGTATCAGTGTGTGTGTGTGTATGTGTGTGATGCTAATTCTACAAGAGGAAGCTGTATAGACTACAGACATATAACATAAAAAATAAAATAAGAATGAAGAAGCCCATTTTCTAATTTAGGATTCCATTACAACATTAAATTATTTGTGTGTATGATAGTATATCCCCTCTAATACTTGATAGATTTTTCAGTCCTCAGGTGATAAATAGCTGGGATAAATAAATATCTTTTTTGCCTTGCAGTATATCTATGATAACCAAATTATATAATGAGATGTTAGGCTTCTCGTAACTTCCATCGTCTAGTAGACTAATCTCAAGAATCTTTTTTTTTTTTAAGATTTATTTATTTAGGCTGCACCGAGTCTTAACTGTGACATGTGGGATCTTCATTGTGGCATGTTCAGTTGCAGCATGCAGGATCTTTAGTTGCAGCTTGTGGGACTCCTAGTCGCAGCATGCATGCAGTATCTAGTTCCCTGACCAGGGAAGGAACCCAGGCCCCCTGCATTGGGAGTGTGGAGTCTTACCCACTGGACCACCAGGGAAGTCCCTAATCTCAAGAATCTTAAAGATATTTTTTCTTGGCCGAAGATTCATTCGTGTTGAGAATAAAGACCAAAAGAATACCTGCCATCATAGATCTTAAATTATAGCAAAGATTTTACAGTAAGTAAAAGATAAAAAATATATGCAAAAACTTCTAAATTCAGCTTCATCATATGGAGCTTTCTAATATGAGGGAAATAAACAAGGTGATATAGAGTAATTGGTGGATGGCTTTGCATTTAGAATGAGTGGTCAAGGAATGCATCTCTAAGAAAGCTGCAATTAATTTTAAGCTGAAAAACGAGGAAACGGTTATGTGACAAGCCAACAAAAGTGTCTTGCTGGAAGAGAAGGAAGTTCAAGTGCAGAGACCGATGTGGGTAAAATTTTTTTGTCTCTTTGAGCAGGAGCAAGGAGCTCTGTTTGCCTAGAGTGGAATGAGCAGGGGGAAAGCAGGCTATTTTCAGATGAGAGTAGGAGACAGACAATGGCAGGTTATTGGAAGGTTTCCAGTAGGGAACAACATGATCTAATAAACACTTTAATAGTCTTGGGATAAAATATAGCACTCATGTATGTACACAAGTGTCAACAAAAAATACACTTCAGTGATTTGTCACAGAGTGATCACCTGTGTAAACATCACCAAAAAACAGATCAGCAGCATCCCAGAAAATTCCCTTATGTCCTCTCTTCAGTTGCAAGCCACTGCTCACCGCATTAGAGACCATTATCCTGACTCTGATTATAAATGCTTTCTTGATTTTCCATGTAATTTTAACACCTAACAAGGCATCCCTAAACATTATAGTTTAATTTGCATGTTGAAATAAATTCAGTCATTCAGTATTTATTCTTCTATATCTACATTTATTTATTTGATATTTTTGTGAAATTTGCTTGTTTTGTTGTCTTTGGCTTTAGTTTGTTCATATTTGTTGCTATAAAGTATTACAGAGACTGAGAGAATCACAACAGAATTGGAGTCCCTGGGAGAGTCTGCCTAATTCCAATTGGCTCTTATTGCTGAGTACTGCCATTTGGGGTCCCAAATGAAGAAAAAGAGTGTTTCCCAAGCCACCTACTTTCCTGGCCTGGAACTCAGTCCCATGAGTGTGACAGAAACACTCTTTACTCTATCAGCCACCCCTCCTGGAATGAATGAAAGCCCACAGGGCAAAAGTCGTCCACCCGCCCTGGGGATCTCCATCCATAGTCAGATGGTGGCCCAGTTTCTTTACTCTCTTATTAGCTTTCTGAGCCTTCAAGTAGATGGATGTATACATATAAACACACATGTACACACATACACATAAATCTGTTCGTGTATATGTACATGAATATGTTTATGTATATGCATGCATATGTATATAACAGTACTAGTTGTTCTCTTTGTAGGATTGACCCAAATTACCTAGTTCTTATTACAATAAGTAAAGTCTCCCTAATTTGTATTTAAAAAAAATACTGACTGCCTTAAGGAGAATGGATTTATTTAAGTGGTAAAAGTTGAAGACAGGATATAAACTGGACCAGTAATGCTGTTGTTTGCGCAACAGATGAAGATGTCTTTGGCTAGATATGATAGCTGTAGAGAGAGATTTTTTTTCTTTAGGTAGAAATCTCAGGACTTGCCAATTGTTAGGATACGTATGATATGGGAAATAGAGGTTTTAAAGAGGTTGACTTCCGAGGGAAAATTGCTTCTAGGATCAACTATTCCTATTCCACTGCAACTAGGTATCTTAGTCAAATGAGATTATCTTCTTTGGTGTTATTCTTTAACATTGTATTTTTAAAATATATTCTCAGATTTTAGGTTTTGGAAATATATTTATAAGATGATACATGTGTTAAAACAAATAAAATTTCAAATACCACAAACAGATAAACTAAAGGAAGAATAGTACAGTCTTTTATTTTTAAAACCTTGGCTATTAAAATCATGTCAAGTATATACGAATATATTGCAGGCTGCATGTGTTATATGAAACTCTGATGCCTGATAGTGTAGGAAAGCTAAAATCCAATCAAATCTGCATCCAGTTAAAGGATTTCCTTAAGAAAACCCACCTGGTTCAAAACAAATGTAGTCTTTGATAAACTATTGTCTAATGAGTTTCTCTGCTGAGTGAGTCATTGAATTCAACAGCCATTTGCTTTAGTTGAAATGAGGTACCTGAAAGTTCATTGTTGAGACTAGAAATAAAACTATTCAAAACCAGGAAATTAAGAAAGAGTAGCGCCATAGAGGAGACATTTCTATGAATGATATATTTGTTAAAACTGGATTCTGGATGTCTAAGAAAGTCAGGATTAAAGGCAAGAAGGACAAGTATTAAAGAACAAAAGAAATGTCTAATATAGGAATGAAATATAAAGTCAAGAGAAAATTTTAAATTTGACTGAAAGTATTGAGAGATATATAGAAGAGTTAACTTTATCGGGTAAGTTTATAATTACTAATTACTAATAAAATAAATGATCATTTTCACAAAGGGCTTTTAAATGTGGAGTAAGTGGTACACTGGGTAACTGTAACAGTATCACTGTACGCATCAATCTGTGAATCATATCATTGACCATTTAAGAAATATCATAATAATGATTAGAGGAGAAAGAAGTGAAACAGGACAAATAAGGTGTACTTTGCTATCATACTTAAAACAATGGTGACATCTAAAATAGAAACAAACATTCCTTGAGTTAATTTTATTAGGAAATATTTACATCACATAAGATTGGAAAATATTGGTGGACTTCAGAAATTACAGTAGAGATTTTTATAATTCTTGGTAGATTTCTTTTGGCAATCATAAAAGGGCAATTATATTCTTCTCTGTGAGTTTGGAAGTAGTTCGTATACGATTATCATGACCTTATGGTCCTGTATTATAGGGGATCATGCCATTTTAAAATACTTTCTTCCTATGGTTGTAAATGCAGGGATTTGGGGGGATGTTTTGTTTCTGTTTTGGCTCAGTAATACTAATAATTATAATACAAATTATTAACAATAGCTCTATAGACAATACTTCTCAGGAGTGAAGAGTGGAGGGTATGCCCCATGGAGACCTGTAGTAACACAATATAAGAGAGGTAGCAAGTGTAAAAGTAAACCCCAAGTGAGTTTATAACTGTGGCCCCTTTCTGTCTTTCCCAAAACCCCTCATATACTCTCCTATCCATTTAGTCAAACCATGTGACTCAGTTTTTGATTCATAAAATATTACCACCATGGGTATAACATGGTGTGTGGGTGTGGGTGTGGAGAGAGAGAGAAGGAGGGAGGGAGAGGGAGAGAGAAAGAAAATATGAGAATGAACGATGAGCTGAAATGCGGATAACACTTCGTAGTTGTTGTTGGTCTAAATGAAGCACATTAGTAGTTTTGTTAACCTTATTTAGCTTTCTGTGTTGAAACTAATCTGGCTTTTCCCCCAGAACATTGGTTAATATATTCTGTAATTTATTCATCACCCTTTTAATATTGAGTCCTTAAAATGAATCAAAAACGACTCCAGAAGATTATGATACATTGGTCAAATGACTTGTTATAGAAATGTAATTCTACATTTATTTAGGCTTTTCTACATGGGGCTTTTTTCCTCTACTTTTCTCCCTAGAAACTATACATTGTAGCCATTTTGAACTGTTATAAAATGTACCTTTACTTTTTCTACCTGCTAGTACCTACCTTTCCTCCAATACTCTACTTCCATAGCCAGCACCTCCACTAACTTTGGATAGATATAAATTAAAATTATGAGGATGGGTTAGAAAATAACCAATTATAGAAAAGAACATAAAGCTCATGAAACAAGGTGGAGGGTTGAAGATTCAGATACTTATTTACTGGGAGGCAAGAGTAAGCTCTATGTTTTTGACAGCGTGTACTGAAAATAAACTACTGCAGAAAACCATGTCCAAGAAAAAAAATAAGTGAAGTTGCAGGTCCCATAACCCTGAACTCAGACAGAAAATGAAGATAAGTAAAAATCTAAACCACACAGGCCTTTTAACAGCTTCCTGTTAGCTACATGCAGTTTTGTATAACTCAAACACATTTTTGGTCCCTGAAACACATTTAAGAAATAAAAGGAGAAGGGCCTTCAAGGTGGCAGAGGAGTAAGATGTGGAGATCAACTTCCTCCCCACAAATAGATCAAAGATACATCTATATGTGGAACAATTCCTACAGAACACCTACTGAATGCTGGAAGAAGACCTCAGACTTCCCAAAAGGCAAGAAACTCCCCACGTTCCTGACCGAGTGGCTGACAGGGTCTTGGTGCTCCAACCTAGTGTCAGTCCTGAGCCTCTGAGGTGGGAGAGCCAAGTTCAGGACACTTGACCACCAGAGACCTCCTGGCCCCGCATAATATCAGTCAGCGAGAGCCCTCCCAGAGATCTCCGTCTCAACGCTAAGACCCAGCTCCACTCAATGACCAGCAAGCTCCAGTGCTGGATACCCCATGACAAACAACTAGCAAGACAGGAACACACCTGCAACCATTAGCAGAGAGGCTGCCTAAACTTACAATAAGTTCACAGACACCACCAAAACACACCACTGGACGCAGTCCTGCCCACCAGAAAGACAAGATCCAGCCCCACCAACAAGAATACAGGCACCAGTCCCCTCCACCAGGAAGCCTACACAAACCACTGAACCAACCTTAACCACTGTGGGCAGACACCAAAAACAATGGGAACTATATACCTGCAGCCCCCAAAAGGAGAAAAGGAGACCCCAAACACAGTAAGTAAGACAAAATGAGAAGACAGAGAAATACACAGCAGATGAAGGAGCAAAGTAAAAAGTAAAAACCCACCAGACCAAATAAATGAAGAGGAAATGGGCAATCCACCTGAAGAAGAATTCAGAGTAATAATAGTAAATATGATCCAAAATCTTGGAAATAGGATGGAAAAAATACAAGAAACGTTTAACAAGGACCTAGAAGAACTAAAGAGCAAACAAACAATGATGAACAACACAATAAATGAAATAAAATTTCTCTAGAAGGAATCAATAGCAGAATAACTGAGGCAGAATGGATAACTAACCTAGAACATAAAATAGTGGGAATAACTACCACAGAGCAGAATAAAGAAAAATGAATCAAAAGAATTGAGGATAGTCTCAGAGACCTCTGGGGCAACTTTAAACGCATCAACATTTGAATAATAAGGGTCCCAGAAGAAGAAGAGAAAAAGAAAGGGATTGAGAAGATATTTGAAGAGATTATAGTTGAAAACGTCACTAATATGGGAAAGGAAATAATCAAGTCTGGGAAGTGCAGAGAGTCCCATACAAGATAAATCCAAGGAGAAACACACCAAGACACAAATTAATCAAACTATCAAAAATTAAACACAAAGAAAAAATATTAAAAGCAGTAAGGGAAAAGCAGCAAATTGCATACAAGGGAATCCCCACAAGGTTAACAGCTGATCTTTCAGCAGAAACTCTGCAAACCAGAAGGGAGTGGTGGGACATATTTAGAGTGATGAAAGGGAAAAACCTACAACCAATATTAGTCTACCCAGCAAGGATCTCATTCAGATTTGATGGAGAAATTAAAACCTTTACAGACAAGCAAAAGCTAAGAGAATTCAGCACCACCAAACCAGCTTTACAACAAATGCTAAAGGAACTTCTCTAGGCAGGAAACAGAAGAGAAGTAAAAGACCTGCAAAAACTAACCCAAAACAATTAAGAAAATGGTAATAGGAACACACATACTGATAATTACCTGAAAGGTGAATGGCTGAAACGCTCCATCCAAAAGACATAGACTGGCTGAATGGATAAAAAAACAAGACCCGTATATATTGCGATCTATGAGAGACCCACTTCAGACCTAGGGATACATACAGACTTAAAGAGTGGGGATGGAAAAAGATATTGCATGCAAATGGAAATCAAAAGAAAGCTGGAGGAGCAATTCTCATATCAGACAACATAGACTTTAAAGTAAAGACTATTACAAGAGACAAAATTGGACACTACATAATGATCAAGGGATCAATCCAAGAAGAAAATATAACAATTGTAAATATTTATGCACCCAACATAGGAGCACCTCATTACATAAATCAAATGGTAAGAGCCATAAAGGGGAAATCAACAGTAACACAATCATACTAGGGGGCTTTAACACCCCACTTTCACCAATGAACAGATCATCCAAAATGAAAATAAGGAAACACAAGCTTTAAATGACCCATTAAACAAGATGAACTTAATTGATATTTATAGGATATTCTATCCAAAAACAACAGAATACACTTTTTCTCAAGGGTTCATGGAACATTCTCCAGGATAGATCATATCTTGGGTAACAAATCAAGCCTTGGTAAATTTAAGGAAATTGAAATTGTATCAAGTATGTTTTCCGACCACAATGTTATGAGACTAGGTATCAATTACAGGAAAACTGTAAAAAATACAAACACAGGGATACTAAATTAAATAACCAAGAGATCACTGAAGAAATCAAAGAGGAAATCAGAAAATACCTAGAAACAAATGACAGTGAAAACATGACGACCCAAAACCTATGGGATGCAGCAAAAGCAGTTCGAAGAGAGAAGTTTATAGCTATACAAGCCTACCTCAAGAAACAAGAAACATCTCAAATAAATAACCTAACCTTACACCTAAAGCAACTAGAGAAAGAGGAAAAAAAAACCCAAAGTTAGCAGAAGGAAAGCAGTCATAAAGATCAGATCAGAAATAAATGAAAAAGAAATGAAGGAAACGATAGCAAAGATCAATAAAACTAAAACCTGGTTCTTTGAGAAGATAAAAAAAATTGATAAACCATTACCCAGACTCATCAAGAAAAAAAGGGAGAAGACTCAAGTCAACAGAATTAGAAATGAAAAAGGAGAAGTAACAACTGACACTGCAGAAATACAGAGGATCATGAGAGATTACTACAAGCAACTATATGCCAATAAAATGGACAACCTGGAAGAAATGGACAAATTCTTAGAAAAGTACAACCTTCCGAGACTGAACCGAAAGAAATAGAAAATATAAACAGACCAATCAAAAGCACTGAAATTGAGACTTTGATTAAAAATCTTCCAACAAACAGAAGCCCAGGACCAGATGGCTTCACAGGCGAATTCTATCAAACATTTAGAGAAGAGCTAACACCTATCCTTCTCAAACTCTTCCAAAATATAGCAGAGGGAGGAATACCCCCAAACTCATTCTACAAGGCCAACGTCACCCTGATACCAAAACCAGACAAAGATGTCACAATGAAAGAAAACTACAGGCCAATATCACTGATGAACATAGATGCAAAAATCCTCAACAAAATACTAGCAAGCAGAATTCAGCAGCACATTAAAAGGATCATACACCATGACCAAGTGGGGTTTATCCCAGGAATGCAAGGATTCTTCAGTACATGCAAATCAGTCAATGTGAAACACCATAGTAATAAACTGAAGATAAAAACCATATGATCATCTCAATAGATGCAGAAAAAGCTTTTGACAAATTCAACACCAATTTATGATAAAAGCCCTCCACAAAGTAGGCATAGAGGGAACTTACCTCAACATAAAAAAAGGCCATATATGACAAACCCACAGCCAACATCGTTCTCAATGGTGACAAACTGAAACCATTTCCACTAAGATCAAGAACAAGACAAGGTTGTCCACTGTCACCACTATTATTCAACATAGTTGTGGAAGATTTAGCCACAGCAGTCAGAGAATAAAAGAAATAAAAGGAATCCAAATAAGGAAAGAAGAAGTAAAGCTGTCGCTGTTTGCAGATGACATGGTACTATACATAGAGAATCCTAAAGATGCTACCTGAAAACTGCTAGAGCTAATCAATGAATTTTGTAAAGTAGCAGGATACAAAATTAATGCACAGAAATCTCTTCTATTCCTATACACTGATGATGAAAAATCTGAAAGTGAAATTAAGGAAACATTCCCATTCACCACTGCAACAAAAAGAATAAAATACCTACGAATAAACCTAGCTAAGGAGACAAAAGACCTGCATGCAGAAAACTATAAAACACTGATGTAAGAAATTAAAGATGATACAAACAGATGGAGAGATACACCGTGTTCTTGGATTGGAAGAATCAACATTGTGAAAATGACTATACTACAAAAAGCAGTCTACTGATTCAGTGCAATCCCTATCAAACTATCAATGGCATTTTTCACAGAACTAGAACAAAAAATTTCACAATTTATATGGAAACACAAAAGACCCAGAATAGCCAAAGCAATCTGTAGAAAGCAAAACGGGGCTGGAGGAATCAGACTCCCTGACTTCAGACTATACTACATAGCTACAGTAATCAAGACAGTATGGTACTGGCACAAAAAAACAGAAATATAGATCAATGGAACAGGATAGAAAGCCCAGAGATAAACCCATGCACATATGGTCACCTTATTTTTGATAAAGGAGGCAAGAATATACAGTGGAGAAAAGACAGCCTCTTCTTCAATAAGTGGTGCTGGGAAAACTGGACAGCAACATGTAAAAGAATGAAATTAGAATACTCCCTATCACCATACACACAAAAAAACTCAAAATGGATTAAAGACGTAAATCTAAGGCCAGACACTGTAAAACTCTTAGAGGAAAACATAGGCAGAACACTCTATGACATAAATCACAGGAAGATCCTTTTTAACCCACCTCCTAGAGAAATGGAAATAAAAACAAAATAAACAAATGGGACCTAATGAAACTTAAAAGCTTTTGCACAGCAAAGGAAACCATAAACAAGATGAAAAGACAACCCCCAGAATGGGAGAAAATATTTGCAAATGAAGCAACTGACAAAGGATTAATCTGCAAAATTTGCAAGGCAGCTCATGCAGCTCAGTATCAATAAAACAAACAACCCAATCCAAAAATTTTCAGAAGACCTAAATAGACATTTCTCCAAAGAAGATATACAGATTGCCAAGAAACTCATGAAGGGATGCTCAACATCACTAATCATTAGAGAATTGCTAATCAAAACTACAGTGAGGTCTCACCTCACACTTGTCAGAATGGCCATCATCAAAAACTCTACAAACAATATGGGGCTTCCCTGGTGGTGCAGTGATTGAGAGTCCGCCTGCCGATGCAGGGGACGTGGGTTCATGCCCTGGTCCGGGAAGATCCCACATTCCGCGGAGCGGCTGGGCCCATGAGCCATGGCCGCTGAGCCTGCTCATCCGGAGCCTGTGCTCCACAACGGGAGACGCCACAACAGTGAGAGGCCCGCGTACCACAAAAAAAAAAAGTACTAGAAAGCCAAACCATTTGTTACCATTACCTATTTTGAATGGTTACAGGTCAGGTGATTCATATGTTTTCTTTTTTATTTTTTCTTTCTGTTTTACAAGTTTCTTTATTGAGCATATTTTACATAAGTACTCTTTAAAAAATAGCAATATATGGCATAGGACTTGGAGAATAAATCAGCCACAGGTATGAGATATTAGTTCCTATCCTGTGAAGAGAAAAGATGACATTGGGTAATGCACAGTGGAATGAAATACAGAAACCATGGGAAGATTTCATGGTTTTCCCTCTTTGCCTTCATCTTGGCAGGTACAAATAGAAGTTGGGCACTGAAATATTTTTATCATGCACCTGCAGACTCAGGTAAACTGTTTTTCTTGACATGATTTCTCAGAAGTTTTTATATTTTTATGTGAGCAAATTTATAAAAGAACCTTTATTTCCAGACTATTCAGTGATTTGCTGTTTCTAAGCTTAATGTCTGTACTAAACTAATAATGTGCATTTTCAACAAATAACAATATCTCTACTTTAAATATAAAGAAAATTATTTTTTAAACACATATATTTGAAGGGACATGTCAGTAGGTGTCTACTGAACTTCTTTCTTTTTTTCATTTATCCTCTCATCCAAAGAATTATTTACATGAGGCTTCCCTAGCAGTGCTGTGGTTAAGACTCCGTGCTCCCAATGCAGGGGGCACGGGTTCGATCCCTGGTCGGGGAACTGAGATTCCACTTGGCACACAGCGCTGCCAAAAAGTAAAATCAAAATAAAATTTTTAAAAATTACCGATACATTCTAATTCAAAAAAAAAAAAAAAAACAGAATGATTTACACACAATCATTTGAGCTTTCTCAGTCTTTGATTCGGCCATCCAGAAAGCCCAGAACACTAGTTCACTAATTTTTGATCTGGCGTTTTGCATCATGCAGAGATGGCCCAAAATGAAACCAGTAGTGGCCAAAGCTCTGCATACTTATCTTATATGTTCTTTAATGAAGTAGGAGCCACTGTCAAGACCAGCACCTCTGAGAAACCTGATTTCAAAACCAGAAACCTCTCATCTCATCATCTGAAATCAGATAGAAGGTATGCAGAGGCTCTCTCCAAGTGCAGATAGGTTAAATAGTTTTCTTAGGATGGCAGTACAATTCATCCATAAGTAAGACCACCCAGAATCTGAATTGAATGAGCCATTTAATAAAATGTACTTTCACCTGCTGGTTTAAGTATTGATACTCCCAGAGAAAGAATGGTATAGATCTGTCCAAAAACTGGTTCCCTGATTAGGAGTTCCAAAACACTGCTGAAATATGCCTTTTATTTTGGGGACAATTTATTAAAAAAAAAAAAAAGCACAGGTTTGAATTGTAGTCAATCCAAGATATGAATATGAGCAAATAGAGTTCAGCTGACAGAGAATGGGAATTTTGCTGCGACACTTTTCACAGCTTGAATACACTTAAAATACTGTGAGAAAGACAGGCTTACCCTGTTTTGCATTCTTAGTCAGTGCTGACAGTGTCGTGCCATTTTGCAAGGGAAGATCCAGCAGAAGAAAGAGAAGGCAACATAAGTGAATCATGTCATATCCACTATAGATGAAAATGCAGTGAAAGAGAGAACTTCTCATAGAGAAGGACTTTTGAACTTTAACATTATAATTAATATCTTCCCAAAAGACATTCACAATTACTTTTTAAAACCAAAAATATTAGACCAAAGTGACCTTTCACAAACAGAATGAATAAGTTGTCATAATTTCTACTGTTTCCACTGCATTGATAAACATAACATTCAAACTTCAAAAGTGAGCATTTGTCCCTCAGAGATTGTGCCTCTTTTGTGAAGAAATTGAAAAGAAGGTAAATAGTAGATGTTACTAGCAATTTCCAGAAGGTACTCTATCTGAAACTCCTGAGATTAGCTCTTAGCTCTCTATGCCAATGTTTGCTTTGTTGTCTAAAATGACATTATGGTCTGCTGCTTACAGAAGCAAAACATTTATTGCAACAAGATATTTGTTGCCTACTTATAGGGTTTGTGATTTTTTTACTAGCAATGGCAGAATTTTCTGCTTACATTGAATAATTTACCTGGATGTATTCCTGCCGTTTACTATTTTACTATTTAGAAATCTATAAAAATTTCTGAGAATGAAATTTTAAAATTGGGACTTTTATCTGAGTCACATAAAAGGAATTACACTGAAATTTTTTTTCATCAAAACAAAAATGGTAGGGGCTTCCCTGGTGGTCCGGTGAGTAAGACTCCACGCTCCCAATGCAGGGGGCCTGGATTTGATCCATGGTCGGGGAACTAGATCCTGCATGCATGCTGCAACTAAGAGTCCGCGTGCCACAACTAAGAAGTCCGCATGGTGCAACTAAAGGTCTCACGTGCCACAACTAAGACCTGGCACAGCCTAAATAAGTAAATAAATAAATGTTTTTTTAAAAAAACTGGTAGAGAGAAACAGTTTCAAGCTTCCATTTGGTCTAGGTCTTCAAGTACCGAAAACTATAGATTCCTGTAAGACTGGTTGGAGAATTTACTCTAAGGAGGATTTAAGATTCCTGAACCCAAAAAATTTGGGATTACCAAGGAAAGAGCCAAAGTCTGAGAAGACATTTTAGGACCCATTTCACTTCAAGCTCGTGTCTACTTGAGACATAAATGAAATTTTTTCATGTACCTGGGCCAATAATAAAGAAATTCCTTGAATTAATGTTTCATCTCTGTGTTTTTAACAATGAACAGCATTCGCCTACTTTTAGATAGTGTGATATTTTGGCACTTCTTCCCTAATATTTTAGGGTGGGGGGCACAATGGATCCGTTATTTGTGATCATTTTCCTTGACCACAGAATTACAGTCCATCCAAGTGTCTCACTAGCATTCCCTGATTTAGTCCACCGTGGCAGTCAATTCCTCTATCTCACTCCTGGAAATTATGTTGCCTGATGCCATCTGTGGTAAACTGTATTATTGTTCACAGACTTTCCCCTGATAGAAGAAAGTGTTACATTTGCTCGTATAACTTCTTGACTTCCGGTGTGACATGAGACTCTCATTGCCGAATAGCATATGAGCAGAAGTAGTGGGTGTCTCCTCTGGGCAGAACCTTTAAGAACCAGTGTATAGTTAGCATGTCCTTTCTTCCCCGCCGTTGCAACAGCTAGCAGTGTTCCAGGTAGACTGAAGGAAATATGCAGCCAACTTACAAATTCATCTTGGATGTGTAGCACGAATAAAAAATAAAACCTCGGGCTTCCCTGGTGACGCAGTGGTTGGGAGTCCGCCTGCCGATGCAGAGGACACGGGTTCGTGTCCCGGTCCGGGAAGATCCCACATGCCGCGGAGCGGCTGTGCCGGTGAGCCATGGCCGCTGGGCCTGCACATCCGGAGCCTGTGCTCCGCAACGTGAGAGGCCATACCAGTGAGAGGCCCACGTACCGCAAAAAAAAAAATAGATAAATAAATAATTAAATAAAACCTTTTGGTTGTAAGTCACCAAGACCTTAGGTTCTTTGTGCAACAGGATAACCTAGCCTTTCTTGACTGGTACAACATTCATCTCTCAGAGTTTGTAGGTTTTCCAGGGCCAAAAGTAAAGTCCAAGAAGTCATTCTTATACAAGATGTTCAAATTGTAGAAGATGAAATAATTAACTTTCAGTCTCTGGAATTCAATTTCGTATCTTTCACAAAGAGAGTTAAGAGAGGTAATGCTCACTCTTTCATTTCCAAATCACTTTCTTGGAACGCAGTGCCTTGAAAATCTGAGGTTGCTTGGAATAAGGAATTCAGCTTTTCACCCAGTGCCTGTGTTGGGCTTTTGCGTCAAGGCAGAGTCTCCCTTTCCTTCACTGTGTCTGTGAGCATCCTTCCATACATGTGGTTCCATGTTGGTTGTAATGTATGCCAGATTTATAAAAGTGCTACATACACTTTGGATTGGGCTATAGCATTTGATTTTGTACATTTCTGAAATGTCAATTAATGAGTTTGTAGTTCAGGTTGACCACCCTAGAGTAACAAACATAAAGGACAGAAAAATACAGCTGGGTTTTCCTTGATAATAATCATACAGATTGGCAAAGTCCCACTTATATCTTATCAAGGCATTTTCTTAGAAGGGTCTAAAGATATGTGTCTCTAACCACACTACTCCTACAGAATTGCTTTAGTTAGAGAGTTATTTTTTGGAATTTTTCTTATTTATTTTTCTTTTATTTTTAAAGTATAGTGATAAATAAAGAAAGGGATATTTTTAAAAACTAGACCTAAGACAGTGTTTTTTAATGGTATTATCCTTTTTTTGTTATGGCATGTTACCATGACTTAGAACAAAATATTTACTGATTAAATGTGTGTTATTAACCCGTATGTATAATATTCAAAAAAGAATGTGTAAATGGCCGGAAGTGTTTAATTTTTAAACAGGATTTTAGTATGGTATGTAATATAAATGCATACTTATGCAAATATATTAGTTTTGTTCAGAAATTGCCTGTTGTAAAATGCATTCAAATATATTTGCCTTAGTTCTTAAGTATATTTTACATTTGTTGATAAATCTTCACCACATTTTTTCAGTTAGAGCCAAAGATCATTGTATTTGTCTCATTAATATTCCTCTTTCCCCACTCTGAAAAAAAAACCTAAAAATTAGGTGGTTTGTTCAAGTAGGCGTCTCTGTTGCAACATTTCAAAACAACTTCTAAGACATCTACAATAAATATTGAGTTTAATATTAAATCGATCAATTGCCTCCAAATCTATAGACATTCTTAAGACTGATTCTATAATAAACTATGTGTCTTGGGAAATTAGGAGAAATATTGTTCTTCGATTCTGAAGAGCTATGCCAAAGAACAGCATGCTACAAACAGTACTCCAAAACTGTGTCGTCGTCACATCTTTCTGTATCACTGTATGTTCTAAGGGCTAAGTGTTGGCTGAGACCCAGACCGTGTGGATGCTATCGCAAGCCTTGCACTCAGGAGCAGCATTGCATATGGGTGTGGGCTGTTCTTTCTGGTAGCAGAACCAGCCTGACCCACCGCAACACATCAAGGAACCTCCTGTTTGGATGCATCTGTCTGTGGGGAGGTTTCCAGCTGGTCTATTTGCTATACATTCGGATGCTTTCATGTAAACAGTGAAAACATTGAGGGACTTGCCCATGGAGACTGACTGACAAGCAAAGGCTGACTTTGGCTGCTCTACAAGGATAAAATAATGAAGGTAAAGAGAGTAGAAAGAGGGTGTAAAGAAGGTGGACGGTTAAGAGGGAAACACAGAAAAGCAGGAGAAAAGTTGCAAGGAAGAAAATAGGATAGGGTAATGGTTAAAAGTGCAAGGGGCACTTTATTATTCCTGGGAAAATACATAGTTGGTCAGAAGTAAATAATAGCAATTGCCAATTAGGCCTGACTACTAAAATATATTCTTACAATCAATTCCTGAGTGAGTTCTTTTCAAATTAGGAATTTGAACTTAGTATATTCATTCAATGTATGAAATATACCAGAAACACGGCACTAAAAGATATTGCAAAAATAAATATATTATAGTCTTTCTCTCCCAGGCCAAAGCCATCTAGGACTATAACAGTAAAAACTCAAATAGAGGCCTCACTTTATAGAATGTCAAGAATTCTAACACCTTCAAATTCTTCCCAGCCAGTTCAGCAAGTTCAAGGTGTGATTTCTCATATACCTGCAAACATGATCTTCCTGGCTCGGACATAGTATTTGCCATTTTCTCCATTTCTGATCCTGATAACATTAGAATCATAAGAATCTTAAGAAAATTTGCAGAGAAACCCTCTATCATTCCTGAAGTGTCACAGCCTCAGCTGCCTCTGCCATTTCCTACCCATTATATATTCCAGTGTACCCCAAAAGAACCAAGGTGCAAATGAGGCAATGCCATGGGATCACATTGTGTTTAAAATTCTCACCTTTCAGATATACTTCACAGTAGCTTCTGTGAGGCCAGGATGCCCTTCTATTAAATTAAAATTATTAAAATGCCTTAGATCTAAAAAAGCATGTTAATGAAATATGATATAACAATTTGGCACCAAGTTCTAGAAGGTCCTATGTCAGCACCATTTCAATTTTCAGTTAAAATGTACCCTGGGCATCTACTTTATACCATAAATATATTTTAATAGAATTTCAGTGGTGTTTAATATTCCATCATGTAGATCTACTGTAATTTAACTCAAGTTTTATCATGTCTTTATAAACTAAAAAAATGCTTTTTGGAAAAAAGTGGATTGTCAAGAAATCCTTACCTATTGAAAGAAGTTTGAGGGGAGGAGATAGGTTATAAAAATATATGTAGTTCTACAATTCAACAAGAATGATAAACAGGTTTGCTTGTTATTATAGGGAATAGGGAGCTGTGTGGTATCATTGATGAAAAAAATTTCTGTCACTAAATAGCCTATAGCTCTTAGTGGAGGCAGATGTAACTGTGTTAAGAAACAATAAAGCTTCAACTACTACATCACAGTAAAACATGAACTTAATACATTCTGAATTTTAAGTATTAAAAAAAAAGAACAAAATATTTTCTGTATACTAATAGGTCTAGTACCGTAGTATAGAATTCTGGCTAGCAACTACAATTACGAATGAGATCTCAGAACTTCTTGCATTTATATTCATAAAGAATAAAGAAATTTCTCTTTATGAATGAAGAATTAGAAAAGTACTCACTTTAAAAGACATGATTGGGACTTCCCTGGTGGCACAGTGGTTAAGAATCCACCTGCCAGTGCAGGGGACGCAGGTTCGATCCCTGGTCTGGGAAGATCCCACGTGCCGCGGAGCAACTAAGCTCGTGTCCCGCAACTACTGAAGCCTGCGTGCCTAGAACCCAGAGCCCGTGCTCCGCAACAGAAGAAGCCACCAAAATGAGAAGACCACACACCACAACGAAGAGTACCCCCGCTTGCCACAACTAGAGAAAGCCCACGCACAGCAACAAAGACCCAATGCAGCCCAAAACAAATAAATTTATTTTTTAAAAAAATTTTTTAAAAAAAGGACATGATTAAATGACAGTTTAGTTTGTTACTTACAATTGACATTGTCCTAAAATTTGATTAGCTTCATCATCATTATGAACTAGCTTTGGAGATGTGTTTTCAAACTTCTGGAATTCTTCTAATCTTTACTGGCAGGACATCATTGACATTGTGGATTTGGTAAGGTCTCTTAAGAATTGCTAGTTGATTTTGTTAAGAAACTCTTATTTTTTCTTAGTTGTTTCTTATCTTCTGTCAGATGTCCGAGGCAGAGAAAGTATGGCTGTTCCAGAGGCAGAGACCCTGTATGAATTGAAACTATTAAAATTTACACACATGGAGTTCATTTGACTCATTCTATACATGCTGCAATTAAGTGCTTGCTAAATGTTGCTTTCCTCTCTCTGAATGAAAAGCAATTAAAGGGGGAAAATGTGGAAAGATTTAAGTGTAAGCCTGGTTTAGCTGAAGAAATAGGCTCATGCTGAATTATAACCGAGTACCTTGTGTTCTGTCACTGGGAAAAGAAAGCTTATGATTAAATATTAGTTGACCAAGTTTTCATACGAAGACTTTGTATTGATTAACAACTCTGTGTCAGGGTGTGCGGTAGGAATTGGGACTGCAAAGATATATGAGCTGTGGTGTCTGCCTCAAGATTCAAGAAGATATGCACATTTAAAAACAGAATAAAACAAACAAAACTATGGAAGTTAAGTATATTCAAAGCAATGGAAACGTAAAAAGTGTTAATTACTTCTGCCCAAAGGTGGTAGAGGGAAGTTTCAGAGGCAGTGATGCTTAATCTCAATTTTAAACAAAGAAGAGAAATTTATCTAAGGCAATGGAGAAGACCATTCAAAGTAGAAGAAGCTGCATTTGTAACACACACACAGGCAGAAACAGCACAGCGTGAGAAACTGGAAGTCTGATGTTAATGAGAAAAAGTATCAAGTGATAAAAAAAAATATAAAGTCAGGTAGGCATGAGTCAGTTCATAAAGGGTCTTTTTTGGTGTACCAACAAATCTGAATTGGGGTAACTAGAAATCACTGAAGATCTTTTATAGATTAGAGGAGGTATGCATCTTAGTAAAAAAAACTCTGGCCAGGTATAAGAAGGTAGGATTAGTTATTACAAGAGAAAAAGTAAGGTAAAATTTGGAGGCTATTGCCAAAAACAGAACAGATCATTGCATATTACCTGCAAGGAACCATCTGGATACAGTGCCAAAATCCAAACGAAGAAAGTGAAGCATGGGACTGTCAGATTTCGGGGGGAGCTACTCTGGAGCAAGCGGGCAGTCAGTGACCACACAGGCAGGTACCTCTTCAAATCCTGGACTGTTCCTGCACCCAAGCAGGCAAGTACATTGCTCAAGCCCTCGGAAGGGGACTTAGATGCTCAAATCTAGGGCAGTCTTCCACAATACGATGAAATATAAATATGCTTCCAATAATTTAAATCCCTCTAAAAATCATTCTGCAAGTAAAATTTTAAAATAATTAACTCCATATATGATCATATTGCTTATCTGTGGGTGCAAAAAGAAATTACTAATATGCAGATATATCTTTATATAAATGTACACACACTCTCCCCAGCATGAGCAAAGGAAGGAAGGAGGGAGGGAGGGAGGAAGGAAGGAAGGAAGAAAGGAAGGAAGGAAAGGAAGGTAGGACCACTTACTAGTAACAACTGAGTAATATCTTGTCTGTACAATTTTAGAACATGCCTTTTCAGAACAAGAGAAATGAATTTTACCATGAAAATTTATACACAGCATTTGTACGTAGAGTTGTCAGTCAATTAAAATCTGTTCTCTATGCCTTATTACATGAAGACCCACCATTATAATGATACTATGCTAACCAGAATGGTAAGATCCTAATCAACCCCAAACCCAGCACTCTAGCTTTGCTGTCATTATAAGCACAACGTGATAAACCAGAGAGCTCACAGTGCTTGATAGAAACATATTGGCTACGAGTATCAAGCAATCAACCTGAATCCATAAACTACACGTGCACATCAGTTTCATGGTCTTTCTTACTCTATTATTGAATCTCATCTGAAACGAGATTGCCAAAACATCATCACATCTCCTATTGAGGAAAATTGTGATCCTTGTTGTGAATTTAGACTAATAGGGGGACAAACATATTGGCTTGCATTATCTTCATCTCCTGGTTCTGCTATACCAAATATCCTATTATCAGAAACATCCATTCATTCATCTATCTGCCCCCAAAAATAGGCTCCCAATCTCAATACTACCATCTACAAACTATATTCTTCTTTCCCTTTTAGATCTTTTATTATTCACAAGGCATTTGTAGTTGGAATCTTTCATTTAAGAATGCTAGGGCAGCAGCCATTTGTAGAAGATAAAAATTGTTAAACGTCAATATTGTGCACTATGAACATCTCATGGTCCTTATGTCACTTATTTTGTTACATGGAGACACTAAGGGGTCAGAGAAAAAAACGTTGTCAGCCGTGGATAACATCTTGTTTAAACAACAAAAATAGAGTGAAAATGGGCATAGTGAAAGAGGTTCTAACAATGTGGCAGATAAAGAAACTACTGTACAATGTAATCTTCAACCTACTATGTGCGTGGCTTCTTCAAAGACATAAATCTCAACAAAAAATGATTGGAAGATATGTTTTTCTGATCTAAATCTTTAAAAGTTCTTTCATAGTTTATGGTCATGTATATAGATTTAGAAAACACATTCCTTTTTTATCATATGAGATTTTTCTTCCAACTAATAATTTTGCATATATTATTATTTTGTATATGGCAGTAATAATGCCTGGCATTTGTATAGAATTTTTTATAATTAAAGAACTTTAGTACTGAGAATCTGTGAACAGATTGGGATATTAAAAGGTTACTTTCACATATATCTTTTATATATTTCTCTAAATTGACAGACCATTAATTCATCTAATTCTCCAAATAAATATACTATCATCATGTGTTGTTTGTGAAAGATAATATATAAAGGACATAATTAGCAAGAGTTATTTGCTTTTTAGTCTCATTGCTGCCTTTCAAATCAGATTAAATTAAACCACATCTTCACGTATAGTACTGTATGCTTGTTTACTTGTTTCAAATCAAAGTGTCAAGGAAAGTAGAGGCCAAAAGACATGTAACGGTAATGCTAACACACTGAAGGGGTATGGTTGTATGCATGATCTTTCAATAACCAAAACAGGCAAGAGCACCAAAATGTCTCTTCTGCTTTCTTTATCTTCATTAGCAAAATGTTAAAGTTTTGTTCTAAATAAGAAACATAGTATTGTTAGATTTTTGGCAAATGATAGTTTGCCTATATCCTCACCCCCTCAGCACCAGCATACATAACAAAAGGAAACCAATTTATTGGAATTTGTTTTCTTTTTTCCTTATAAATCCCAACTAAAAGCTTTTGTGTTTGAGGCATTTAAGCAGAGAATACCTTTTTTGTAGTGCTCTCTTTGAAAGTACTCAGGCCATGTGCTCTACCATTATTTTAGAATGGTAATGCTTTCCCTTTAAACGGTGCTTCCCTTGCCCCTCAAAGGCACCATTGTCTGCCTGGGATCCTTAGTTCGGTTGCTTTTAGCCCCTGATAAATTAGCGATGGAACAGAATAGGAGGCATTGTGGCTTCAGTGCCCTGTTATTAAATTGTGGTATGGTGCTAAAATGTACACACCACAGCCTCTGTAATGACAGGTAACTGTTTGACTAATTGCATCAGATTCAATAGAATCACAGAGGTACACGGATCTTCAAATTCTTCGGTCTAGTCATTTCATGTTTTTAAGGAAGACTGAGGCCTTGGAAATTAAAAGTCTTGTACAAGAACATAAAAACAGCAAGCAGCATAGCTTGGACCACGGCATGTTCTCTTTCTCATATTATTTTCCCTTTGAATGGAAGTTCTGATATCTGTTATAGTATTAAGAAAATGAATTTAAACTTGACCATAGACTTTTTATAAAAAAAAGTTCTGAGAGGCTTATAAAATATTTTTCAAAGTTCAAGGCAGCTTTTAAAAATCTTTTGGTCAGTCATCAATTCCTAAATTGTTGTTTACTCATAAGAGAGCCTGTGTTGCCATAGGAATCTATTCTTTTCAAAACTTGTCCCTACAGTCCTTTCCCTTCAAGCGTGTACCCATTTTATGTCAGTTGAAATATTTTCTATAAAGTAGTTAAGGAAGATATTACTATCTATGATTTATCTACTTCTAATCTGAACCCTAATAGCTATATATTTAAATTCTCTCTCTTTTAAAAAATCGCTTTCTACCTCATATTTTATTTATTTGTTTACATGCTACATCCCTCCTATTAATCACTTTTGAAGGTAAACAGACTTCTTAAGCATCTTTCAAGACTCCACAAGTTTTAGTCATAGCTTCACAGAAATAAGCCTTCAATATGTCTATTTAGTTAAAAAAATTAATTTCTCTTTGACAGATAAAACATGTATAAAAATATTTTCTTAAGGTCATATAGGAAATTAGTAGAAGAGATAGGACTAAAATATTGTTTCCATTTATTCACCTATTTATTTAGCATTGTACTACTTGGGCAAGGCCTCAGAATGAATGCCTTTATTACCAAAAAACCCCTGCTGAGAGGAGCAAATTTTCCAGGTCTCTTCCTAAAGAGGCAGCATTTTGCAACCCCTGTGCCCACGTGTGCCCCGGTCAGAGCTGACTGATCGAAAGGATGGGTGGGGTCCTGACCCAAATTACACAACACAGAAGCTAGGCTGAGGAGTGCCTTAACAGCTGAAATGCATGGTTTACAGAGGGGTGAGAGCAGCCAGGATACCAAAGGCCAGCTGAAGTTGGGAGGAAATGGAAACTATGATTAAGCAGAAGAGCCTAGTTAGGAGGGAGAAGGAGATGAAAATGTAGCATATGTGCAGTGAAAATGCCGTGAGAGACAGAGTGTGCAACCTGTGAGAGAGAAATAGAGTAGCCCGATGCTGGAGCTGCATCACTTTGGACGGCTGTACTTTTCTGTTTCCTCTCTTATCCACGCACATCTTGAAAATTAAACCCCTTTCCCATGAGGTAAATTGATAGACATCCTTCTCTCATAACAGCAACAATAAAAGCCTTATAATAAACTTAGTTAAAGGCGTAGGATTCCTTGACCCCTGATTAGAAAAGTCAGTATATTTCCATCTTTCCACAGTGCCTACCCATTAATTCTCTATCTTATGGAACGTTACAGAATTTTTAATACAGATAATTAAATATTTGTGACCTATCTTAAGAAGTGTCGTAAAACCTTCTCTATGTAGCTAATTCTAAGATGTATTTTAGATTCAAATCACATCCCGATATTTCTCAGGAGTAAAACCAAATTTCCCTAACAAGTAAAACAAAGAGGAAAAATGGATTGCATCTAAATAAAAAGTTTCTAAATCTATGAACTACAATTCAGTGCTGGTTGTTCTCCTCTGATCCAGCTAATACCTTGACCTGGATTGCTCCCACACTGCCAGAATGTGAAGTTGCACTTCGAGAGAATATGTTTGATTTTTGTGACACTCAGTGGTGGAGCTGGAGGAATGGTGAATTCAGAGAAAGCCCCTGATCGTTCTTTCTCATCCCTCCCTCTGCCGTGTCATGAGGCTGCTGAAGTAGCCCTATGGAGAGATCTACCGGGCAAGGGACTAAGGCCTCTGCCCACAACCAGCGAGGGACCGAGGCATCCAGCCAATGGCCATTTGAGTGAGCCATCACAGAAGCAGATCAGCCTGGTAAATCTTCAGATGCTTGATGACAGCTTGGCTGCAACCTCATGAGAAACTCTAAGCCAGAATCATACTGTTAAGCCACTCCCAAATTCCTGACCAACAGAAACTCTGAGTTTATACATGCTTGCAGTTTTAAGCTGCTATAATAACTAGTATGTTACCCTTACAGCCTATAGAGAGACCAACAAACTCAAAGATACTTAATGTTCTGATATTCAGATTGTTTTTCAATAACCCCTTCCCTGTTAGAAGTGATGCATAAAGTAACTTATTTTCCAAATGTTAGGTGTGTGTTCTAAATATGTTATACTTTGTATACTTTGTGAATGTTATACTTTTAAATTGTTCAACCACTGGAAGACTTACATGTTTTTCTTAAAGGAAAAGCAAAATTAACTTTCTCCAAAACTGATTAGTAATTCTAGGAATTCCCAAAGATTCTACATCCTCTAACATATTTATTTTATTTCTTAAATTGTGCTAGCTTCATTTTTAAATTTTAAAAGAAACCAAGTAGAAGAAGAATTTCTTACATGTTTTTACATTTTTATTCTGAGAATTCTTTGGGAACCTCTTCATTTTGAATTCTAAACCAGTAACCTTGCATATACTTGAAGCATCTCTTTGTATTTATATACATATATATGAATACTAAAATGTACATGTTGTTTTTCATTCCATTGTTTTATTTATTTATTTATTTATTTATTTATTGCTGTTGAAGATTAATTCCTCCCCAGAAGCAGCTGCCTGTGGGTGGTGGGTGAATTCATTGCTTAGTTCACAGAATCTTTACAAGATGACTTATAAAACACTTTATAATCTGGTGATATGAAAGAAGTATTTGGAGTGTGTGTGTGTTTGTGTGTGTTATTTTAATGTTTAAGATAGACATTTAAAATCTACAAGTCAGATAGTTCTATTCAGTGGTTAGATCAACGGGCTAGAAACTAACAGACCTGACTTATCTCCAAAACAAATAGAAAAACCGGGTAATACTTGGTTGGCAACCCTGATTTTTTTCTTTAGCCCTGGAATTATGGACTTAATTATTTCAATATTTCTATATATTCTTGTAGTGAGTTATTTTCTGATATTTAGATGTTTGGCCTATTGTAACCTAGTTAGTAGAATAGTTCTGAAATAGTTTCATGAAAGAGAATCACAAAATGAAGTGTCAGCCCAGAGAATCACACCATTTACCCTATGTTCTGATTATTTGTTGTTCTATAACAAACACTCAAAGCTTAGTGGCTTAAAACAGCAACCATTTATTAAAACTCATGGTTTTGTGGGTCAGTAATTTGGTTGGTAATTCTTCTGCTCCCTGTGGCGTGACCAGGCTCACTTTCTGGGCTTCAGTTTGGCACCTTAGTATAGAGGGCTGAAACCCTGAGTAGATGTGGGTCCATCTATGGTCCATGTAGTTCCAAGAGACAGGAGGTGGAAGATGCCAGTTTTTCCTAAGGGCTGGCCCAGGAATTGGCACAGTATCACTTCTGCTGTTGTCTTTTAGTTTAACCAGTCACAGAACCTTCTAAGACTTGATAAGAGAAACATCAAAGAATTGTGGCATCTTTAATCTGCCACACCCTGGAAGACACGCAGAGACATCCGCTTATGCACCAGTAAATCTCATATACAACAGATATCTCTAGAGGGAAACCAACTTGTTCATAATCTATATTTCAAGTCAAATTGGCTTTAAAATATAAGGTAATGCTCATATGACAAAGAAATTAAAACCCAAAAACTTCAGTTACACTGAAGCACATTAGCTTGCTTAAATGCAGGTGTATTGTAATGCTGCTGGTGATCATTTATATCAAGGAAATTGATTAGACAATGATGATTTTAAATTATGAGGCTATATTGAAATGAACGGCATTGTCCATTTAGTTAAACCAATGTATATTTCTTTGTGTATTAAAAGGCGACTGAACCATTAAAATAACCATTAAAATAATCAGAGGGTAAAAATATATAAAAATATAAATTGATACAGCGGAATGTTGTCATTTTATTTTGAACATGTTGGATAAATAATGGTGGATATATTTTGGTACATTGGTATTTAGAATCTCAATAGAAATACTTAAAAGGTCCAACACACAGAAACCTCTTTACCTGTAGCAGCAAAATGACATCATCTCTAGCCTTTATAGCTACAAACATTTTTCAAAGACAGCAATTTATGAATGCACTTCTAAGAACCAGTCGATATATTAGCTTTCTTTAAAATATACAGCTGCAGCAGTAAGCCACATATATTTTATTTGGCCTTGCTAATTTTCTCTGAGTTCTAGGAGCTATGGATTTTTGAGATATTTGGCTGAAACTCAAAGTGAAAAATCATTTTAAAAAATAGAAAAGCATTTCATTCTTTAAAAATGCTAAAAATATATGATGAAAAATGTCATAGTTTGGCTGTAATAGCAAAATTCTTAGAATCAATCAGTCAAAAATAACTGTGTTATTTAAGCGCAATTTGAAGGCATACAAACTAAAAACAGTATTTTTAAACCATCTATAAGAACTTGATGGCTTCTCTACACACTGATAGCTATTTGCTTTGTAAAAATAACAATTGAATGAGCGCAGAGAATAGACCACCATAGAAAAGGTTGCCTTTTATGCAGCACTAACATGCACTCAGTAGTATTTACCTACTTAATCTTGGCCAAGGGCAAGAGGGTACTTCAACAACAACCCAAACTCCCCTATTTTAACCACCATTCTCACTATATAATCCCCTTTCAGTAAAAGCAAGAAGCACACTAAAACTCATATAAACACCACAAATTGGAAGACGTTTTATGTATGTTTACTTTGCCAGAAAGAAAATTATATTTAGGAAAAAGTACAAAAGTAGTTGGCTTGATCATTTATTCATTTTTACTTATTCATTTATTCAGAATATATTTATTTAAAGACCCTACTGTGTGCCAGATACTATTTTCAACCTTGGGGGTAGAGAGAAACAGACATAGCTCTTGTCTTCAATTTAGTGAGAATCTAAGGGGAAAGATACATATAAAACAGACAGTTTAAAAATGCAGTTACTGGGGCAAGGATGGGATATCATAGGATCCTAACTCAACTTTGGAAAAGTGGGTAGAGATTTCCCAAATGAAGTACCAGAAGGACATTTGGGAATTAGCTCAGTCAAGGAAAGGATTTGGAAGGCACAATATGAAAGGAATATGAATATCAGGGGGTTAGAAAAAGATGTGTTAGCTGGAGCAATGAACACAGTATGGGGTGGGTAGCAGAGAAGTATGGAAGTTTAAGGAGTAAGATGAATAACATCTGAACTGAAACTACTGAGGAAAGAAAAAAAATGGGAGAATGCAAGACAAAGGGAAGCATTCCAAACATAGAGAAAAGTTCCTAAAGCCAAAAAGTGTGTACTTAGGATTAGGACCAGAGAAATAAGCACAATCACAAAGTACCAGGTATGAAAATGAAAAATTGTATCCAACTCCTAATGAAGTTACTTTGAAAGGTTTTAAATCTGACATCGTCAGATTTGTTTTTAGAATGAGCTCTGGCTTGGGGGAAAAAAACGGACCAGAGACAGGAAGATGAAGTTGCTGTCGCATAATGGGAGCTGGGGATGGAAAGCTGAAAGAAGCAGCCTTCCAGCTCTCATAACAATCTTCTCAAAGTCCTTCCAGATTCTGCCCAGTCCCCATGACAAAGACAATGCCACATTTTCTTTCCCCCCCGGTACACCAGCCTCTCACTGTCGTGGCCTTTCCCGTTGCGGAACACAGCCTCCGGACGCGCAGGCTCAGCGGCCATAGCTCACTGGCCCAGCCGCTCTGCGGCACGTGGGATCTTCCCGGACCGGGACACGAACCCGTGTCCCCTGCATCGGCAGGCGGACTCTCAACCACTGCACCACCAGGGAAGCCCAATGCCACATATTTTTGATTTGTGTTTCAGCAAAACCCTACTTCTGGTAAAGTTTCAGCTTTATTACGTATTGCTGTATGGTAAACCAACCCAAATTTGAGTGGCTTAAAAACAACAACCATTTTTTTTCTCGTGATTCTGTGCGTTTACTGGACCCAGCTTGGCAGTTTTTCTGCTCCCGGTGATGTTGGCTGGGGCTATGATCATTTAGGTGCACAGATGGGCTGAAACGTCCAAGGTGGCTCACTCACACCTGCACTTCTGCTGGGACACTTGGACAGCTTGGCCTCTCTTCCTTTCCATGTAGTCCTGAGACTCTCATTCTCCACATGACCTCTCTAAAAGTCAGTCCATAAGAATAGCCAGATTTCTTGTATGGTGAGTCAGAGTTCCCAAAAGTGCAAGAACAGTAGCTACTTGGCCTTTTTAAGGGTTGGGCCCTGTTCTTTGACGATCTCTGCCACTCACAGGTATAGTTGAGCCTATACTCTGAGTGAGAACCTTAATTATGATCAGGACTTATAAACATCTTTTTAGGAATCCTGCCTGGAAAACAAAGCAACAGGAGCATCCCTAGATGTCCTACCGAGGTCCCGAGAAGCAGGTGTTTTCATTTGTCTTTGGGCTTTGTTAAGGTAGAAAGTCTGAACTGAGAATATTTGTTATGGCTATTTCAGAGAGATTTCTGTTAAAATATATGAATACTAAAAAGTTGGTCTTCTCATGGTTTCCTCCTTCACCTAGTGGTAGGATACGTCATTGCGAAATAAAGAACATGGTAGTCATAACAATCCTGCCTGCTTTTGTATGCTTGCAAACTCACAGTTTACTCAGGTATGTAGAAGACATTTAGTTTATTTTACCAATTAATCAAGTCTAATTTACTGCCATCTGCTAAGTAGCAGGAAAGAAAACATATAGTGCTATCTATTTTAAACTGTGCTTGTTATGCCACTTAATGAATCTCTTTACATAATGTTCAGTTATTCTAAGATAAAATGTTTAGCCCCTCAGAGTTCTTAGCCACCTGTCCCCTTCCTCAGATTTCCAGATCTCATCTGGATGTGTGAAGGGAGGGGTGCGGCCTAACTCACCTCATGATGGTAAGGGAAAGTTTGACTTGTTGGATAAAGTGTCTTCTAGCTCCCTTGGGTCTGAGGGCAGTAACCCTTGTCTCGCTCATTGCTGCTTGCCCAGTTGGTGTTCTGAGCTATAGTTTGATTCAGTTTAATGTGGTCTGACTAGTAAGAGCTGATTTGGCCAGAATTCTGAGTCCATCATCTCATATCCAGTCCCTGTCTGGATGTTTCACCTCTATCTGCTTGAACTATACTTTGCAATAGCCCTGTAGTAGGTTTCTGACCCTGAGCCCAGAAGGCTTCCCAGCCATTCCTGCAGGGACAGTGTATAAATCTGGGTTCCATCCATGCTGCAAGGTAAGAGAGATAGCTCTTTCCACTCAACACCATTGGATATTAAGTTTATTTTGTGAAGCTGAAAATTCCAATTCTGTGTTATCATCTGGGGATCTGTTACTCTCCAGAGGACTCCCTCTGCCCTCACTACACCTATCTTAACCTAAAGCCAGAGAAGATAAATCCCTGCTATTAATTGTTCACCACAAAACTCAGGATTTATTCAAAGTCTTCTGTAACATTTAAAGCACAATTTCACTAAGCATAATCTTATTCTCACAGTTTGTTCTTCAGTTGTTTAATTAGGAAGCTTTACAGGGAAGAATTTTTTTCTGCTTTGTGTTCTAAGGACATTTAATGCCAATTGCTTTTCAGAAAAGAATATAGTAATATAAGCTTTTCAACTACATGTCTAGTTGAAAAAAATCAGACAGACAGTTAAAAAAGAATCCTGGTACTTAAAATTTAAAAGATACCACCAGATTATTGTATCCCTTTTTAAAACATCAAAAGTTATATTCTATGTTAGAATAAAATATAGCTTTATAAAATATGTTTTGGTTTCTTCTTACATCCATTTTAAGAAAGAGGACCTTGCTCAATCTTATTTTATATTTGATCATGTATATACTACATATTAACTTTATTATGGACTAGTAGAATCTAAATATAATGTCTATTTTAATTCCTAAATAACATATCAAGTCAATCATTGAAAAATCAAAAATTACCAACTCAACTCTAGGTGGTTTTGAGTAGATGTGTCCAAAACTTCCGTCTCTCATCCTTCACCATTGAGCATAGAATATCTAAAGATTACAAAGGGAGAATATTACATTGCTTCAAATAATTCATGCTAGCACTTAGTTATGTCTGCATAAAAATATGAAGGCGCTAGCTATACATTTTGAAAACATTGCTTGAAAAGTAACAAACACAGCCTAAGCACTAGTTACTTTATTTCTATGATACCAAAACATTTATATTTGACTTTTTTTTACTGAAATGACAGGTTTTCGCCACTGTAAATAAATATTTGTCTAAATTATTTTGGCATCGAGCAACCCAACATGTTGAAGAAGAGAATGAAAACAATTCCTTGCATAATTTAAAGCAGTTAAAACATGGTTAAAATCATCTAGCAATTGCTCGGTTCATTTAGTTAATTTTCTTACATTCTGCACGTGTAAATGCAGTCATTCTGAAGAAGCTTTGTCATTTATTTAGTTAATTTAATCAAGTAAGCCATTAGCTGCACTTAGTGAATAAAGTCCCAGACCTATTTTTTTTATAATGGTTTTCTTGACTTTTGATTGCATTAAATGCATAGTTAACAATATTCCCCTTTCTATTGGGTAGACAAAATCTTAATGAGCGATAAAGCATCTCTTTTTGTGGGCTTAAAGCAAGTTTTAATCGTAACCTTACCTGAGTTAAATGTTAACATTTTGGTTAGTAGTCAGGTTCACAATAATGAAATGTTACTGTAATTCCATGGTATTATGTGGCCACACTTAGACCAAAGGGTTGCTAAAATTAACTAAAAATGCCTAGTTGCCTGACCTTTAATAAGCTGAAGTCTCACTTTTAATTATATTGGTTGAAAGTTCCTAACTTAACTGATGTGATAAGAATTGAAAGCTAGAGAAGCTGCCTTATTTTATTATTTGTAATAATGCCTATTGTTTGAATGATGAAAAATGTCTAAGAGTTCTTATGAAATCTTGAATGTCATGAAAACAACAGCCTCATCTAGCTCTGAGCCCATTGGCTTGTGTTGCTGGATGATCACCAGCAAGGTTTAATTTTAAACTTGGTAACACAAAATAGTAACTAGAAAGCAGTTTGTTTCGTTTTTTTCTTAGTGAAATTATGATGGAAAACTGTTCACCTGGGAAAATCCAAATTCATATCATAAACATAATGCTGCTTATAAGGAGTACTAATGATATACTTTATGAATTTTAATTTCTGTTTGGAAGTCAGCAAGTGTGCGTTCTATAAATGTAAACCATCTGTTGGCACCTCCTAAAAGACTAGATTTCAGTCCATCCCAACATGAATTATTTATTTTGATGGATTTCTTTCCTAAGCAAATTCAAGGAAGGGTGTGTGTGTGTGTGTGTGTGTGTGTGTGTGTGTGTGTGTGTGTGTTTTAATCTGTTTTTAATCTGCAATAAAGTTTCAAAGTCAGGACATGCATATTTGCCAACCAAGAAGATAAAAGTGCTCAACAATTTAAAATGTATTTATTTTACATAATAAGATTCTTGTGAAATTAAGGCACACCATTTAACATTAGATCAAAGGTGAAAAGAGAAATAGGAGGAAACAATTTAAAATTTCTTTAATATTAATGTTCCAGTGACAATATCAGAAATTCCTATTACTTACCAAAAGAGAGAAACCCGTAGCTTTCCATTGACAGTATTAGGTGCTCCAGAGTTATAAGGCAAATGCAATGACAATGAACAGTTTAAATGTATTCACTTAACTAGATGAACATTGACTGTATTTTGAACAAATACAAAAAAATCTTATTGGGATTAACTTAACAGACCTTGTTACATTGCCAATATTGCATTTTTTTAAAAAATAATTCTTGTTGATAAATATGTAAAATAGCCCCTTATATGTCAAAGATTACTGAACATAGTTGTACTTTTTTGAGTTTACATTTAACTTTTTTCTTTCAATGAAAATTTTCATTAGGTAGGACAAGAGATTGTCAATGCACATTAGTGAATCTGTACCCTATTCAAGGTAGGAAGGAGATGTCCAGGGGATTTCTCAAGGTAGGAAGGGTGTCCAAGGGATTTCTGAAACCACATTCAACAGGGAATGGTATAGAGTTCAAGGGAAAAAAACCTTGTGCTATAACATAGTTGCTTCAAACCTGTTGAACAAATGTCATAGACAAATACATAAGACATGTACGTTACAAATTAGCAGGACTGGAATCAGGTTTTAAGAATCAAAAATTTCTTGGTTTAAAATAAATGCCTCCCGATAATAATTTAAAAGCTGCAGATTTTCCTAGGGCTAATAACATTTCTTCTAGAGAGGTGGATCCTGGTTGAAGCAACACACCCTAGAGCTACGGATCCTTTTTTCATTCCTTATAGGGTCATTATTCCATTTTGTAACATGGGCAAATTAAATCAACTGTGAAAGGTCTGTTCCTCTTTGTACCAAACACCAAGTTTCTGCTGTACATAGACTTGATTGTGCTTATGTGTATTTCCACAACACATGCTGCTATTGGTGAGCTACAGCTGCAGTTGCCATCTCTGGGTTGTTCCCTCCCATCTCTTTCACCCTCCAGCAATTTTTGTTCTCTTCCATTCAGGCAGATTTGAACTGATTAAATGTTCTTGGATTATGCAAGGAAGCTATAGGACAAAGTGTCCTGTTGCATTTCACCCTAATTTCAGCAGTCTGTAAATTGTATCTGTTGTCTTTGAAAATATATCTTTAATTACTCCTCTGGGCAACAAGTCTAAAATGTATTTAATTCAGACTTTTTATTGATTCTTGACTCTGAAAAAAATCTTAAGGCCCCAACAAAAAGAATCTGTATTCCTCTTCTTATCCAAAGTACCTTCACCAAGCACGGTCTTCCTATCCCTAACACAAACACGAAGTCTTCTTGTTCTGGGTGCCCATGAAAAATTAAGCTCAACCAAGTATATCAAGGAAATGATATCTAACATAAAATCTTATTGGTTTTCAAAGACGTGAATGTTGAACAGGATTTATTAATATAAAGCCTTTTCACAAAGTTCTCTTACTCTTATGCATGTCAACTTATACTCGTCATGGTCCTTTGGTTTATTTTATTTTTCCTGTTCAGAGACTCTTCCAAATAAAGAATGTCATTATTTTATATTGACATCATTTAAGGTCTGTTTACTAAGATAATAAAAATATATCTTTGTTTTTGTTAAAGGTGGAAATCATTAGTGCAGGCTCAGATAACTTAAATCTTAGACCCAACATGAGTTACTCTTATTATTTAATTAATTAGAAAGGACTCATATTGAGAAAGCAGAGAGCGCAGGACTCATATAGAGAAAGTACTTGCTCCTGGCCCTTGCTTACCCTTGACACACTTTTTTCTTAATGTTTTTCATGATGCTGCTGCTTACCTTGTCTGTTGTAATTTCAATTTTATTTTATGTCTGTCCACTCCTTCTCTATCTTCACTATGTACATCCTTATAAAAATATCATTCTCTCTCAAACTACTGCAATAACCTCCAGTTTACCTCCCAACATCTACTCTGGCCACTATCACCACAAAAGCCAGAGTAACCTTAAAACACATAAAGCAGATCATTTTATTCTCCCACTTAAAATATTTTTTAAAAAAAATAAAAATGTTACACTTGAAATATTCATAATTTGGAAAATTTAAGACATCAAAATGAAATTAAAATATTAGAATGAAATTAAATGTAAAATGCTATGGATTAAATTTGAGTGTCAGCTCAAATAGTAGAGGGAAAATTATCTAGCTATAATGTAAGTACTAGGAATGAAGAAAGATTGAAAATAATGAGCTAATAAATCAACTTAGAAGGTTAGGAAAATAGAATAAATGCAAAAAATACGCAAGGGTGAAATAATATAAAAAGTAAGAGTAAAAATTGATTTAATAGAAAACAAAGATTTAATAGATAAGCAAATAAAACAAACTGGTTCTTTGAAAGTGTGATAATATAATGGAAAAAACTCTGCTAAGATTTAAAAGGAATGATAAATAAGGAATGAGGAGAATCATAAGAGGACATTATGATAAAGAGATTGAAACAAGAGAATTTCTGGAATATAGAGTTGTTCACAAGCCTCCGAAAGGTCAAGAGAAGAGGGACTGAAATATATGTGCATTATGTCTCGCACTTAGTAGGACCTCCGTGACCTTTGCAGGCACAGATTCAGTGGGGTCAGAGCACATGATCAAAGCTTGAATGCAATTACAGAAGGGTGAATGGCAGGTGAGGAAGTGTAGAAAATAAAGCACAGGTAACTGTGCTAAAAGCTTAGCTATGAAGGGAAGAGAAGGGAAAAAAGCTGGGAGGATAATGCAGTAAAGAAGCAGAGCTTTTTCACAAGCTACAGTGAAGGGATTAGTAGAGAGAGGTAAGTTTGGGAGCTAGAAGTTGGTACCCATAGTGTTATTTTGTGTGTGAAAGTCTTTGGAAAGGGCATTATTTTAGCCTTGTTTTTCACTCTTACCTTCACAACAGCAGAGAGGTCTTCAAGTAACCTCTGGCTATGCTTCCTGTTTACAGGTCTCTGAAAATATTTCAAGACCTTTTTATGCTTTTTTTTTCTTCCCATTTAGTTAGGGACCAAGGGGGATGCTTCGAGTAGAGTGATATGTCTTTAACTGAATTCTATGTCTTGGGTTTTTGGTTTTTTTTTTTTTTTCTCTGCGGTACGCGGGCCTCTCACTGTTGTGGCCTCTCCCGCTGCGGAGCACAGGCTCCGGATGCACAGGCTCAGCGGCCATGGCTCACGGGCCTAGCTGCTCCGCGGCATGTGGGATCTTCCCAGACCGGGGCACGAACCCATGTCCCCTGCATCGGCAGGACTCCCAACCCTGCGCCACCCGGGAAGCCCTGTGTCTTGGTTTTTGTCATCATAAGAGTATACATGTATTGACTCTGCTGATTGCATTATGTGTAGTAGCAATACACATAATGTAGTAACAAAGGAGAGTGATTAATATTAAAATATTTTAATCATTAAAACACCTCCAATTAAATTATTTTTTCAGGGATAATATGGGAATGTTTTTATCTTTGTTGCAACGTTTATATCTTTCAACAAGACTTTTTCAAGTTTGTTGATTGAAAATAATTCTTAGCCCAGCAATGGGGAACAGCTTTAAGAGAAGGTGAATTTAATTGGTTTAACACAACACTTAGACTTCATCACATTGTCCTCATTACCGTACTCAAACCTCTAATCCGGCAAGAGGGGAAAAAGAAATTGGTTGCCAGAGAGACTTCTGACATAAGAGCATTAAGGATAGAGAAATAGGGAGCTGTAGCTATTTCAGTGGTTAATAATCAATTATTACGAGTAGATAATATGGGCCTTCAAGGAAATGTTAGATAATCCAGTGCTGATAGCCAAGGCCAGACAGCTGGGAGCCAGAGGAAGGTATAGGCCCGAAACTCACGTGTCTGATCTCTGTGCCAAACTTCTTAAAGTTACTCCCAGTTCCTTAGCCCAAAGCAAAACAAAAACAAAAAGCAAAAACATAGAACTTGATTTTAAAAGCTACTGAATGTATTCTTTTCAATTATAATTTGTTACATAGTTTTATAGTAAATTATATGCCATTCTTAGCACAGAAGATGAATTTAGGCATTTTCGGTAGTCTGATAGGCAGTTTGATACAGTGGTTATGAATGTGCCTACAGAAGCTTGATTAGCTGCTTCTGAATTCTGGCTCCTCCACTTACCACCTGTATGATGGTGGGCAAGATTCTTAATGTTTCTGTCCTTCAGTCCCCTCATCCATAAAATGAGATTGGTTTTAAATTCATAACACAAAGCCATTTTCAAGATTAGATGTGGGGCTTCCCTGGTGACGCAGTGGTTGAGAGTCCGCCTGCTGGTGCAGGGGACACAGGTGCGTGCCCCGGTCCAGGAAGATCCCACATGCCGCGGAGCAGCTGGGCCCGTGAACCATGGCCGCTGAACCTGCGTGTCCGGAGCCTGTGCTCCACAACAGGAGAGGCCACAACAGTGAGAGGCCCACGTACCACAAAAAAAAAAAAGATTAGATGTGAAGTACTTAGAGCACTACCTGTCAAATAATCATCACCCAATAAACATTAGCCATTACACTTAGATTTAATTTTTCTTTTTTTTCACTTTCCAGAAATAATTTTATTAGTTTAATTATTAAATCTGATAATACAGAATTACATGAGATCAGAAGATTTATGTTATAAAACTTTTCACCAGCAATAACATTTTTACTAGCACATATCAATGTCACCCTCTCCTTTGAACTCTTACTATGACATAATCATAAAAATAACATGACATTTATTGAATGCTTACTATGTGCAGGCACTCTGTTAAGTGCTATATATGTATTATCTCATTTAATCTTCATAATACCCTCAATATAGGTATTATTAAACCCATTTTACTCATGAGAAAATTAAGGCTCAGAGAAGTTAAGTTGACTTGCTCAGTAAGACAGCTACGAAGTGGTAGAGGCTGTATAGGCAATAGTCAGCCCAGATCTGTCTGACTCCTGATTCCTTTCCCCATCATTTCTTTTTTTTTTTTTTTAACATCTTTATTGGGGTATAATTGCCTTACAATGGTGTGTTAGTTTCTGGTTTATAACAAAGTGAATCAGCTATACATATACATATGTTCCCATATCTCTTCCCTCTTGCGTCTCCCTCCCTCCTACCCTCCCTATCTCACGCCTCCAGGCAGTCTCAAAGCACCGAGCTGATATCCCTGTGCTATGTGGCTGCTTCCCATTAGCTATCTACCTTACATTTGGTAGTGTATATATGTCCATGCCTCTCTCTCGGTTTGTCACAGCTCACCCTTCCCCCTCCCCATATCCTCAAGTCCGTCTGTGTCTTTATCCCTGTCTAGGTTCTTCATGATATTTTTTTCTTAAATTCCATATATATGTGTTAGCATACGGTATTTGTCTTTCTCTTTCTGACTTACTTCACTCTGTATGACAGACTGTAGGTCCATCCACCTCATTACAAATAGCTCAATTTCGTTTCTTTTTATGGCTGAGTAATATTCCATTTATATATGTGCCACATCTTCTTTATCCATTCATCCGATGATGGGCACTTACGTTGTTTCCATCTCCGGGCTATTGTAAATAGAGCTGCAGTGAACATTTTGGTACATGACTCTTTTTGAATTATGGTTTTCTTAGGGTATATGCCCAGTAGTGGGATTGCTGGGTCATATGGTAGTTCTATTTGTAGTTTTTTAAGGAACCTCCATATTGTTCTCCATAGTGGCTGTACCAATTCACACTCCCACCAGCAGTGCAGGAGTGTTCCTTTTCTCCACACCCTCTCCAGCATTTATTGTTTCTAGATTTTTTGATGATGGCCATTCTGACTGGTGTGAGATGATATCTCATTGTAGTTTTGATTTGCATTTCCCTAATAATTAATGATGTTGAGCATTCTTTCGTGTGTTTGTTGGTAGTCTGTATATCTTCTTTGGAGAAATGTCTATTTAGGTCTTCTGCCCATTTTTGGATTGGGTTGTTTGTTTTTTTGTTATTGAGCTGCATGAGCTGCTTGTAAATTTTGGAGATTAATCCTTTGTCAGTTGCTTCATTTGCAAATATTTTCTCCCATTCTGAGGGTTGTCTTTTGGTCTTATTTATGGTTTCCTTTGCTGTGCAAAAGCTTTGAAGTTTCATTAGGTCCCATTTGTTTATTTTTGTTTTTATTTCCATTTCTCTAGGAGGTGGGTGAAAAAGGATCTTGCAGTGATTTATGTGATAGAGTTTTCTGCCTATGTTTTCCTCTAAGAGTTTGATAGTTTCTGGCCTTACATTTAGGTCTTTAATCCATTTTGAGCTTATTTTTTTGTATGGTGTTAGGGAGTGATCTAATCTCATACTTTTCCATGTACCTGTCCAGTTTTCCCAGCACCACTTATTGAAGAGGCTGTCCTTTCTCCACTGTACATTCCTGTCTCCTTTATCAAAGATAAGGTGACCATATGTGCGTGGGTTTATCTCTGGGCTTTCTATCCTGTTCCATTGATCTATCTTTCTGATTTTGTGCCAGTACCATACTGTCTTGATTACCGTAGCTTTGTAATATAGTCTGAAGTCAGGGAGCCTGATTCCTCTAGCTCCGCTTTTCGTTCTCAAGATTGCTTTGGCTATTCGGGGTCTTTTGTGTTTCCATACAAATTGTGAACTTTTTTGTTCTAGTTCTGTGAAAAATGTCAGTGGTAGTTTGATAGGAATTGCACTGAATCTGTAGATTGCTTTGGGTAGTAGAGTCATTTTCACAATGTTGATTCCTCCAATCCAAGAACATGGTATATCTCTCCATCTATTTGTATCATCTTTAATTTCTTTCATCAGTGTCTTATAATTTTCTGCATACAGGTCTTTTGTCTCCTTAGGTAGGTTTATTTCTAGATATTTTGTTCTTTTTGTTGCAGTGGTAAATGGGAGTGTTTTCTTGATTTCACTTTCAGATTTTTCATCATTAGTGTATAGGAATGCAAGAGATTTCTGTGCATTAATTTTGTATCCTGCAACTTTACCAAATTCATTGATTAGCTCCAGTAGTTTTCTGGTAGCATCTTTAGGATTTTCTATGTATAGTATCATGTCATCTGCAAACAGTGACAGCTTTAATTCTTCTTTTCCAATTTGGATTCCTTTTATTTCCTTTTCTTCTCTGATTGCTGTGGCTAAAACTTCCAAAACTATATTGAATAAGAGTGGTGAGAGTGGGCAACCTTGTCTTTTGCTGATCTTAGTGGAAATGCTTTCAGTTTTTCACCATTGAGGATGATGTTGGCTGTGGGTTTGTCATATATGGCCTATATTATGTTGAGGAAAGTTCCTTTTATGCCTACTTTCTGCAGGGTTTTTATCATAAATGGGTGTTGAATTTTATCAAAAGCTTTTTCTGCATCTATTGAGATGATCATATGGTTTTTCTCCTTCAATTTCTTAATATGGTTTATCACATTGATTGATTTGCGTATATTGAAGAATCCTTGCATTCCTGGTTAAACCCCACTTGAATTTTTCTAACATCTAACCAGTACTGATATTTTAAAAAATTCTAGCAATGTTACATATAGATCCCTGGGCTGATTGAATCAGTTGTGAACATTGCAGACAAACCAGCTAAGAAATGTCCCTTAAGAAGTCCTCTTTCTTTTGTTATATGGAAAGCCAATTTATGACGAGAATGTCAGTTCTTATTTAGGATGAGATACAGTTGTCAAATAAATCTGTTTTCACTCTGATCTAGCCATTACATTTTCTTCATGAAGACATATTAAATGGAGAGTAAAATTATTATAATTTTTGTTGGCAAACTTGTTCATTAGTTAAAATAGCTTGAAGAACTCTTACTCATTAATCCACTGGTCTTGCCAAGAAAACCGTAATGTTTGAACGTTGGAGGCCAGTTGGATAGTCTCCTCACCTTTTGGCCTGCACCGGCTTCTAGGATTCCCCTTTCCCTATGCTTACCTGGCTTATTCATCTCCTTTCTTTTAGTTTGTGTGGGATTTTTCCCCAAAGGGCATGATGTAATTAAAACATGTCATTTTGTTGTTGTTTTTACTTAATCAATTGCAGTCAAATTTCAATCTTCTTTACCAGACCTTATCCCTAAGTAATTATAATTAGAGTTTGGGGCTTCAGCAAAGTTTTCAGCAGGATATTTACTGTAGCAGATAGCCTTTTCTTTTGTTATTGCCAAAGATTATCATGGTGTGTGTGAGTGTGTGTGTGTGTGTGTGTGTGTGTGTGTGTGTATTTCCCTCGTATAAATAAATCTGATGGATAAATTAGTTTCAAAATTTGGGAAGACTCCTCTATGACAGTTCCATGAATCTCATTCCTCCCTTCATTCAAAAATTGCTCCCTACATCTCTTTCTCTACAGGTGAGTAAAGGTAATGAAAGTTGTGGAAAAATGAGTGGTTGGTATTTAGTGACACTGTGCTCAAAGATTTTATGAAAAAATAATTTTGAGAAAACTTTTAACAAGCACAATGATGGTGGGTAAATTCATTCTTACTTCCTTCTCTAGCTTTTTAACATTCTTCTCATTATTCAAGACCTGGGTCATGTTCTATTTCCTCTTTATGTCTTCCGCAGTCTTTCTCATTTTGCCAGAAGTCACCTTATTCTCTTTATGTAACAATAAGCACTTGTAAAGTAGATCTCTGCTCCCGCATCACCCACAAAATCTCTCATCATACCTTATGCATATAGAAGGAAAATATCAATAATAGAAGTTTAGATTTAGCAATCTTCAACTCCTCCATTTAATAAATAAAGAGTAAAGTTAGAAGATCTGACCAGTATCAAGTAGCAAAGGTGGAACTAGATATCAGTTATTATGACTCTCAGTTTAGGTTCAGATTATGGCAATGGCTGTAGAAATAAAAAGGACAAAGTAAGCGTCATTTTGAAGGAAGAATTGACAATATTATGGGCTTAATTTCTGGAAGAAGCTACAGTCAAAGGTGATTGTAGTCTCAGTTTTATTGGGAGGGCAGTAGTAATGTTAAGAGGGGAGATTTTTATTTATCAGATGCAGTGTGCTAAGGAAATAATCCAACTTGAATATTTTCTGTCTAAATGAAGTATTTGAATAGCAGTGTGCTTTGATGTGCTAATGCTTCAGAAGACATTCCTTAATCTGTTTGTTTTGGAAACCGAAATGCCATATCAGGAGCTAAAAGTGTGCTTCGCCTACTTTGAGTAAGTCTTAGGTGGATGAAATGCTGGTAATTTCAGCATATGAACTTGACTTCTAAAGATAAAAATCAGGATATCTGAGTTAGTTACTTGATGTTAAAAGCAAATAAAAAACATCCATCTAGCTCTGGGAATTTTTAAATGTCTCCGTATTGCTTGTTTCTCATCAGCAGTCCATCACCTCCTTTGATTTGCCTGTGCCTTGAGGGAACTACAAGTTCTGTTCCGTCCACAGGAGCAATAGGTTTCCAGAGTTTGGAGGCACAGCACACAGCACTTTCTTAAGTGCCAATTCTGTTTCCCACACATTAGTAGGTGCTGGGCACAGCTTTGGCAACATTTGTACAGCCTCAGAGCAACATGTAAATTTCTCTCGAAGTCTCTCCTTTTCCATTTTAATTTCTCCTTTTCCATCTCTCTTTTTGTCTAAGAAAAGGTAAATTGCCTAAAAATAGGCTTAATGCTCATGGACTTCCTCATTTATTTGCATTTAATGTCTGAAACTGCATTTTTTTAAAAAGATTATTCTATCGCTGCAATTCTTTCCCCATCATATCCTCTTCCGATCGCCAATCTTCATATTGTCACCTTTATTAAGGAATATGTGTCTGCTTCGTATTTGCATGAAGTGCAAATTCTGAACATTTGTAGTATTTCAGGAACACCCAGAAAGCTTCATATATATATGTGTGTGTATATATGTGTGTATATATATATATATATCTCTATATATAGATAGATATAAAGCCTTCATATATTTGGATGTGGTTCTTGTATATTTACTGCTGCTGACACTTCTATTGAATTTAGAAACACTAACATCATCTTCAGTTATTATTATTGACTTGGAAGTTATGAAGGGTATAGGTGAATTTAAGAACTATGACCTTTCTCCAAGGTCACCAATTAAATTTTATAACTTACCTTATGAAAAGCCAGAGCCAAAAAAAGAACAGAATAACTTTTTCTTCCTTCAGGTTGTAATATAATTTATGAACAACCGTCAGGATTTGCTCAAAGTATTTCCACAATGTAAGATATTGCTTTGAAGGGCTTGGGTGGCATTACTGGATGAATTCTGACCTAGATTCCTAAGAGAAGCAGGCCTCCAGCTCTCCGCTCCTTCTCAGACAAACAGTAATCTGATTCTCAAGCACAGAAAACTGTCATGATTTGTGACCTTTACTGTGAGTGATATAAGCTACACCAAAGTGGAGACAGAATTACCTCTTACCTCGTGGAAAGTCATTCTTGAGGTCATTTTCAGGACAATGTAAGGATAGGTGCCCTACTGCTTCTTTGCCCTGTTAGGCCTTTCTGTTTGGCTGATTTATCCATCCTAGGGTACACCCCACTCCAGTAATTCAAAGAGAACTCATCCTGCACTGGATGAGATCAAGTCTGGTAACCACCAGAGACTGGTTTCTTTGAAAGAAAATTATGTCAGCCTGCAGGCAGGTCAGGGACTCATGGAATCAAATGAAATCAGCTTAGGTTTTCTTGTTCGTCAGGCATCATCTGCCTAATACATATGGACCAGAGAATGTTGATTTGCTTCATGTTGGCCTTTTTGTATAGATGTATTGAAATACATAAATTACTGCAGGTCAGCAACCTAATGCAATTTGTCCTATTATCCCAGCTAGCTATTTTATATTTGTTACTTCAAAAAATAATTTATTGCAAGGAATTTTCTTTATACTTTATTATTTAATCATTAATTTGCAGTCATTTATAATATTTGTGAAATTGTTTCTTTCTTAATATTTTCTTCTGAAGTTCATAGGTTATATCTCTAACACTCTGCTTCTTTCTGTTCTTATGTCTGCATAAATGTTCTCATGATATATTTGTAAGTTCCCTGGAGTTCAGGCAAATCACTTTTACTCATTCATTTTATTTTGCTTTTCTACTTTCAGGTAAAAGTCAACTAGCTAAAACAAAACATTTTAAATTAAATTAAAATTTTAAAGCCTTTTAATTTGTACTGTTTCTTGTTGAAGTGTGCATAAGCTGCTTAAAAGTCAGCTTATTTCTTAAGGACAATTTTAGGACGTGCATAATAAGTGTTATAGGATATTACTTATATGTCATTTTTCATAAGTGGAATGAGTTGGGTTTAGGAACGTAACATTCACGTGCATAATTTTAATATATTAGGGTTTATGTAGGGCTCCTTCACGTGGTCAAAGTTATTCAGGATTTTGATAGCCTTTATAGAATAATGGATCACCATGGAAGAAAACGCTAAGGTAAAAATCTTAGGTAGGAAAAATTATATGTTTGACCTACTAAGTGAAAATCAGGCTACTGATTGTTTTTATTTTGTGAGCTTTTATCTGATATACAGTGTGCATAGGGATTATTAATGTTATAATGAGCATTTACTTTAATTAGATGCTCATGAAGTGAGCTTAAGAGAAGGATCCATACATTTAATTAATGATCTAAGTCAGAATGCAGTTAAGTTACTTCGGACCATTTCCTTATGGTTGCTTCAGTTTCTAACCACTAGTAGGCATTTATTACCAAGAGTCAAAAAAAGAGGACAGGGCTTCCCTGGTGGCGCAGTGGTTGAGAGTCCGCCTGCCGATGCAGGGGACACGGGTTCACGCCCCGGTCCGGGAAGATCCCACATGCCGTGGAGCGGCTGGGCCCGTGAGCCATAGCCGCTGAGCCTGCGCGTCCGGAGCCTGTGCTCTGCAACGGGAGAGGCCACAGCAGTGAGAGGCCCGCATACTGCAAAAAAGAAAAAAAAAAAAAAAGGACAAAAGTCACATAGACATTAAGGCTATATCTGTGGTCATAGCTACTTGAAAGAGACTTGAAGAGACCCTCCCTCAAAGGTTTGTGAAATGATTAACTCACAGATTCTACAAATTCACTAAGAGGCACATATAAAAATTTCCAGAGAATTCTTTGGCTTATTAAGTTTTTTTTAAAAATAGCACCTCTATTAATCCTTCTAAATTGTAACCATTTACTGAGCATGTCACTTAGCTTATCTAGAGTTAATTACTGAGCAACTGAAAGACAACAAAGAAGAGCAAGATGACAGGGCAAAGGCAGCTTCTTCTCACCACTTGCTTTTTGTCTCTTTTTTGCTGAAAGTAAATAGGAGACCCAAATGGCAGAAGTTAAGCCCTTTCACCAAGGATCTTTCTTTTGGGAGGGAACAAAAGGTAAGGGGCACTTTCTGGCATTTCTGGTTGAGAGCACTGAAAGAGGGAAGTAGTTTATTTTTTCTTACGAGTCATCTTGTGCCACAGTGACAGCTCTGATAACAATGAGGAAGCATGAACGTAGGTTTCTGAGAAGAATCCTGGATATCACGGGCCAAAATAAAATCATTTTGCCACTTATCACTGAATGATAGATTAACCACTCCAAAGATAATAACTTTTTAAATAAGCAACTATATAAACATTGACGTTTCTTGGTTATTTTGGATGCAATGCAAATGGCTTGTTAAAATCCTGTGATTTTTCACAAGTGCTACTAGTTACCAAAGAAAAATTCTATTTTGTTTGTTTGTTTGTTTTTTGCGGTACGCGGGCCTCTCACTGTTGTGGCCTCTCCCGTTGCGGAGTACAGGCTCCGGACGCGCAGGCTCAGTGGCCATGGCTCACGGGCCCAGCCTCTCCGCGGCATGTGGGATCTTCCCGGACTGGGGCACGAACCCGTGTCCCCTGCATCGGCAGACAGACTCTCAACCACAGCGCTACCGGGGAAGCCCGAAAAATTCTTTTAAACTGAACCTTGGCTTTACAGGATTGCTTTGTTATTTTCTTGCAGCTACGGGATGTAGAAGGTTGAAATAATTTAACAGAGAGGGTTAATAATGAAATCTCCTAAGCATAAAAGTGTTTTCTGAATAATGGCAGTATATTAGCAATACATAATTGGTGAGGGGGCATATAGAATATTTGGGTACCTCTGCTGTGCTGTCTTCTCCCCTTCCTCACTTTTCCATTTCCATTAATGTTTTAAATACAACTTATGTATGGTGGCTGGTCAGGTAATCACGTTATTTTAAAATTATATCTCCCGTCAACATTAAATATGTTCCTCTTGTAGGATCTATAAACTGCAATGTGGTAAAATGCATATATCTCTATAGATTTAACTTTAAACTCCAATCTCATATGAATCCCCTATACCTACTAAATTTCAATCTCATAATAATCAGGCCAACTGAAGACTTGGTCTCATCACCAATGACCCCATCTCAGCATTGTTTTAGAAATCACAACCTATCGTAATAGGCTCCAGTAGAAGTCTTTGGAATTTAATGAAAGAATTAGTACTGTTTTCAATTTGAGAAGTCCTTTAGGCTTCCCAAACCATGGAATATTTTGCATCATTCGGAAAAAATTCCTGCCCTAGTTAGAACCAATTGTGTGTGTCTTTTTCAACATTTTTAACTCAACCAAGCCTAAATAGTACACAAGGACTTCATCATGATTTTCATTGTTTCTTTTATTGTGGTTATCAAAATTTAAGGAATTTAATACTGTCACGATTAATTGGCCTTGCATTTGAAGGAATAACATTGCAGTTGCCTTTTTGTTTGTTTGTTTGTTTTTTGCGGTACACGGGCCTCTCACTGTTGTGGCCTCTCCCGTGGCGGAGCACAGACTCCGGATGCGCAGGCTCAGCGCGGCTCACGGACCCAGCCGCTTCGCGGCATGTGGGATCTTCCCGGACCGGGGCACGAACCTGTGTCCCCTGCATCGGCAGGCGGACTCTCAACCACTGCGCCACCAGGGAAGCCCTGCAGTTGCCTTTGAGTAGTTCTTCATGTTCTTCATAGTCATGAAGGCTTATTGAACAGATTAACAAGTATCTGAATAAGGAAAATAGCAATTACTCCTAATAATCTGCAGATTATCTCATGTAAACATATGAAGTTTTCACAAAGAAACAAGTGTTAAGCCTATTCCGAATGCATGAGTTTATACAGATGTCTTGCTTTTGAGTATTTGAATAGGTTTTATGTACCTTCAATTTTTTTTTCTGTAAATAACCTAACATTATGTTGGGCTCAACCTAGCATGTTGAATCAGATTCTTAAGAAACAATATAGTTTGAGGAGACCAAATTAATCATACAGAGTTGAAGTTTTTATTCTGGGGTGAATGGAAGGGCTTCAGAGAATCCATTATCCCTCTGATATAAAAGGTAAAATTTTTGTGTTCTGGGATAATGGACCTTAATTACCAATAGAGTCTTACTGAATTGGGGAACACAATAATAGTTTAAAATCACACAAAGAACTATGCTTACATAATCTAAGAGTTCCAAATTATATTTCACTCCCACTGGCACACAAGAAGCCTGCGGCAACTTTATTGTGAGGATTCTCCTGGCCCACACCAGGCTGGATGGGTGTCAGGTAAATGTAGATTCTAGTCTAGGCCCAGAGATTCATTGACCTTTTGACCTTAGCACATAATTTAACATCCTTACTCTCCTTTTTTGCCTTCATATGAAGATGCTGATTATCTCCCTAGAAGGTTCAGAGGACATAATGGATGAATAAACACATAATAAAATTATGAAATGCTATATAAATGTAAGGAATTACTGTGACTGCATTGCTTGAGATTTTGGTATGAAAATGTACAGTGTACAGAAAATTGCCCAAGGCAGTCTTCCGTGTCAAGATCAAACAATAGTGAGCTGTTTTAGAAAGCACTTTTTAAATTCCTTGCTCTCAAGTTTTCAAATTTATCATACCTATGAGCTTTAAACTTTGCTGAATGCATTTTAACATTTTTTTTAAACTTTTTGAAATCAGCAGTAACGTTCCTAGAGCCTTTAAACATGATGTTCCAACTGCACTTTTTTATAAGCTTTGTACCCTTTTCTTGATTTTATTGCCAAAACAACCCATGGAAACAAAAGATGCAGAAAAGATATGAAAGGAAGTAACGACTGCTGAGCAGTTATCCTGTAGATGAATAATAGACAAGTACATAAACAGATGCAAGCCTAATATGGATGCAAAATGAATGAGAGGAAACAAACAGCAAAAGCAGTTACAAAGTTAGGCTTTGGGAGTGGGCATTCATCTGTCTCCCTTGGAAGAAGCTCTATTGCTGACAGAACAAAATCCCTCTTCACTGTAATATAATCATTGCTCTATATGCCTCTGTCTTCTTTTGACAAGTTAAAAAAAAAAAGAAAGAAAAAATTTTGAGACCTAAGACAAAGCATGCTAACTTTCTTAGGCTGTTATTCCTGTGGTACTTCAACAAGCATCTGAAAGTTAATCACCATTTATACATAGGTATAATATGTAGTTATCAACTGATATTTTCCTCAGATAGTACCCAGCTACTGCTTTGACATATGCTTTTACTAGGAATTACCTGTTTTGATTAACTGAGTTCACCTATTCTATGGTAAAGTTTATTAAAATGGTAGAGAGTTGAAAGGAGGAAAACTTCTGTAAACTCCTGCCATAATGTGATGAATCCAATTGCATAAAATGCAGTATTGTGTCATTGTGAAGTTAATTAAGTCGCTTTGGTTGCTTCTATACAACTACCCGTCTGGAAAACCACAGGTGTGGGTACATCATCCTTATCTTTCTGTATTTCAGTCGGGTTTGGTACCTGGAGACAGTTGTCTCCTCTGGTTTAAAATATCAGCAGGGATAGTACAGATCTTGTAACTCACTGCAACTTCCAGGCCAGTAGCAGTGAGGCCAAGAATGTTCCTGCCCACCAACCTAATCCAGGGAGATTGGGCCAGAAGGTTCTGAGGACTCAAGGACCAACCCACCACCACCCAGACACCCAACATAGAGAATGTTGCCTTTAACTTCTCTGCCTGAATTCAGGTTCAATTCCACTTCGCTGCTCCCTTCGGAAGATAAAAACTCGACCCTTTTGTCCTATACTCTTTTGAGAATGGTTATTTGCTATAAGCATTGCTGAGTTTTCTTATTAAATCAGAAAATATACTCCAAGAAAGGTTATTATAGTTGAGCCCGAAATTTAGCCCTGGGATTCATGGAAACCAAGGCAAAAATAACAGTTTTCACTAATTTTTATTTCTGATAAAAGGAAGTTCATGGGTTTAAAAGAAACTTTTTGCTTTCACCAACCTCTGAGAGATATTTATTATACGATTGTATATAGAGAGGATACCAACCGATTTAATAGATATATTCAAAATATAAATTATTTTGTTAGGTTTCAATGACATACATAGTAATAACAAGTAGCCTTTAATAATTATAAACTCTTAGAGACCACACATTTCTTGACTATGTTTGTGTTTAATATTGAATGAATGATTAACACTCACTAAACACTACAATGATTATAAAAAATATATACATGAAATTAAAAAACCTTTATATCATCTTTAAAAGGTGAACTTGATGATAATTTCTAATCTTTGTTGCCAAATTAATGATGTATTTTGATGGCTTGTACCACATCTCAGATAATCACATTGTTGATTCCTTCATATAAATGATTGCATTGCTGTCAGACCTGTTTCTGATTCTTATTCAAAATATCTTGGGTAAACTGCATGAACCTTATATGAATTGAAATTCAAATGGTATTTTAAGAAGTTATCTTTTGAATAATTATAAAATATTACCCAAAAAATGAAGTATATATTATTTATACTTACTCAAGACAATATTTTCTCACATTAGTGACTATTTGGTGGCTACACAGGCACATTAGTGGACTGACCATACTACCTTAAAGAGTAAGTGCCTCATTTATTAGTGTTTTCCCAGCTGGTCACATGGGAGGAAGAAAAAACAATACACAAACCAGAAAGTAATGAAAAATAATGGGAAGGAAAGAAGGGACATAGGGAAGGAGGAAAGTATGGACAAATTGAGTATAACGTTCATGTCCATGCTCCTTGTTCCACTGGAGTCAATTTCAACTTTATTCTTTATATTTATACATAAGTAATATATACACATAGATGTTTTATATCTATACATATGTACATATTTTTAAAAGAGTAACAGGTTATTATGAGTAATTAGTATAGAAAAATGTTAGGCAAGTGTAATGCTGGACTGCAGGATGTTACATATGGCTTTAAAAATAAACCTTATTTACAAGAAGAGAATAAATGTAAGAAATCTCAGAAAGTTGTTTCTCTATACCCCAAACTGATTACTAGGGTTAGTATACCAGATTGATTTATTGGTCTTCTACCATGCTGAGAAAAATTTCAGAAAGTAGAGGGTAAATATTACATTAAGACTTAAGAAAGGAAATAAGAAAAGTGACAAGGAGGGGAAAAAAAAGACGCAATATTCTGAAAATGTTTAGTGACCCACATGCTTATTTTCGTTAAAACTTTTTTCCATTTAGTTTCAGTTTTTGAGATTTCATCAAGCTATTAGTATTGCTGGTAGAAGAACTAAATTGGCTTAAGTGTGTTGAGTTGATAAGGTTGATAAATCTTTTGCTAATAACTATGTCAGAAAAGAGAAATCTGGAATTAAATTACTTCTTTCTCGTACATAGTTCATAGTTGGGAAAAGTTTAATTGCTTTGATTTTTAGAACATTTTATGAACTTTTTTTTTCAGATAAAGATTTCTTACTATTTCTAAAATCATTTCATTAAAATTACAGGAACTGTGTTACATTTATCAGCTACGTGAAATTTGATTCTCAATTTGATTTTAATTTAACAGCCAGAATTATCCTTTTATCAAAATATATATTGTTTTTTTTTTCCTTTTTTCTTCTTCAGTGACATTATGATAAATTATATGTTCTGGAACAATAATGATTGTTCAAAGGGTCTCTGGTTCCTCTTAGCTTTGATAATATTTTCCCAGTTTTTTGGCAGAAATAATAGTTTGTTATTACTTTTCTTCCTTAATTGTACTGAATAATCTCTTCACTTTTCTAAGAAAATTGCTGTGCCTTCCCTACTTATTTGGGAAGTGATAAGCTGCCTTTTTTGTTGATAGTTACAATTTAACCAAGCATCAGAACAAGTAACAATTATAATTCATTTTAAATGATGATTATGAAGTATTATTGGTTCCTCAAATGATATCTATAATTTGAAAAGTCAGTAACTGCAAAATAGTGACATCACTCTTTAAATTCTATTTTAAAATCAGAATTAAAATGCATATTTTGCAGTAACATTTGAAAAAAAATATCAAATAAGTAAATGAGCTCATTTTTATTTATTTTATTTCAGAACTCATCCTGACTTAGTAGTATCATAAATTGCATATGTTTGTGTGTTGTGTGCACTGCATGTGTTCATATATGTGCACATGCAAGGGATAAACACTCCAGAAATGTGGTTTGCTATTAATGCACATCACTTATATTGCCACAGATTTTTATAGATTCACATAACATCCAAATTAGCTTCAGGAAGCTAAACATTAATACATTGTTTTTAAGTATGCAAGGATAGATTAGCTTTTTAGAGGGTTTCCTGATTATACTTTCAGCAACTACCATATACTGCAATGATGTTTAATTATAAAATGTTATTAATGAAATTATGAGCCCCTAGTTTTCCAGGGAGTAGTGATCAAATACTGGCATTGTACTTCACTGATGTTGATGAAACCCCTGATAAAATTGACATTCACTCCCGCATCCTGAAATAGGGTCCCATCTCTGAAGCCTTTCTTCTGTTGTACAGAATGACAGTCTAGTTTCTTAATATCAAATTCTTTTGCCTGTTCCAAGCAAAACAGATGGTTAAGATAATTATAATGGAAATGGCATGCTGAGAAAAGTGTGGGGAGACCATTCCATTCTTCTGTCCTTCCTTTTTCCTCTTTCTAAATGCAATGGATAAAGGTATGGGACAGTAAACAAAATATGCAAGTCAAAAAAAAGTGAGTCCTAGCCTTGACTCTGCGAAGATGACCTGTGAGACTCAGATGGAGTCAGCTGATCTCTGTGGCTCTCAGTTTCCTCTTCCATAAAATCAAGATGAGAGAGTTATTTACTTAGGTGGAACCTCAGCATCCACCTGGCAAAGGCTTCCTGGAGGAAGAGGAGGAGTCGGCTTGCGCAGAGGGATGGCTCCTTCAAAATCAAACCCAAGTTACTTTTTTGTTGACCAAAAGAATTTTTATGCAAAAGGCATTTCAAGTGCATTTAAAACAGAGAGCAGAAATGAATCTGAAATGCCTAACGTATGCTTTTTCAGCACTTTCTAGCAATTATGACAATTTAGGTGGTTATGTAAATTACACAATTCTTGTAAAATGACATAATTATGAAATGTTGGGGCAGAAACAGAAAAGGATTACATTGCTTTAAAGTGAATACTGCAATGATATAAGACTAGGAATACACCCCCTCCATCACCTTTTCTATCTTCTTTGGGATTTTAGTGTTGCCAGTGGAAAAGTATCAATAGGAAGTAACTTTCCAAGGGTGTAAGTATTGATAAAATCTGGATAGGGTGGTGTAATATAATGAGGCTATTTTAAACTGAATTTTATTGTTTTGTTTCAGATATTAAATCTATGTATAAACAATCCATTCACATGAAGCTTTTTTCAAAAACATTATTGTTTTTCTAGTAATTTATTTGGCATTTGGAGCATTTAAAACACTGGGGAGGGCTTCCCTGGTGGCGCAGTGGTTGAGAGTCCGCCTGCCGATGCAGGGGACGCGGGTTCGTGCCCCGGTCCGGGAAGATCCCACATGCCGCGGAGCGGCTGGACCCGTGAGCCATGGCCGCTGAGCCTGCGCGTCCGGAGCCTGTGCTCCGCAACGGGAGAGGCCACAACAGTGAGAGGCCCGCGTACCGCAAAAAAAAAAAAAACACTGGGGAAATGTTTGTAGTAAGTATTTCACTTGGCATTGTGTGGTTCACGTTTTCAAGAAGAGGAAAATTTATTGGGGAGATATTGCTAAGATAGTTCCAAATAGTCTAAGAACCAAAACAATACAGATGTGTATTTGCAAATTTCAAGAATTCATACTTACTTTTGGAGAATAGTATATGAAATTTATTCTCCTCTTAAATCTGTGGTTAACACCTTATCCTTAATTCCCCAGTTACCTAACAATGGCAAGTATGTATGTGACTGTGTTTGTGAGGGGGAATAGAGGATTTTTTTTTTCTTTACTGTTTATGTAATATGTTGAATTTCAAAGTCTATCACAAAGTTCCCTACTTTTCCTCCAGGATGGAAAGTTTCATCCCAAGGAAAGGTAGAAGAACGAACATGCAGACAGAGGTTTGTAGCTCACAAGGGCTGTTATTTGCCTGGCAAAGAGTACTCTGAAGATACCATGCCTTCTAGGCATCTTGGGTTCCTTTTTTGAACCCAAACTAGGTGTGCGTCTCACTCGGAGGATCACAGTTAACATTGCCCTTGCCAAGCCTTTCGTCTAGTTGAGTGCAGTTGTGATGTGGGGAGTGACAAGCAGAAGCTTTATTTCCTGCTTTCTTTCCCTTTCTGGAGGTAGGAGCAGGGATGGCAGGGAGAGAGGTAGGGAGCACTCTTCTCTCCATCTACCTAGGGATGCACTTCACTCACTCTCCCTCTACTCTGGTTCCTATTTCTTGACGTTTGGTTCTTAATTATATAGGTAATTTTCCTCTGGGACTACCTGCCCCCCTCCCAGCTCCATATAGCTTATACTTCATATTCTTAGATAGTGATCATCATATTTAAGCAATTTATAGAGGAGCATAGAATATTTATTTCAGTGGATACCATGCATATCTACATTATTTTAACAGATGGAATGCATGTCTACGTTATTACCTATACCTCGGGGATTTATTTTCAGTCTCTCTGACTAAGAATAGTTATTACTCCCTCTGAGGCTTATGAACCAATGATGAGGAAGGACTTTTCCCCAATCACACTCTCTCACACTTGCTAAGTAGAAAAAGACAAAAGGAGCAAGTGAGAACATTTATCTTGTTAAGTTTGCAACTTAAAGTGGTGAAAAATGAGGCCTGGGACTCAAAGGAACATCAAAAAGGAAATTCTGGGACCCAGTGTATGGGAAAGAAGAGACATTGGCATGAATTCTTTACAAAACAGCAAATATGAACATCCTCCCTTGGCTAAGATGTAAAGTACAAAGAAAAAGAAAGACAGAGAGACTTTTACACTGCTCTTCACTCAGTCGCTTCAGATAGTCCAGCTTGTCATGGGCTAACCAGACTAGGGTGGAGAATTGTCTGAAAAAATCATTTTCCCACTACTTCCTTTCTATGTTCCTTTTCTTCTTTCTTTGCCCGCTCATAGCTTAAGGCAAGCCTGTTTTATACATAGGCTCACATTGTCTTGAGTTCCCTTCATGTGTTCCCCTCTGTCTTCCAACTCTAGCCAAGATACCTCAAGAAATCATTCTTCCATTTTTAAACCACGAAAGCAAAATATCAAGCGTGGATAATAAGCTTGAGTTGTCTCTGTGTGGCAAGGACAAAATGCTGTTTTCAAGTGGCCAGCAGATTCTTCCTGTTGCTCTGGATGTAGTCTAGATCTTAAAATTGTTGGAGCTTGGAAACTGACATCTTAGGGCTTGTGAAGAATTTTTGCTTGTAAAGTGGAGCCTGGAATTTGTCCTTAAAGCACTTGTGCTCATCATTCTGGGAGCTGCACTTTACAGAGCACTTTTTAGTCATACAAGTACCTTTTCATGGCTTTGAGATAAACCTTGAACTAGTAAAATAATCAGAAAATTCACAGTAAATATTAAGTTTTCTTAATGTATTTTGGGTGCTTCCTTAGCAGCACTGTGCCCTTAAAGCGTTAGTGTTTTGCTTTCCAAATTAGGAATTTGAGCTCATCATGTCTTAGTGCATGCTACATGGCAGGTAGAGTAAGACAATCACACAGATTTTGAGAAGCAATTGGTCTTCTTTAAAGATTCACTTACCTTTGTCTCCAGAGTCTGGATCACCCTGTTTGGTGGGATGGGAATTTTCTCCTATAGTAAATGCATAGTCACACTGTTAATCTTACCAGCTTCATACACACACACACACACACACACACACACACACACAGAGAGAGAGAGAGAGAGAGAGAGAGAGGCAACATTGGGCTCCCGAAGGAAAGAACTTTCTTTCTTTCTCCCAAACTTCCCTGGACTTTGAAGGGAAGGGATTTTGAGCAGTCATTTGTCTACTGAAGACACATGGCTTCTGAAACTTCCAAGCACTGAAGGATTGAGGATAAAGAGGGCCCAGAGGTTGGACTTCCTGGGGTGGCAAGAGTTACGCATTCTGGAAGAGGGGATATTTAATATCCACTTTAACCTTTTGCTTTTCTTCATTTAATTCCCTTCTCTTAAATCTTTATTTAATTGTATCGTAGATGGGAGGGGAATTAAAGGAGAGGCAGAAGGATGCAGAAGGAATCCAGCAATCTGAACAAGTGGTTCAGAGCTAGCTTGAGTGGACCAGCAGAAAAATCTGGGCAGTGGTTACCAGGAGCTAAGCACCTGGCAGATTTGCGTGGCATGAAAGCATTCCTAAGAACTCTTAAGAATATTAATAGGAAAATTCAGTAAAACCTCATCAACTTCTCTCCAACTCAGAGGATGGGGCTTCAGCCAAATTGAACATTATAAGACAGACTTGATAACTTTGGGATATTTGAATAACATTTTTTAAATTATTTATTTATTTTGGCTGTGTTGGGTCTTCATTGCTGCATGCAGGCTTTCTCTAGTTGCAGCGAGTAGGGACTACTCTTCGTTGTGGTGCGTGGGCTTCCATTGCAGTGGCTTCTCGTGTTGCAGAGCACAGGCTCTAGGCACGTGGGCTTCAGTAGTTGTGGCTTGTGAGCTCAGTAGTTGTGGCTCACGGGCTCTAGAGCACAGGCTCAGTAGTTGTGGCGCACGGGCTTAGTTGCTCCGTGGCATGTGGGATCTTCTTGGCTCAGGGCTTGAGCCCATGTCCCCTGCATTGGCAGGCGGATTCTTAACCATTGCACCACCAGGGAAGCCCACTGAATAGTATTATTGATATACTTCCAATAGTATGTACTTTTCTCCTTATAAATGCACATCAACTAAGTTTTTCTTTTTCCTTGTGAAAACCAGTAAGCATGTTTTCCTGTCATCAGAATTACTGTATAGTGAACCTGAAGGCATTGTCAGAGAATATAACACTGTAATTAGTTTAAAGCAATATTTTTCCTGAATAGCAGAAAATTATCTTCCATTCCATACCAAGAGACTATATATATAAACATATATATGTACAACACACACATATATGTATATATACACCATATATGTATATACACACAGATATAGCATATATGTGCAAATACATACAAATGTATATACACATAATTAATTTTCAATATGCCAAAATATTCTTTTGTAGATGTTATTTCATTAATTTCTGATATAGTCAGTTCTTTAAAATGCTAATAAATTACATTTTAATGGAATAGTTTTATTTTATAGAATAGTATTAAAAAATATGGCATCACCTGAATAGTCCTTAAAAAGTACATTCCTGTTTAATCCAATCTGTCATCCAAAAATGAACATCACAGAGACTTGATATATGTCCTACAGGAGGAATTACAGCATAATAACAAAGATAAAAATAATTACATAGTAATTAATTGTTGTAAAGATATTTTTAATAGATCTTCACGTTAGGGACATGTCTCATTTGGTAGCAGAGGAAGGAAGACTGCCCTGAAGTATTTGGACTTAGCAGGAAATAGGGAGAAGGTCATTTTCCAGACAGATATAATAGCATGTATGAGAGCTACACTGCGTAGAGGAGGTTGGTTCTTAATAGGAACTGAAATAAGGAAAGTAAACATCAAAGAGAATGAAAAGGGACAAGAGTAGTGAGGATGGTCTACTAATCTAGCCAGTTTGTTCTGAAGTTTTAGTTAACATTTTTAAATACTTGTGAATTGATGTTGCTATATGAAATGTGGCAAAGTTGTTACTGTTTCAATAATTTTCTGGTTATACCAGTTTTTCAAATGAAATAGTTTAGTTATTGTTCTGTCTTATCTTGGTGTCATTAATTTCTCCTTTTTCTTAATTTGTGGAAGATGTTTGACTTTACAGATTACCTCACATAATAATTCTTCAATTAATGACTTTTCACAACAGCTTTTGAAAATATATACCGTTTTTCAGACTAGATTTCTCTTTTATCACAGTGAAATGACTTTTTCCCCAAGAATATACTATGTGACTAGACCATAAGAAGTTTTATATTGACATTAGTGTTTTAGGCAAAAATGCATTCATCAATTTGTGGAAAGTCACATTTTCTAATAAAATAAATCATGCAAAATAAATTTGATTTGTGTGAATTTGCCAAGTGAGGGACTGAAGAGAAAGAATCTTTTACAACACTTTGAGTTAATCCTCCTGTTTTGAGGCAAACTTGTGTTAAACGTTTTTTTATCCCAATAATGTTTTCTGGCTCCTGTTCTATGACTTTATTTTTTTAAACCTATTTTTAGTGCAATTTTAGATTTACAGCAAAATTGAGAGGAAGATACAGAGATTTCCCCTATCACCCCTGCTTCCCACATATGCAGAGGGTCTCTCATTATCAGTATCCCACACCAGAGTGGTACACTTGTTACAATCGGTGAACCTCCACTGAGACATAATAATTACCCAAAGTTCATAATTTACATTAGGGTTCATGTTGGTATTGTACATTCTGTGCACTTAAATAAATGTATAATAACATGTAGTCAACATTATGGTCTCATACAGAGTATTTTCATGGCCCTAAAAATCCTGTGCGCTCCACCTATTCGTTTTTCCCTCCCCACTAATATCTGGCAACCGCTGGTCTTTTTTCAGATTGGCTTTTTTCACTTAGTAATATGCATTTAAGTTTCCTCCATGGCTTTTCATGGCTTGATAGCTCGTTTCTTTTTACTACTGAATAATATTCCACTGTCTGGATTACCGTAGTTAACATACCCAGTCACCTGCTTAAGGACATCTTGGTTGCTTCCAAGTTTTAGCAGTTATGAATAAAGCTGCTATAGACATTCATGTTCATATTTTTGTGCAGACCTAAGTTTTAGACTCCTTTGGATTAATACCAAAGAGCATGATTGCTGGATTCTATGGTAAGAGTATGTTTAGTTTTATAAGAAACCTCCTAACACTCTTTCAAAGTAGCTGTACCATTTTGCATTCCCACCAGCAAAGTATGACAGTTCTCATTGCTCCACATACTTGTCAGCATTTGGTGTTGTCACTGTTCTGGATTTCGGCCATTCTGACAGGTGTGTAGTGGTATCTCATCGTTTGTTTAATTTGCATTTGCCTGATGATATATAATGTGAAGCATCTTTTCATATGCTCATTTTTCATCTGTATATCATTTTGATGAGGTGTCTGTTAAGGTCTTTGGCCAATTTTTTAATTGGGTTATTTGGTTTTTTACTGTTGATTTTTAAGAGTTCGTAGTACATTTTGGATAACCATCTTTTATCAGATGTGTCCTTTGCAAATATTTTCCTCTTGTCTGTGGTTCCTCTAATTCTTTTGATGTGGTCTTTTTCAGAGCAAAAGTTTCTAATTTTAATGGAGTACAGCTTATCAACTGTTTCTTTTATGGATCGTGCCTTCAGTATTGTGCCTAAAAATGGTATTCCCAAGGTCATCTAGGTCCTCTCATCTTGTGATGACAGGACTGTGATCCATTTTTAGTTAATCTTTATGAAGAGTGTAAGGTCTCTGTCTAGATTCACTTTTTCTTTATGTGGATGTCCAGTTTTCCAATACCATTTGTTTAAAAGACCACCTTTGCCCCATTGTATTGCCTTTGCTCCTTTGCCAAAGATGAATGGACTGTATTTATGAGGGTCTCTTTCTGAGTTCTCTATTCTGTTCCACTGATTTATTTTTCTGTTATTTCACTAATATCACACTGTCTTGATCAGTGTAGATTTATAGCAAGTCCTTAAGTCAGGTAACGTTAGTTTTCTAACCTCAGTCGTTCTTCTCCTTCGATATTGTGTTGGCTATTCTGAGTCTTTTACCTCTCCATATAAACTTCAGACTCAATTTGTCAATATCCATAAAACAGTTTGCTGGGATTTGATTGGAATTGCATTGACTATTATAGATCAATTAGGGAAGAATTGATACTTTGACAATATTGAGTTTTTCTATCCATGAACATGGAATATCTCCATTTATTTAGTTGGTCAGTTTTGTTTATTGAAGTTTTATAGTATTCCTCATATAGATCTTGTATATATTTTGTTAGATTTAAATTTTGGGGGTGCAAATGTAAATGGTATTTTGTTTTTAATTTCAAATTTCACTTGTACATTGTTTTTATTTAGGAAAGCAACTGATATTGTACATTAACGTTGTGTTCTGCAACTTTGCTGTAATTGCTTATTAGCTCCAGGAGTTCATGGGGTTTTTTTGCCATTTTTTTCAAATTTTCTCTATAGATGATCATGTCATCTGATAACAAAGACAATTTTATGTCTTTTTTCCCTGTCTGTGCACCATTTCTTTTCCATTTCCTGCTTTATTGCATTAAGAAAGACTTCCAGTATGATGTTGACAAGGAGTGATAAGAGGGGACATCTTTATACCTGATCTTAGCAAGAAAGTTTTGAATTTCTCACTATTAATATATGATGTTAGCTGTAGGTTTCCTGTAGATATCATCTTTATCAACTTGAGAAAGCTCTCCTCTGTTCTTAGTTTACTGAGAATTTTTATCAAGAATGGGTGTTGGATTTTTGTCTGTTGATGTGATGCAAGACATAATTGATTTTCCCATGTTAAACCAGTCTTGCATAACTGGGATAAATCCTACTTGGTCATGGTGTATAATACTTTTAATACCTTTTTGGACTCAATTTGCTAGTATTTTGTTGAGAATTTTTTCATCTAAGTTTATGAGAGATGGTGATAGTTTTCTTATAATGTCACTGTTCAGTTTTGGTATTACAGTAACACTAGTCTCATAGAATGAGTTAGGAAGTATTCCCTCTGCATCAAAGAAATAATATAGAATTGGTATAGTTTCTTTCTTAAATGTTTGGTAAAATTCACTGTTGAACGCGTGTGGGCCTGGTACTTTCTGTTTTGGAAGATCATCTATTTCTTCTTGTGTGAGTTTTGGCAGATTGTGTCATTGATGTTTTCAAATTTGTGAGCACAGAAGTGTTCATAATATTCCTCTATTATCCTTTAAATTTCTGTGGCATCTGTAGTGATATCCGTTCCTTCATTTTCTGATATTAGTAATTAGCACCCTGTCTCTTTTTTCCTACTTAGCCTGGCTCGTTGATTTTATTGACCTTTTCAAAAAGCCAGCTTTTGGTTTCATAGATTTTTCTATACTGATTTCCTGTTTTCAGTTTCATTAGTTTCTGCTCTAGTTATTTTTGTTTTCTTCTGCTTACTTCAAATTTAATTTGTTCTTCTTTTCCTAGTTCTTAGGATGAAAAGTTACATTATTGATTTTAGATCTTTCTTCTGTTGTACTGTATGCATTCAATGCTGTAAATGTCCCTCTAAGCACAGCTTTTGCTGAATCCCAGAAATAAGTTGTGTTTTGATTTTCATTTAATTCTTTGACCCATGTATTATTTAGAAGTGTATTGCTCATTCTCCATGTACTTTGGAATTTTCCAGTTATCTTTCTGTTACTGATTTCTAGTTTAATTACATTGTGATCTGAGAGCAGACGTTGTAAGAATAAGATTTTTTTTTAATTAAAGTGTGTTTTATTGCACAGAATGTAGTCTACTTTGGTGATGTTCTCTGTGATCTTGAGAAAAATGTGTATTCTTCTATTGTTCAATGACATAGTCTGTAGGTATCAATTATATTCAGTTGATTTGATGATAGTGTTGAGTTCAGCTATGTCCTTCCTGATTATCTGCCTCCAGGATCTGTCTGCTTCTGAGGAGGAGGTGTTGAAGTCTCCAACTATGATAGTGGATTCATCTATTTTTTCTTGCAGTTCTATCAGTTTTTGCCTCATGTCATTTGACACTCTGTTATTAGGCACATACACATTAAGAACTGTTTTATCTTCTCGGAGAATTGATGCCTATATGATTATGTAGTGCACTTCTTTATCTCTGAAAAATTTCCATGCTTTAAAGTCTGCTCTGTCTGATATTAATATAACTACTTCTGCTTTCTTTTGATTAGTGTTAACATGGTATATTTTGCTTCATCTATTTACTTTTAATCTGTGTGTCCTTATATTTAAAGTGGTTTTCTCATAGACAACATACAGTTGGGTTGTGGTTTTTGATCCTCTCTGGCAAGCTCTGTCTTTTTTTTCTTTTTTTTTTTTTTTGCGGTACGCGGGCCTCTCACTGTTGTGGCCTCTCCCGTTGCAGAGCACAGGCTCCGGACGTGCAGGCTCAGCAGACATGGCTCACGGGCCCAGCTGCTCCGTGGCACTAACCCGTGTCCCCTGCATTGGCAGGCAGACTCTCAACCACTGCACCACCAGGGAAGCCCAAGCTCTGTCTTTTAATTAGGGCATTTAGACCCTTGACGTTCAAAGTGATTATTGATGCAGTTGGATTAACAACTACAATATTAATTACTGTTTTCTATTTGTTGCCCTTGGTCTTTGTTCCTGTTTTTGTCTTCCACTCTTTTTCTGCTTTCTGTGATTTTAATCGAGCATTTCATATGATTCCATTTTCTCTCCTTAGTATATCAGTTATAGTTGTGTTTTTTTTCTAACTTTCTCTAGTGGTTATTAAAAGCCCACTTTCAAATGAAACCATACCACTTCATCCATAGTGTGGGTACCTTACAATAACAAAATAATTCTAATTCCTTCCCCTCATCCCTTTTATCGTTGCTGTCACTTATTTTACATATATAAGCACATATAAGCATATATATGAATACATTGTTGCAGTTATTTTGAACAAACTGTTATCTGTTAGATTGATTATGAATTAGAAAAATAAAAGTGTTTCTTTAACCTTCACTTATTTCTTCTTGTTGGTCATCCCTTTCTCCGTATAGATCTGAGTTTCTGACCTGTATTATTTTCCTTCTCTCTAAAGAACTCCTTTTGACATTTCTTACAAGGCAAGTACAGGCAATATATTTCCTCTATTTTTGTTTGTCCAAGAAAGTCTTTATTTCCTCCTCACTTTTGAAGAGTAATTTTGCTGGTTACAGAATTCTAGGTTGGTGGGGGAGGGGGGTTCCAACAATTTAGGTGTTTTATCTACTCTCTTCTTACTTGCCTGATTTCTCAGGAGAAGTTGGATGTAACTCTTATTTTTGTTGCTCTATAGGTTTAATGTGTTTTTTTCCTCTGCCTTCTTTCAGGATTTTTTTCTTTGTCTTTGATTTTCTCTAATTTGAAAATAATATGCCTGGATATAGGGTTTTTTGGGGCATTTATCTTGCTTGGTGTTCTCTATGCTTCCTGGATCTGTGGTTTGATGTCTAACATTAATTTGGGGAAATTCTCAATCATTATTGTTTCAAATATTTCTTCTCTTCCTTTCTCTCTTTCTTCTCCTGATATTCCCATTACATGTATCTTACACCTTTTGTAGTTGTCCTACAGTCCTTGGATATGCTGTTCTGTGTTTTTCAGTCTTAATTCAGATTCCTCCCTCAATTATGTTCAGTTAAGCCAATAAAAAGCATTTTCAAAACTTTTGCTACAGTGCTGTCTTTTTTAATGTCTAGAATTTCCTTGGGATTTCTTTATTAGGATTCCCATCTCTCTGCTTACGTTCTCTGTTCTTGCATACTGTCCTCATTAGAGCACTAGCATATTAATCACAGTTGTTTAAAATTCCTGGTCGGAAAATTCCAGCATCCCTGCTGTGTCTGGTTTTGATGCTTGTTCTTTCTCTTCAAATTTTGCTTTTTGCATTTATCTATGCCTTGTGAAATTTTCTTGATAGTGGGATGTGATGTACCAAGTAAAAGGAATGGCTATAAATTGTGTAAATTAGTAATGTGGTAGTGAGTTGTAAGGGGAAGGGAGCATTCTATAGTCCTGCATTACGTCTCAGTCTTTTAGTTCTCTTGACTGTGAACTTTAGAAGTATTTTTGCTTTTTGCTCCCTTCTTGGGTGGTTCAGGATGGCTACAGTGGGCTAGAGTTGCGTGTTTCCCTTTCGCTGGCTGGTTAAGCTCTAATAATACTGCAGCAGGTTAAGCTGTGACTAATTAGTCCATCCCCTCTTCCCAAGACAGGTTTTGTTAAAAAGAACAAAACACTCCACAGAAATCTCTTGCATTCCTATACACTAATGATGAAAAATCTGAAAGTGAAATTAAAACACTCCCATTTACCATTGCAACAAAAAGAATAAAATATCTAGGAATACACCTACCTAAGGAAACAAAGGACATGTATGCAGAAAATTATAAGACACTGATGAAAGAAATTAAAGATGATACAAATAGATGGAGAGATATACAATGTTCTTGGATTGGAAGAATCGACATTGTGAAAATGACTCTACTACAAAAAGCAATCTGTAGATTCAGTGCAATCCCTATCAAACTACCAATGGCATTTTTCACAGAACTAGAACAAAAAATTTCACAATTTCTATGGAAACACAAAAGACCCCGATAGCCAAAGCAATCTTGAGAAAGAAAAACGGAGCTGAATGAATCAGGCTCCTCGACTTCAGACAATACTACAAAGCTATGGTAATCAAGACAGTATGGTACTGGCACAGAAACAGAAATATAGATCAATGGAACAGGATAGAAAGCCCAGAGATAAACCCACGCACATATGGTCACCTTATCTTTGATAAAGGAGGCAAGAATATACAGTGGAGAAAAGACAGCCTCTTTGATAAGTGGTGCTGGGAAAACTGGACAGCAACATGTAAAAGAATGAAATTAGAACACTCCCTAACACCATACATAAAAATAATCTCAAAATGAATTAAAGACCTAAATGTAAGGCCAGACACCATCAAACTCTTAGAGGAAAACATAGGCAGAACACTCTATGACATAAATCACAGCAAGATTCTTTTTGACCCACTTCCTAGAGAAATGGAAATAAAAGCAAAAATAAGCAAATGGGACCTAGTGAAACTTGGAAGCTTTTGCACAGCAAAGGAAACCATACACAAGACGAAAAGACAACCCTCAGAATGGGAGAAAATATTTGCAAATGAAGTAACTGACAAAGGATTAATCTCCAAAACATATAAGCAACTCATGCAGCTCAATATCAAAAAAACAAACAACCCAATCCAAAAATGGGCCAAATACCAAAATAGACATTTCTCCAAAGAAGATATACAGATTTCCAACAGACACATGTAAGAATGCTCAACATCATTAATCATTAGAGAAATGCAAATCAAAACTACAATGAGGGCTTCCCCGGTGGCACAGTGGTTGAGAGTCCGCCTGCCAATGCAGGGGACATGGGTTCGTGCGCCGGTCCGGGAAGATCCCACATGCCACGGAGCAGCTAGGCCCGTGAGCCATGGCCGCTGAGCCTGCGCGTCCGGAGCCTGTGCTCCGCGACGGGAGAAGCCACAACAGTGAGAGGCCCGTGTACCGCAAAAAAAAAAAAAAAAAAAAACTACCATGAGCTATCATCTCACACCAGTCAGAATGGCCATCATCAAAAAATCTAGAAACAATAAATGCTGGAGAGGGTGTGGAGAAAAGGGAAGCCTCTTGCACTGTTGGTGGGAATGTAAATTGATACAGCCACTATGGAGAACAGTATGGAGGTTCCTTAAAAAACTAAAAATAGAGCTACCATACAACCCAGCAATCCCACTACTGGGCATATGCCCTGAGAAAACCATAATTCAAAAAGAGTCATGTACCAAAATGTTCATTGCAACTCTATTTACAATAGCCAGGACATGGAAGCAACCTAAGTGTCCATTGACAGATGAATAGATAAAGAACATGTGGCACATATATACAATGGAATATTACTCAGCCATAAAAAGGAATGAAACTGAGTTATTTGTAGTGAGGTGGATGGACCTAGAGACTGTCATACAGAGGGAAGTAAGTCAGAAGGAGAAAAACAAATACCTTATGCTAACACATATATATGGAATCTAAAAAACAAAAAAAACAAGGTCATGAAGAACCTAGGGCCAAGACGGGAATAAAGATGCAGACCTACTAGAGAATGGACTTGAGGATACGGGGAGGGGGAAGGGGTAAGCTGTGACAAAGTGAGAGAGTGGCATGGACATATATACACTACCAAACGTAAAATAGTTAGCTAGTGGGAAGCAGCTGCATAGCACAGGGATATCAACTCGGTGCTTTGTGACCACCTAGAGGGGTGGGATAGGGAGGGTAGGAGGGAGGGAGATGAAAGAGGGAAGAGGTATGGGGACATATGTATATGTATAACTGATTCACTTTGTTGTAAAACAGAAACTAACACACCATTGTAAAACAGTTATGCTCCAGTAAAGATGTTAAAAAAAAAACAAAGCAAAACAAAACACTGGTATATTTTTAAATGGTTCCTTTTACCCCCTGCATGTGCAGAGCCCAACAGGATTTTTCTCCAATATTTACTGTGGGAATCTGGTAAAGTTTTTGGAGGTAAGTCTTACAATATTCAAAGGACCCCCTGTGACTGGAGGCCCCTGGAAGTTTTAACTTTCTGAGTTGTTCTCACTGAGCCTCCAGAAATTCATCATTTACCATTTAGCTTTTGCTACCCCAGCACTGTTTCCCACAGCAGTTTTTGCTTGTGAGTTAAGTTCTGCCCCAGTAAGCCTAGACTCCCTACATTTGGCTGTGTCTCCAGTCTTGGAGACCAATTTTCTCTGTGTTCTCCTGTCACTTAGGGATCCAAGAAGAGTTGACTTTTTCAGTCTGTTCAGGTTTTTACTTGTTGTTAGGACAGAGTGGTTGACATCTTAGCTCCTTATATATGGAAACAAAAATCCCCAACCTCTGTGAGTTTATTTTAAGTTAGTTTTAGTACAGGAGAAGCATGAGCCCGTATGAGTTAAAAATATATACATGGTGGAAAAAAATTGTGCAGTAAGAATGAACTTTCCAAGAACTAACTTTTTCATACCTCCTCCACCAACCATCTCTCACTATAAAGTTACTCTGCTTTTTTGGCAAAGAAAATTAAATTTCATTACATTGTAGTTTATGCACAAACTAATGTTTATTTACTTTTGAATTATCATTAATTACATATACACTTCTTTTTGTTATTCAGTTCACGTATTTTTCTTATAGTGAAAATTATTTGTTTATCTTAGCTTAGGATGGAATACAGCATAATTTATCTCAGTACAATTAATTTTTTAAAATTATTTAAGAACTTTTCACTTAGCAACACCCTTCTTGGGAATGAATGACAGTCATTGAACAAAAGATAAATATAGTTTGTAGTTATTGATAAAGCAATAGTCCATAACAATTAACCCAGAGAATCTTCTCCTTGGATTAATTTTCTTGCATTTCTACCGTGGTGTAAATTCCATAGAACAAAATAAATGAATGATATATGCATAAGTATGCATATCCATATATATATTCTTATATATATATACATATCAGTAATGATGAGAAAATTTTATGAACAAGTGAAATAATGTACAATGATTAAAATTAGAAAACACCTTTAACAAATAAATAATCAAATCTGATTTTTATATAGAAAATAAATTTATTTGGGATAAATATAAAATGTGTTATACTGCTGTTTTGTGCAATATACAGTATAAAATTATACTTTTACACATATATACCTTGATTTTCTCCTTTATAAAATGTAGGAACCAGACTACATTATATCTAAGCTTCCTTTAAAATCTTCATTATTATACTAAAAAAATTATATATGCATGTGTGTATATATATGTATAATTTCACATATACATATATGCATACATATATACATATGTATATGTGTGTATATGTGTGTGTGTATGTATATATATATATATATATATAATTTCAGTACCAACTGATCATTTTCTCAATTTCTTAATGAAATTTGTGTGGTCAAATTTACTATAACTTATCCTAAATGCTTTTCTTCTTAATTCATTGCCACTATTCATAGGAAAATATTTGAAAACACACATACACACAAACAAAAAAGAAAAAAAACTGATGTCAGGTGGTTTTAAGGTTTAATGTTCTTTGTAAGTAACAGAAGTAATGAGTTTTGAAACAGAAGAATTTTTTAAATGTTTAATACGTTCTATACAATGGCAGAGGTTGAATGTTCATTTGTCCCGGGAAACCTTACTGTTCATTTTTCTCTTATGATTTCTCTGATTACCACAAAAGACAAAAGCATCTGCCAATTATACTTCTGCTCAGTTCTACTCTTATGGGTAAGGCTACTTTTCATTGTGGGTAGTGCTGTTTGGACAACCATCATCATGATGCATTCAGTGTAGTATTATACATTGTGTGTGCACGTACGTGTGCACGCACTTATGTGGGCATGCTATCAACATAGCTCTAGAGGTTTTTGGACTACCCATACTAAATTTAGTGTCTATTCAAATTAGAGTCTGCAATTTTACAAAAACATAATGAGATGAAACTGCCAGTCACAAGAGACAGGCTACTTCAGAAGGTTGAAGTATTAAAATAATAATGAGTACATTTTCTACATCAACGTAGAACATGTAGCAATGGGAAGTGGACTGTGTACCAGAGTATGTCCACTAGCAACTTAGTTGTTGTCCTTCAGTGTTGTCAGCCTCTATATTTATTTCCTTCAAATTGAGGAAATAATCAGTAGCATGCACTCTAGCTGTTTCTATCCTGTGGTCGCTAGGCAAACAGGCATCAGTTATAAAATAAAATAAAAATAAGTTACAGAGAACCCTGTTGTCAGAGGAATTAGTGAGCCACAGAAGCTCATGACATAATAACCTTAGTCTTCAAAGCCAGAAATTCTCTATGATGCTGACATTGAGAGTTCTGAGCCTAAAGAATATGAGTGGTTAAATCACTCTTTACAGTAGCTAATCAGCATAGACAGTGGCTTGATAAATGCTGTCTTAATTGATGATATTCTTGGCAGACACAACTAACAACAGCAAATGAAATTTGCTAAATTATTTTACTTAATATTTTTCAGTAGCACACATAGTTGTCCAGAACTCTGAAGACAGATGTGATCTTCCATGCAAGAGCTGAAAAAGAGTAGATCAAACTTTAACAGGACTTCAAGTTTTAAGTGTCCCATTATTTTTCCTGCGGTTTTCTGTTTGAATGAAATGAATAAATATTACATATATTTATATGAGATGTATATAAATCATACACGGTGGTTCCATGCATTTGGTATTTGCATATTTTTTTCATGGAGTCCAACATAAAGGACTGGAGCAACAAAGATTGCTGATTCTCTTTCTCCCTTCTTCCTCCTTCCTTTTTTCCCCTCCTTTTTGTGTAATTTTATCAGGGTAGAACCCAGTGAGCCTTAGTTATTCCATACTTGAAATGGAAACTCAATTGACTCTTATTTCCTGATGAATTGACCTTAAAAAATCATTTTTGTTTATTTTTATTGTAGTCTATTTTTCTAAATTTAAATTGGCTCGTTTTTTTGGCTATTTGCTCATAGATTTCTCTAGTAGCTTGCACATTTCGGAATTGTTTTGAAACTGAAACACTTAGCCATTATGATTGAGTAAAAATTTAAGAAAAATAAACCTTTTTTAAAGTGTAAATCTAGTTTTAGTTTCCAGTGTGGTGTCAGTGAGAATGAAGCAACCATATATATCTCAAACCCTCCAAAGTGAGATTTTCTGGACAGGAGTTCATCAAGGTTATGAAAGAAGCATAGTAGGGTTCAAAGTAGAATGGACCAAGACTTTGGTAACCTGTAGTCTAACCCTGGATGCCTCACTAAATAGCTGTAGGTCTTTAGATAAATTATGTAAACTGTAGACCTCAGCTTTCTTATCTTTAAAGTTAAATATTTTAACCACATGACCTATTAGCTACCAGCTTTGAAAGTTTATGATTCTAAGTAAATGTTAAAAACAGCAGAAATTCCTCATCTAAAAAGTAATTATAGAAATTAATTGCAATGCCATGATGTATTTTTCACATATGATTCAGCTCATGTATTATAAGTAAGACTACTGGATATTGATAAATATTTGCTAATTATCTGGAAAATTTGGCCAACATAGATTTGGTGAACTATGGATTCAGTTTGACATGTGTATACATCATAAAATAATTATAAAAATATTTACATTATCATTTGCTTTGTGAGGGCTTGATTTTAAATCTTTCTTCAAGAAAAATAGTCATGAGGCTAAAATTTAAAAGAGAATTATGGAATGCCAATTAAAATACTTAAATGTGTAATTACTTTAAAAAATTGATACTGAAAACCATCCTATCTCTTTATCAATTTAGTTGTAATTCACATTTCAAACCTAAATAATCTACATGCCTTTAAAAAGTCTTAGAATCAGAAAGAGAGAAAATATCTATTTTGCTTACATATGATCCTCTTAACATTCACATGCCAGATGGTGTTTCATATCAGGTCAGAAATAATGAAGGAATCTGGCTTTAAATCTAAGAATCTGGGGTAAAATGAGAAACTAGGGATTACATATTTGTAATAGCATTTTTCCCTGAAATTCAGCCATTTGTAATAATTCTTGATATGCTTCTGTCTGTGTGTAGGGGGTTATTTTTACTTATTTCATTTCTATTATACTTTGTTGGGATTCTGAAAGGTTATTTATGTTGTGATTAGACATATTTTCAATTCCTGGATCACTATAGCCAAGTAATAATTTGACCTTCAGATATTTCAAACCAAAACTCAGTGACTAGTCTAGAAACTAGAAAATCAGTGACTCATGGGGAGGGAAAAATAAATAGAAATTCTATTAAGTATGGAGGAGAGTAATATTTTTCTAATTCATTTCAGAGAAACTAATTATAAAATTAAATGGCCTGAATTCTTCTGCTAAAAAAATAAATTCCCTTCATGTAACAATAGCACATTTCATAGGCAAAAACCTGGCTGACTTTAGAGAATAAATTTAAGTCTTCTTTGGTGTAGGGAAAACAGAAATTTGTACTCTTAGTTAACTCATTTTTATTATTGTCTTGATTTCTATCACTTCCTCTTAATAGATCATGTGATTGTCTTTGTCTTTAGCTAACCTGATCAAAACTAATTTATCACAATATTTTACTGGTCACTCTCTTTTTAATGTCTATATATAATAATTATCTGGTTCTGTAGCTTGACTGCATCCAAGCTGTAAAAAAGGACAAACATATCAAGTAATAAATGTGGCTGGATTATGTAAATCCAGTCCCAAATCTCAACCAAAAAAAAAAGAAAAAATGAAAGTTTCACTTTTGACATGATAGCACAAAAAGCTCTGTGGACTCACTCCCTAGTGAAACTGATAAAAATTGTTTTAAAAAAATTAAGTCTTCAGAAATGATCCTAGGGGAACATTCAGAGTCTCTGAAGTGGTTCTAAGGAAGGCAAACATAGGTCATGTAATGAACAAATTAAGCAACACTCAAAATCTGCTAGAACTACTGTGCCCTGTCCCATCAATTGAATATTCAGCTCATAAAGTGGAGGTGTTACTCAGAGAGAAGTATCCTATTGTCCCCACTTCTGCTTCAGAGCTGTAGCTCAGAGATTTTGCAGTGGGAAAAAAAAAGCACGTTGTAAAATAGAGAGCTCCGCATCTCTTCCCACAGGAACTGACTTCACTAGCAATATAATGTGGAGAAGTTTAGAGTGAAGGATGGTCTCAGAAACAGTGGTGGTTATGATAAAAGGCAGTTGGGAGGAGACTGATAGCTTCATTGGAGATATAGACTAAACTTTAAGTTGGGTACTTCGCTGGGGAGAATCAGGCATAGATGCATCTGGAAAGTATCTTCCTTGGATCAGAACAGATTTCAAACAGGAATCTCAGGAAGTGTCTTTCTGGATGGTCCCAAGTTTGATTGGATCAGTCCATCAAGCAGTTCATGCCTCAGGGAAAATAAGAGCACAAATAAGCTTACCAAGTATTAGATCTTACTGTGGTAATGGAAGGAGACAAAGAGAACGCTGAAAAAATCATTGTCATCCCAGAGTGATTATAGGTGTATCCAAGTCTGTGTTCTCTGAGGAGCAACATCAGAGGCTGCATGCTAGAGGGTGGGAGTGGGGGGTTGGTTGTAGTGGGAAAATTGACTTCACTGAAATAATCACTAAACATATAAATAAGCAAATAACAATAACAAGCCCCTAGGGTAAGAGGGAAGTACCCAAAGTTTCCAAAGTGTATTATCTAAAGTGTCAAGTTTCCAATAAAAAATATATATATATACTAGAACTGCAGAGAAGCCAGAAAGTATGATCCATACACGAGGGGGGAAAAGCGGACAACAGAAACTGCCTGTGATTGCAACCAAAAGTTAGATTCAACAGACAGAATCTTCAAAGTAACCATTTAAATATATTCAAAGAAGTAAAGAAATCATGATAAAAGAAGTAAAGTTATGATGACAATGTTACATCATAAAGACATCTATTTAAAAAAATGGACAATCTAAAAGTTGAATATTACATTTTATTCAGCAGACTTACTGAGGATTTAAGCCTGGGAGACAGACTTTCAGATAGTTCTGAGGGACTGTTTCAAAGAGGTAAGGGATATATAGGAGTCTCTGCAATAAAAACCAGGTAGGCAGAACATCCAAAGATTACTGTTAACTAAAGAAATACCAGATGTCTCAAGTTGATGAATTTAGCACTTTTCTATATATGGGAATATGCAAGTTTCTGGGCTCACTGAAATCATTTCTTTGATATGCATGCACCTTAACTGTCTTTTTTTTTTTCCATCCTGAATCCCCCTCAGGGTGCACAGTCAGGGTGACTGCAGTGACTGATGGCTTGATGGCCAGAACACCCTTTGTTTACCTATATGGCAGGCGACATTCTTTGTCCACACAGACAATGTCTATAAGAGGTAGAAATTAGTTTTTTAAAAAGAACCAAATTTAAATACTGGGGCTAAAAGATGCAGTAGCTGAAGTGAAAAATTCAGTACATTTGAGCTACCTTAATGGCTTGAAAATTGATTGATAAAGATTATGCAATCTGAAGAATAAAGAAAAAATTAAGAAAAATGCAATACAGAAAAATAATGAGACACCATCAAGTGCACCAAAATAAGCATAATAGGAGTACCAGAAGGAAAGGAGAAAGAAGCATAAAAACTATTAAAAAGAAATAATGGCTAAAATCTTCCCAAATTTATTGAAAACATTAATCTACACATCTAGGAAACTCAACAGATTCCAAGGTGTATAAACACAAAGAGATCCACAATCAGACACATCACAGTATAAATATTGAATCCAAAGATAAGGAGAAAATCTTGGAATCAGCAAGAAGTAAAACCACTCTAATTTACAATGGAATTCCAGTAAGATTAATAGGTGACTTCCCATCAGAACAGTGGAAGCCAAAAAAAGGGGGGGATAACATACTAAAAGTGCTCAAAGAAAAAAATGTCACTAAGAATTCTGTATTGAGCAAAGCTGTGATTTATAAATGAAGGCAAAATAAGCATATTCCCAAATAAAAGCATGAGGATTTGTTGCTAACAAACCCACATGATATGAAATACTAAAGAAAATCTTTAGGTTGAAAGCAGTTGACCCCAGACAGTAACTTGAATTCACATGAACATATGAAAAACAGTAATAAAGATAATAATGTAACTATATAATATAGCATATTTATATATTTCTTCTCCTTTCTTAACTGATTTTAAAAGCTATTTATAAAACATTATACAGGGAATGTATTGTTTGACCTATGACTTACACATATGTGTTACATTTGGCAAACTTATACAACAGAGGTGAGTAATCTAAGCTGTTTTGGCTAGGAAGTTAATTCCGAATAGTAGCTTGATCCACAGGAACAAATGAAGAGATCCAGAAATTATAAATAAGGTTAATTAGCAAAACCTATACTTATTTGCTCCCCTTTCTTCTCTCAACGTCTTTAAAAGACAGTAAATTATATAACGTAATAATTTTAAATGTAATATTAAAATATTATTAACATTTATAGATATATAATGTAAAGAATATGAAAATAGTATCACAAAAGGATAGAAAAGGGAGTAGAGTTGCAGGAGTAATACTTTTATGGCTCACTGGAATTGAGTTAAACTAAATTTGAAGCTGATTCTTATAAATAAAGATGTATGTGGTAGGCCTCAGGGCAAATACTGACATCACTCAAGAAAATATAGTGGAAAAAGTCATTGAAGTAATTAAATCATTAAATTAATTGAAATACTATATTAAAAAATATTCACTTGCGAAAAAGCAGTAAAGAGGTACAAAAAAGATATGAGACATACCAAAAGAAACACAAACAAAAAGGTAAAATGGCAAACATAAATCCAACTATATAAAAAAGATATTAAATGTGAATGGATTAAAAGCCTAATCAAAAGACAGAGATTGTCAGAAAGGAAAAACAAACAAACAAATTAAAAAACCGTAATCCAACTCTATACTATCTATAGAAGACATACTTAAGATTCAAAGATAAAAATAGATTGAAAGTAGAAGACTGGGAGAATATATACAAACAGCAATCACAAGACAGCTGGAGTGACTATACTAACATCACAAAGAAAAACAGTTTACAAAAAGACTGTTTATTAGAGATACAGAGGGACACTTTATAATGATAAAGGATCAACTCATCAGTAGGATATAATTATTATAAACATATGTGCACATAACATAGTGTACCAAAATACGTGAAGCAAAAACTGACAGAAATTAAGGGGGAAATAGACCATTCAAAAATAGTCAGATACATATGTACTCTACTTGCAATAATGGTTGAACAGCCAGGTAGAAGCTCAACAAGGAAATAGAACATTTGAACAATGCTATGAACTACTATATAACATCTGAACAAACACCTATATAGAAAAAAATCTATATAATATATTTACAACATTCCATGTAACAACAAGAGACTATACATTCTTCTCAAGAGCACAAGGAACATTCTCCAGGATAGACCATATGCTAGGCCATAAAACAAACCTCAGTAAAATTTAAAAGGCAGAAATAATATGAAGTATGTTTTCTGACTACAATGGAACAAAATTAGAAATTGATAACAATAGACATTGGAAAAACCCCACTAATATATGAATTAAACAACATAGTCCAAAATAACCAATAGGTCAAAGAAAAAAATCAAAAGGGAAATTGAGATGAATGAAAATAAAGACAAAAGATTCCAGATTTACAGGTTGTAGTGCTTAGAAAAAAATGGAAAAGTAATAATGTTGAATATGTATTTTTTAAAAGGGGGAAAGATATCAAATCAGTAAGCTCACCTTCCATCTTAAGACAGTGGGGAAAAAGAAGAGCAAAGTAAATTTAAAGCAAACAAAAGGAAGGGGAAAAAAAATAAAGGTTAAAGCAGAAATTAGCGAAATACATAATAGAAAATCAAGGAAACCAAGACCTGGTTCTTTAATTAATCAACAAAATTAATAAAACTTTAGACTGACCAAGAAAAAGAGAATATTCAAATTACTAGACTCAGAAATGAAGGAGGGGATATTAGTACTTTCCATAAGAAAAAAAAAGAAAAAGACTATAAAAGAATACTATGAAAAATTATTTGCCAGTAAATTAGATCAACTAGATGGAGTGGATAAATTTGTAGAAAGACACAAACTACAGAAATTGTCTCATAAAGAAATAGACAAGACAATTGATAAGTAAATTAAAATAATGTTAAAATCTACAAACAAAGAAAAGTGCAGGCCCAGATGGCTACATTAGTGAATTCTATCCAACAGTTAATGAAGAATTAGTATTAATTATTCACAAACTGTTCCAAAAAATAAAAGAGGAGGGAGTACTTCCTAACTCATTCTATGAGGTCAGTATTACCATGACACCAAAACCCCACACAAAGACAGAACAAGAAAATAAAACTACAAACCAGTATCTTTTATGAATATAGATATAAAAATCCTCAACAAAAAACTAGCAAAGCAAATCCAGCAACATATACAATGAATTATACACCATGACTAAGTGTTATTTATCTTAAGAATGTAAGTTGGTTTAACAACTGAAAATCAATTAAAGTAATACATCGTATCACTGGAGTAAAACCAAAAATCACATGATTTTCTCAACAGACACAGAAAAACACATTCAGCAAATTCTGATATCTTTTCATGATTAAAAACATTCAACAAACTAGTATAAAAATTTTCAACATGATAAAGGGCATCTGTTTTTAAAAATCCACAGCTAATATCATATGTAATGGTGAAAGACTAGATACTTTTCCCCCTAAGAACAAATAAAACAAGGATGTCCACTTTCATTATTTCTATACAACATTGTACTAGGGGTTCCAGCTAGGGCAGTTAGGAAAGAAAAATAAATGGCACCCAGTTGGGGAAGAAAGTAGTAAAAATCTCTCTTCTTACATAACATGATCTTTTATTTATGAATTTTTATAAATCTACTAAAATACTATTAGAACTGATAAATGAGCAGGCTTGTCATATACTAGATCATTACATTAAAATCTGTTGTATTTCTAACATTTGCAATTAAGAATCAAAAAAATGAAATGAAGGAAACAATTTCATTTATATAATAATAGCATCATAAAATACTAGGAATTAAACAATTCAAACCTCAACTAATACTCTGAAAACCACAAAACATTGTTGAAAGAAATTAAATAAACTCTAAATTAAATATTTCATGTTCATAGATTGAAAATTTTTAAATTGTTAAGAAGGTAATACTCCCCACATTAATCTATAGACTCAGTGTGATCACTGTCAGAAGCACAGCTGGCTTCTTTGTAGAAATTGACAAGCTGATTCTAAAATTCATACGGAATTACACAGGATCCAGGACGACCAAAACAATCATGAAAAAGATGAACAAATTTGGAATACTCACACTTCCCAATTTCAAAACTTAGTATAAGGCACTAAGTAATCAAGACAGTGTGGCACTTGGATAAGGATAGACATATAGATCAATGGAATAGAAATTAGAAACCCATGTGTCTCTGGTCAACTGATTTTGACAAGGGCACCAAGACCATTAAATGGGGAAATGAGTCTTTTGAACAGACAGTGCTGCAACAACTGGACAAGCCACCCACATATAAAGAATGGAATTGGAACCTTACCTTATACCATATACCAAAATTAACTTGAGTCAAAGACCTGAATGTAAGATCTAAAACTATAAAATTCTTTGGACAGTACATAGGGGTAGATCTTGATTTCTTAATTTGGCACTGAATTCTCATATAAGACAGCAGTAGGAGACCTTCAAGATGGCAGAGGAGTAAGACATGGAGATCACCTTCCTCCCTCAGAAATACATCTATATGTGGAACAACTCCTACAGAACACCTATTGAACGCTGGCAGAAGACCTCAGACTTCCCAAAAGGCAAAAAACTTCCCACGTCCCTGGGTAGGGCAAAAGAAAAAAGAAAAAACAGGGACAAAAGAATAGGGACGGGACTTGCACCTCTGGGAGGGAGCTGTGAAGGAGGAACGGTTTCCACAGACTAGGAAGCCCCTTCACTGGTGGAGATGGGGTGGGGGGAAGCTTCGGAGCCACAGAGGAGAGAGCAGCAGCAATAGGGGTACAGAGGGCAAAGTGGAGAGAATCCCGCACAGATGATCGGTGCTGACCAGCACTCAACAGACTGAGAGGCTTGTCTGCTCACCTGCCGGGGCATTTGAGGGCTGGGGGCTGAGGCTAAGGATTCAGAGGTCAGATCCCAGGGAGTCCAGGCCTGGGGGTGGCTGCATGAACAGCCTGAAGGGCGCTGGTGCACCACACCTAGCCAGGAGGGAGTCCAGGAAAGTCTGGACCTGCCTAGGAGGCAAGAGACCATTGTGTTGGGGTGCGCAAGGAGAGGGGATTCAGAGCACTGGCTAAACAAGCTCCAGAGACAGGTGTGAGCCGCCACTATCAGCATGGACACCAGAGATGGGCATGAAGAACAGACGCCCTCAGGAGACCTACATGCAGAGGTGGGGCTAAATCCAAACGTGAACCCCAGGAGCTGTGCGAACAAAGAAGAGAAAGGGAAATTTCTCCCAGCAGCCTCAGGAGCAGCAGATTAAATCTCTACAATCAACTTGATGTACCTTGCATCTGTGTAATACCTTGAATAGACAACGAATCACCCCAAAGTTGAGGTGGTGGACTTGGTGTGATTTTCTCTGTATAGCTTTGCTTTTAACATTTGTCCTAGGGTTCTGTCTGTCCGGTTTTTTTTGTTTGTTTGTTTTTTTCTGTTTTTTTTAGTTTAGTATTTAGCACTTGTTATCATTGGTGGATTTGTTTTTTGGTTTGGTTCCTCTTTTTATTTTTAATTTTTAAATTTTTAATATTTTATTTTTTAATAACTTTATTTTATTTTGTCTTTTTCTTTCTTTCTTTCTTTCTTGTTTTCTCCATTTTCTTCTGAGCCACGTGGCTGACAGGGTCTTGGTGCTCCAGCCAGGTGTCAGGCCTGTGCCTCTGAGGTGGGAGAGCTGAGTTCAGGACACTGGTCCACCAGAGACATCCTGGCTCCACATAATATCAAACTATGAAAGCTCTCCCAGAGATCTGCATCTCAGTGCTAAGACCCATCTCCACTCAACAACCATCAAGCTACAGTGCTGTACACCCTATGCCAAACAACTATTAAGACAGGAACACAACCCCACCCACTAGGAGAGAGGCTGCCCAAAATCATAATAAGTACACAGACACCCTAAAACACACCACCAGATGCAATCCTGCCCACCAGAAGGACAATATCCAGCCTCATCCACCAGGACAGAGGCACCAGTCCCCTTCAAGGGGAAGCCTACACAACCCACTAAACCACCCTTAGCCACTGAGGTCAGACACCAAAAACAACGGGAACTACAAACCTGCAGCCTATGAAAGGGAGATCCCAAACACAGTAAGTTAAGCAAAATGAGAAGACAGAGAAACACACAGCAGATGAAAGAGCAAGGTAAAAGCCCACCAGACCAAACAAATAAAGAGTAAATAGGCAGTCTACCTGAAAAAGAATTCAGAGTAATGATAGTAAAGATGATCCAAAATCTTGGAAATAGAATGGAGAAAATACAAGAAATGTTTAACAAAGACCTAGAAGAACTAAAGAGCAAACAATGATGAACAACACAATAAATGAAATAAAAAATTCTTTAGAAGGAATCAGTAGCAGAATAAATGAGGGAGAAGAACGGATAAGTGACCTGGAAGATAAAATACTGGAAATAACTACCACAGAGCAGAATAAAGAAAAAGGAATGAAAAGAACTGAGGACAATCTGAGACACCTCTGGGACAATATTAAAGGCATCAACATTCGAATTATATGGGTCCCAGAAGAAGAAAAGAAAAAGAAAGGGACTGAGAAAATATTTGAAGAGATTATAGTTGAACACTTCCCTAATATGGGGAAGGAAATGGTTAATCAAGTCTAGGAAGCACAGAGAGTCCCATACAGAATAAATCCAGGGAGAATCACGCCAAGACACATATTAATCAAACTATCCAAAATTGAATACAAAGAAAACATATTAAAAGCAACAAGGAAAGAACAACAAATAACATACAAGGGATCCCGTAAGGTTAACAGGTGATCTTTCAGCAGAAACTCTGCAAGACAGAAGGGACTGGCAAGACATATTTAAAGTGATGAAAGGGGAAAACCTGCAACCGAGATTACTCCACCCAGCAAGGATCTCAGTCAGATTCGACGGAGAAATTAAAACCTTTACAAACAAGCAAAAGCTAAGAGAATTCAGCACCACCAAACCAAATTTACAACAAATGCTAAAGGAACTTATCTAAGCAGGAAACACAAGAGAAGGAAAAGGCCTACAATAACAAACCCAAAAGAATTAAGAAAATGGTAATAGGAACATACATATCGATAATTACCTTAAATGTAAATGGATTATATGCTCCAACCAAAAGATGTAGACTGGCTGAATGGATACAAAAAAACAAGACCTGTATATATGCTGTCTACAAGAGACCCACTTCAGACCTGGGGACACGTACAGACTGAAAGTGAGGGGATGGAAAAAGACATTCCATGTAAATGGAAATCAAAAGAAAGCTGGAGTAGCAATTCTCATATCAGACGAAATAGACTTTAAAATAAAGACTATTACAAGAGACAAAGAAGGACACTGTATAATGATCAAGGGATCAATCCAAGAAGAGGATATAACAATTGTAAATATTTATGCATCCAACACAGGAGCACCTCATTACCTAAGGCAAATGCTAACAGCCATAAAAGGGGAAATCGACAGTAACACAATCATAGTAGGGGACTTTAACACCCCACTTTCACCAATGGACAGATCCTCCAATTTGAAAATAAATAAGGAAACACAAGCTTTAAATGATACATTAAACAAGATGGACTCAGAGAGTGGCATGGACATATATACACTACCAAATGTAAAGTAGATAGGTAGTGGGAAGCAGCCACATAGTACAGGGAGATTAGCTCAGTGCTTTGTGACCACCTAGAGGGCTGGGATATGGAGGGTGGGAAGGAGACATGAGAGGTAGGAGATACGGGGATATATGTATATGTATAGCTAATTCACTTTGTCATGAAGCAGAAACTAACACACCATTGTAAGGCAATTATACTCCAATAAAGACGTTAAAAAAAAAAAAGGACACCAGTAGCATGAGCAGCAAAAGAAAAAAATATATAAATTAAACTTCATCAAAATTAAAAACTTGTGCTTCAAAGAACACTATCTAGAAAGTAAAATGACAGCACACAGATAAGAGAAGATATAAGAAGACTTATATCTACAATATATAAAGAACTCTTACATCTCAATAACAAAAAGTTGAATACCGAATTCAAAAATGAGGAAAGGTTCCGAATAGATATTTCTCCTTAGAAAATATTACAAATGGCCAATAAGCACATGCGAAAGTGCTTGACATCATTGCTGATCAAGGAAATGCAAATCAAAACCACAATGAACTACCACTCCCCATCCACTAGGATAGCTAAAATCAAAAGGTGAGATTAATAATAAGTGTTGAAGAAGATGTAAAGTAATCATAACCCTTGTTCCTTGCTGGTTGGATTGTAAAATGTTTCCACTTTGGAAAATAGTCTGGCAGTTCCTCAAATGGTTAAACATAGAGTTAGCATATGACCTAGAAATTCCACTCCTAGGTAAATTTCCAAGAGAAATGAAAGCATGTGGTCAAGCAAAGACTTACACATTAAGGTTTATAGCAACATTATTTATAGAAGCCAAAAGGTGGGAACAACCAAAATGTCCATCATTGGAAAAATAAACAAAATATAGTATATTCATGCAATGAATTATTATTCATCCATAAAAAGGAATAAAGTATTGATGCATGCTATAATATAGATGACCCTTAAAAGCACTATACTAAGTGAAAGAAGCAAATCACAAAAGGTGGCATATCATATGATTCCATTTATATGAAATATCCAGAATAGGGAGATTTATAGATATTGAAAGTAGATTAGTAATTGCTGGGGAGAGAGTGAGACAAAGAGATTTGGAGATTAGGGACTAAGGGGACAATATCTAAAGGATACAGGGTATCTTTTAGAGGAGATGAAAATGTTCTAACATTTAATGTGGTAATTGTGCACATATCTGTGAGTATACTGAAAACATTGAATTGTGTATTTTAAATGGGTGAATTGTATGGTATGTGAATTATATTTCAATAAAGCTGTACAAAAAAAGTCTCTGTCCCAGGAATGGTGGTTTAAATACTTTCTCAAAGGATGTAATGTAATATCTTCGTGTAGAATCTCCATAAATGGGCAAAAGTATGATCAGCTTCCCCTTATCTTCCTTCAAGCCACCTCTGATTCATTATGGACAAGAGCCACTTCCAAAGCAGATCAGGTCTTCATTCCCATTAGCATTTGGCCTTTGGTCAATTTACAGCACAAAAAGAGCTTTCTTTGGCAGACAGCTTTAGACCACCAACAAATTCACCTACCAGGTTGAGCAAATGTCATTGTGGTTTTCACAATTCTTTTTATTAGGGTGATATTTTTATATAACTATTGAGTGCTTTTTCAAAATTATTTCAATGTTGAGACACAAGATCTTGATCAAGATTTATAACTTTTTAAAACTCTAACCTTGTAAATATGATTTCAAGTGTCATAGCTAAGTTAGGCCAGAGCTCAGATTTATTATCCATTTGGAAAAGATTTCAAATTCTTTCTGCATTTCCTCTCAATAAACCAATACATTCCTTTTTCTGTTCTCTATTTTGAACACATAAATATTAAATAACTCATATTGAAAATGATTATTCTGTTTGCTCAAATTCTCTTTGAAAACTGCAGTCTTAGCAACAAAAGCCATGTCTGATAGGTGTATCTGTGTTTATATGAATCTACCTTACCAAATAAAACTTATCTTATTTCAAAGTCAAATGAAATCTAACATTTGTGCATTAGTAAGGGTCCTAACAGGAGACAGATTAAACACTCAAGTAAGGTTACCTTGAGGTGGTTTTATTCACAAAGGACTTATTACAAAGTACTATGGGTAGGACTATGAGATCAGATGCAGTGAAGTTGTTACCACCTAGACCTCAATGGATAAAGGGAGGAAAAAGGAAAAGGAAAGTGGGAAAAAGAATGATGGCGAATCAGCTGCCTTGAGAGGAGCATAACTTTCTGTCAAGGCTCAGTCCACCTGGCAAACTTGTGGTGACTTCACAAGGAGAGAAGGAAATTGAT